>NC_061828.1:37477070-37512070 GCF_019202785.1 Penaeus chinensis | reverse complement strand
GAGAGAGAGAGAGAGAGAGAGAGAGAGAGAGAGAGAGAGAGAGAGAGAGAGAGAGAGAGAGAGAGAGAGAGAGAGAGAGAGACCTAAACACCTTGCATTTATTCAGAGAAGCAATGTGATGAGGCAAAGGCTATAATAATTATTTGGACTAAAGAGAAAGGCATAAAACATCTAGGAAAAATTATGATTTGGAATATCTACAGCTTCTACAGATTCAAGATCATCTACAGATATATTTCTGGTACTGATGAATAGCCAACACACTACAGGTGCTCTATATGATGGTTTCCATGTGTATCCTGTGTTGACAGCTAAAGAAGGTATTAAATACAGATTATAAGAAATTACAGGTTAACCCAATGCCACTGGGGAAAATTAAGAAAAAATGGGGAAAATGCTGTGCCTATTTTCTATATTTTTTGTGAAATGTCTGCACAAAGGAGTCAATTAGTAGACCTTGTGACCGTACCTGATTTGAAATGGTGGGAAAAACGTATTTTTTACTAGTGATATAAACATTGATGGTGCTATTCTTATCATAAAAATAATAATTATTATAATGTTTTTTAACATTAGTAACAGCAAAATAAGATATCGTAAAATATTTTCACAAATCAAAGAAAAGGGTGAATGGGCGAGACAGGCAGTACTCGTAACTGGCTCATTGGTGACTTAGTACAAGTGTAGCCATCTATGTGTAAAAACAATCAAACAAGTACTCACAGTGGGCATAGCATGTTCGTACACATCATACTCGTCGGCAAGGGGTTAAGAACAAGTGAAAAAACTATATGCTAGCAAAAATACAGTTATTTATTACATATCCAGCCCCTTAGAATTTTGAGTGAAATTCATATTTTGCATGGACTTTCTAAATCAGAGTTTCAAATAATCTATTGTAAATACGTTCACCAATTATATTTCAATACAAAAATGCAATATGCAGGTATATGATAGTTTTTTTTTTCTAGTCATTACCTGGTACAATAAAGTAATAAAAAAAAAACACTCACTCACTTTCACTCTGTTATTTCTTTTAGTGTAGGTTCCGTGATTTGTCTACATGAGGTTTGGGAGGTGGACAAACATTTCCTGTTATATAGTATCTTTATATCCCCCTAACATGCTGCATTTCATCATGCAAACACATATATCTTTACAGTATATTTACTCTTTCAATTAATAGATATATGGAGACAGATAGAGGTACATACATATGTATGTATGTATGTGTGTTTCTGTAAATAAATAACATATACATATACAAACACACACACACATATATACAGCATATATACAGCATATATATATATATATATATATATATATATATATATATATATATATATATATATATATATATATATATATAGCTGAAGTCTGTTAGCCTTTGCAAGGATATAAAGCAAGGGGGTAATGGCACCGCTTGAAGGCGCCCTTTTCTAGCAAATACCCTTGTCATATACATACATTCTTGCCTGATCATTCTACCTCTTCTGAAACATGCACATGAAAATGCCTTGAGCATTCTATTCTACCTCAAACTATGCATATGTTAAATGTGGTTGATGAAATTTTGTCTATAAATTACAATGCTCCAATAGATATCCCGGCACCTGGAACCAGCTCAAGTTCTATCTTCTATATATATACAGACATGCCATCCCTGTGAGTTTAGTTTACTGATTGTCTTTACACATAGATGTCTCCACAAGTACTTAATCACCAAAGTGTCAATTACTAGTCCTACTCACATTTCTTGTTAACCTTTATTCTTGATTTTTCAAAAAATTATCTAATATGTCTTATATTGCTATTAGTAAATTTCATGACATAATAATCATTATCTATATAATGAAAATAACAGCATCAATACTGATAGCATTAATAAAAAAATATCTTTCTCAAAAACTCTTTGCCCAGATCCTACTGTGTGAAAGTCTTCAGTCAACTCACAAATTTGTTAAATATAATTGTGCAGTTGTTACACCATCAAATTACATTTTAAGTCAGCTTAGACACACCAAATCCATGGGAGTGTAACTGTAATAGAAATGAAACAAGCAACTGTGAGGCCTGACGTGGCTCCCTCATATAAAGGGTTTAATATGGCTTGTGGAATGTAGGGTAAAGGTGTGGAGGTCATGGCTATCACTTGACACCACCAATGTCAAGCAGACAGTCTACTGTTACATAAAAGAACAGTTTGCAAAGAGGAATCCAGATTTGACAAGAACCCTGTGGGAGACAAAGGAAGAAAATGAAGGAGAGAATTAGAGGAGATGAGAGTCTAAACACTTGGCAACCAAGGCCAGAGCTTTGGACACGTATTTTGGTGGAGTCTGTTGGTAGTACAGGTGGAAGGGCTGGGTGGGATGACCTAGCCAGGCCAGAGGAAGAGTGAGTGCTTCCTAGACAGAGTTGGAGAAAGAGAAAAGAAAAGAAAAGGAGAAGTGGAAAATATAAGTATCAAAAAAAGTCCCTGCTGGTGTACCTACTTAAGCAGTGCTATAGTCCTGCCAATGCTCCCGCCCCAGCAATTACTTGGTAATTAGCAAAGCAGAGTGAGCAGAACAAGAGGACTGGAGCCGACAGATAGTGTGTGATTAAAGAGTTGTTACATGGGTGTGTGACACGAGGATGTGTTGACACAAGTGAGATGATGTGACTACATTAAGGCCCACAGAGAGTTTAATCCCTTACTGACAGGTGAAGAAAATTTTTAAAAAACTCTACGCTCTGGAGATTAATGTCAATGAACTGACTTTGAGCGCGGGAGTTTGGTACATCAAGCTGAACCCCCGGCTCATAGCACTTTGGTGCGTTGCCATGGCGTACAGCTGCACTCTGCAGATTGAGCAGTTTGTTATGACGTCTCACCACGTGGCCCATCAGTAAAGGGTTAAGTGTGACATTTTCACAAGTTGTACAAGTACAGTGATAAAGTGAACAGCCTGTGTTCAGGAATCAATAAATGGTTAATTACCTTGTGTTTATAAACAGGAAGTAACCATAATAATCAGTCATTTTGTATTTCTGTGTATTGAACATGAAATGAAAGTACAAGAATCAATTTCATAAACATTCTTATGATTCAAGTTTAACCCTTTACCGACAGGTAAACTGCTCAATCTGTAGAGTGCGGCGACGTGCCAAAGCGCTAGGAGCCAGGGGTTTGGCTTGATGTACCTAACTCCTACGATCAAAGTTGGCATGTTGCCATTAATCTCCAGAATGTAGAGTCTTTTCCTAAATTTTCTTCACACATCAGTAAGGGGTTAAAAATCAGTAGTGTTTCTTATCCATTCTATCCACCTTATCCACACAACACTTCAATATAATGTAGGTAACTGTTCATAACACTTACATACACCTAATCATGACAATACTGGTACAATATCAAATATCTACTTTGATTGTGATATGCAAAAGATATTTCAAAATGAATATATAATACAGGCAATTTCTAATACTAGGATTTAATTTGCTTGAACGATCACTATGGCCTCCATTCCTTCTGCGATTCAGCAAAGCTCCACCACATATACTCGGCAACTTAGAGCTTGAAATTGGTTCCATACCTGAGAGCAAGGCACAATAATGTGTAACTTGCCAAAATATGCATAGTAAAAGTTTTTTCTTTCACTGACATTCCTCTAGTATTATGAGTATGGCAAGCAATTGAGTCACAGCAGGTAAATCTATAATTAATTGTGGGATTATCTTACCTTGTGGCATTAATATTCTTATTTCTTTTTTGGGTTAATGTTACTGAGAGCGACACACAGCGACAGAGGGAAATGCCATCGTATAAAGCATAAAAAATAGAGTAGGAAGCAATACAGGTACATCTGCAACGGCCTCATATTTACCGGGAAATGACGAAAATACCCTCTGCATGTCCGCAACACCCTCACACAGCCATAGTTCTTAATGTCGCATTTTCTGCAAGTTTGCATGAAGTATTAATAAAGGGAGGGAAAAGGGGGGATTGCCCCATGTCTAGGGAGTAAATAGATGGTATGAAGGGTTAGGTTTGGATTTTGGGTACCCATGTTATCCTGGATTAGGGATTTCATCTCTGGAGGGTTCGTCGCTCTCGATAACAAATACCCTTTTTTATATAATATAAATTTTATGTGTTCTTCAAGGACATTACCCTAGTTTTTTGTTTACCTCTGCGCAGTTATCATTTCCAGATTTACCTATGTTATTACGTGAAATGCTTTAGAATTCATTAACCTCTCGATGCTTTACCAGAAAACTTGCCTATTTAAATACATAAAACTGTGCCTTGTGAAATTCCTTAATATATTCCCACTCTTCCACCTCTACTTCCTCGTCCCTCTTTCTCATTTCCAAATATATCTCCTACAAAACCTTACAAATTACCCTTACTTACCCGATCAAATGAAACAGGTACTAATATACTCACACTAGGTATGTGAGGTGAATCCAAAAGGACCTTGACGTTATAAGGAAAGGAGAAAAACGAAAAATCTTTGAAGGTTCCACAAGCCACTGAGATTTCCTGATGTTTACGTCTACCTCGACCTTGAATCACCAACGTCACTCTTTCTTAGAACTTTTGTTATTTTGGTATAATCAAAGGGATATTTCATTATGAAAGATACCGTATATCTATGGTATTGTTGAACTCGAATTTTGATTGAGATATACACCTATCAAGAACTATTTATTGCCTCAATTAAGTTCTGTGGTTCTCCGGGATATTCTTCTTGGGTAAAGTTGGATTACTTTTTTTCTGTCGTTGGAAGTTGTAATAAGGATAATAATAATAATAACAATAATGATAATAATAAAACAATGAATATTCATAACACTAGAAACCCACAGCAGGTTTTGTGAATTCATATAATACACAAGCATATTTACGTGTTTTTTTTTTTGTTTTTTTTTCCTTATTTCTCAGCTGTTCATCCATGCACTGATCACGGGATGTGTTGTGTTTGTATCACTAAAAGAATGCTGAAAAAAATGTCAGCTATATGATAACAAATAACAATAATGCTATGATAATAAAGAAAAATCACTGTAACCTCAAACGTTGCGTCATCAAACATACTCCTTGCAAACGTTCGTAATTTAGATACCATTCTCGTATTTCGTTAATAAATTGATGTATTGTTAATTAATTGGTAGGATTTGGTCTTTTTCGATGTAAAACAAGTTAGATATTAAGTAAAAGATTAAATTATCTATAATATATCTCTCTACAGCACTTCCAATAGACTGTTCTTATTGTTTCTCGTCTTGAAAAACAGGTCACTCTTTTACCCATATTGCTAATCATTATAGTGCAGACCACACACACACACACACACACACACACACACACACACACACACACACACACACACACACACACACACACACACATACACACACACACAGATATATATATATATATAAATATATATATATATATGTATATATATGTATATATATGTGTATATATATATAATGCATATATGATTATATAAAAATATATATGAATCGTGAAAACACTCTACCGTGTTGATATTATGGTAGAAAAACCCACAACGTAAAAATAGATTTATTGAAAGTGAGAGAACACTATATATGTATATATATATATATATATATATATATATATATATATGCATTTAAATATATCTATTATATATAAATACACACACACATATGTATATGAACACACATTATATATGATTAAATATAAATAGATATTTATGTATAATGTATATACAATTTCATGTAAAATTATATACATGTATGTATTGTATATAGACCATATATATATATATATATATATATATATATATATATATATTTAACTTTATATAAAATTTTATGTATATGTAAATATACATATGTATATCTACATACATACTGTATATATAATTATATATGAGTATCATCATCATCATCATTTGGGAGCTAACGCCGGCAGGGGCGCATAGCAGCATCCAGCCTTTACTTCCACCTACGAGGGTCCCTCATGGCGAGCCGCCAGGCAAAGGCCCGGCCCATCTCTAGTTCCTCACGACAGGTTTGATCGATCTGCCCAAGCCACGACCTTCTCGGTCGTCCCACAGGCCTCCTCCACCCAGAGTTGTCTTGGACAGAGACACTCTGATAGGCAGGGTCATCCTGCAGGAATCAAACCAAGTGGCCGTATAGCCTGAGTTTGCGATCATGGATTGTGCAAGTAATAGGTCCTGTACCGATCTCACGGTGCAGCCGTTGGTTGGACACGTGGTCCCACCAACTGTACCCCAAGGATCGGTTACAAAAGGCACTACCATAGACTAAAACTGGCAGTATCAAGGCCTTGAAAACACGTAGCTTGGTCCTTCTGCACAGGTACCGGCATCTCCATATACTCTTGTCGAGAGATTTCATGACCCCTGCTGCCAGGCCAATCCGTACCGACTGCACAGTGTCTCCTAGTAGGCCTCCAAAATCCTGGATCTTGGTCTTGGTCCAGGAGATCTTTAGCCCCAGGGGGCTTCGCTTCATTGCTAAATGCATCAAGAACCACCACTAGGGTTTCCAGAGATTCAGATAAAATGGCAACATTATCAGCAAAGTCAAGGTCTGTAACCTTGATATTGCCCAGAGTTGCTCCACAGTGATTTTGGACAGTAGCTCTACCCAGTATCCAAGAACACAGAGCCTTGCCTCACGCCTGAACTAACAGGGAAGAAGCCCCCACCACACTTCACAGCACTTTCAGTGCCTGTATACAGATTTGCTATTAATCCAACAATCCTTGTTGGAATTCCTATTAGCCTCAGGATCTCCCAGAGTTATTCGTGATGCACCATATCAAACGCTTTCTTGAGGTCCATGTAGGCTGCGAGTAGCCCATGTCAGAACTCACGACGGCACTCTACAGTGATTCGAAGCGCCAGGATGCGGTCTATTGTGGACTTACCAGGAGTGAATCTAGATTGCTCCGGCCTTTGGTGCCTCAGCAGGTGGTCTCTGATACGTCTCAGTAGGATGTCTGTGAGTACCTTGCCTGATACACTGAGTAGTGTAATGCCTCGGTGATTGCTGCAGTCCCACCGATCCCCTTTCCCCTTCCAGAGAGGGATGACCACACCCCTCAGCAGGTCAGGGGGAACGGTACCAATCTGCCAGATGGCAGAAAGGACTGCATGCAAGCCCCTTGCCATAGGTTCTCCAACAGCCTTTAACAATTCAGCTGGGATGACACAAACACCTGCTGCTTTACCATTCTTCAGCTTGAAGATCGCCCTCCCTGACTTCAGTCAGGGAGACTATTCTCGCTGCCAGCATCAGCACCTGAGCCATGAGGACCAACAGACATCCCATCGCCAGCTCGATTGCAGCCGGGTACAGCATTGCAGTCACCCAGAACAATACGAATATCTCACCGAGGACAACTGTCTGCCACAGATGCAAGTTTGGCGTAAAAAATCTCTTTCACCTCAAGTTTATATACATCTGTAGGAGCGTATACAACAATAAGAGACATGAAGCCAAGTGAAAGCTTCAGTCTCAATACCATAATACGCTCATCGACTGGAATGACCTCTACTACCGAGGGTTGAAGTCTGCTGGAGATGACTATAGCTACTCCCTGGAGATTGTGGCCATCGCTGCGGCCCAACCAGTAATAAGTGTAGCCACCCACACTAATCGTGCCGCTGCCAGTTCTTCTCACCTCCGTGAGAGCAACCACCTCAACTCTCAGCTGCTTCAATTCCCTCGACAGTAGTGGTAACCGATCGTCCTGTCGCAAGGAATGGACGTTCCAAGCCCCCACCCTGACAGCCCACCTGAGGTCTAACCTAGGGCAGTCAATCCTGGATGCCACCCCTACCGACGCCGCCCCATATAGAGGAGGTTGGCTGGCTGCAGGTCCCATAATCCGCCTGCAGGGCCCCCTGGGGCTTTCCCCCACAAGCATCACGCCAGGTTCGCGGCCGCTGGGACCCAAATGGGATGACGGGTAACCCCCTCACCCCACTTGAGTCCCACCGGTCGGCAACCCAGAGGGACCCACAGCCCGCCGTTCTTGCTGGGTGGGAGGGACTTTAGCCCTCCCCCTAGCACCAACAACTATATGTTTCGTTGCCAATGGTTATCTCGGGGTGGCAGACTGGCAAGGCCTGCCTCCCCACAGCCGGCCATTAACCCCAGGGGGCACAGGGGCAGGAGTTAGTACGAAGCCAGGGCGTATCCACATGTCAGTGGGACATGACTCCTACCTTTAGGGCCTTCTGCTGCTTCAAGAGCCTCCACAGTTCAGCCTAGGACCGCAAGGTACCTAGTTTTCATGGGTGGCCACGAGGAGGCACTGCAGAAGTCTTGATGATAGAGAGGCTATGAGCCGGCAGGGGAATCTTATGCATAGCTGCTCCCTTTTCGCACCAGGCTAGCCAACAGTGGCAACTGTAACCGAGAAGGCATGCAAAGCACTTAACACTAACTAGGCTACTACACCATCGCTTCACATCACCCCGAGTATGAAGCATCATCCCACAATGAGTATATATATGAATATACATATGTGTGTGTGTGTGTGTGGCTTTCTGTGTATATATTTTATATATACGCATATATTATATATACTAATCCAACATGTATGTATGTATATACATTATATATGTATATATATGTATATACATTAAATATGTATATATATATATGTATATACATTATATATGTATATATATTTATATATATACATACATATGTACCGTTGAGGAGTTATATTTCAATTGTTGGGTCCCAATTTTGTACATCTGGTAGCCACTTCAATGTAAACATAGCGTAAATAGTATTTTTATGAATGAGGCAGAACCCTAGGCTGTATGTAAGAAACAGTCTGATTGGTAGGATAAAGATGTCCAATAAGTGTATTAGTATCTATTTTTGGAAACTACGTAAGTCATATGATCTTTCGTTTTCTTCACACTAGGTATAACAAAACATATAGCATTAGTTATCGTTGACTTTGTTTTTAAAATGTGATTTTCTGGAATTGTTTGTTTATTGAAATGACAACATTTCGGCATTTCCCCTTCTTTCAGCACAGCAAGTATTAATTATGGCTGCATATTTCTTGAAACTTCTTGCTTTATATATCTATGTATGGCAGTAATGAATATATAGATACTCACTGTGTGTGTGTGTGTGTGTGTCTGTGTGTGTGTTTGTGTGTGTGTGTGTGTGTGTGTGTGTGTGTGTGTGTGTGTGTGTGTGTGTGTGTGTGTGTGTGTGTGTGTGTGTGTGTGTGGCTTGCGTGTAGTGTCTGTAGCAATGGTTCTTAACTTGGGGGCGCCCCCCCCCCCCCTAGGATGGCTTCAGTATGTTCTAAAGTAAGCGTGAGCTCTTGGAAAAAAAACAGTAATTTATCTAATTATCTGTTATTCTCTTAACGAAAACATGGTCACATAATGGAAAATTCAAGTATAATGCCACTAATTCATACTCATTACAAAGACTAATGAAAAGTATCTATAATTTTCTTTAAAATCTGCGAGGGAATATTATATAAAGATGCAAGGGAGGCGTAGAGGGAACGACAAATTTCTGAAGGGGGCGTGGTACTTAAAAGGATAAGAACCACTAGTCTATAGAATACAATTATATGTATAATTCTTTTCGATTATTATGTTAATAGTTTTCGCTAGTATTATTCGTGGCGTTTCTCTGCGGAGTCGCACTAAATCAGCTGATCGAGAAAATATATGTTTATTTGCTTCAGTTCGAACATCTAGCTGAGCGGTTCCAAAGAGGGTGAAAAATTTAAAAACGTACTCCCAATATCTTGCAAGAAAAATCTTGCTCGTTATAACAGAATGGTAATTCAATATTGCTCTCTACCTTTATTTGTCACGTATGCAATTTAAATTTCCCTTGTATTTGTCACTGCATGTCAAGGATGCGATACATCATCTTGATGTGTTTACAATAGCAATACTAATTTCTCGGTGTGTGAAAAGTGATCTAAAAGCTTGCTTGTCCACCCGGAACATGAGTAGTGTGAAGAGAGAGGGATCATCTAGAAAATAAATACGATATCGTATATTTGATACTCTTCATGAATATGAATTTTCATAAATTCCTAAATATTAATTTCGCGGCTAATCCTAATATATGCTAAACAAGAAAGAAAATATGTCCGATGGTATATGACGTCGTAATGACATATGAGAAATCCGAAGTGAAAACGAGGCTGCCAAGCTGACGCCTTTTTCAAGATGGACGCATGACAATCTGAAATTGCAAATAGAGGCCGCATAATCTAAGGCGAGGAAAAATAATTTCCCTCCATTGAAATAACGCTCGATGGTATACGGGTTAATAATATGGGAAAAGGAGAGCCACCCTGAATGACCGCCCTCGTTCCTGATGTCCCCTCACCAATGAAACATACAGCTCCCGGTAATAAGCAGCGCGGTGAAGACAACTACTACATGGGACTACAATACCAAATAAGCGTTGAAAAAACGGCATCGCCAACATCGGCTTCAGCGTACGGGAAGTCCACGGCTGGATTAGAGATAACATTAACCTTTTCATAGATTAATTTAGTTCAAATTTCCATATAGCTATACATTTATACATGATAGTGACCTATACGTCATATTTGATGTTATGATTATCTATCATTATTGACTCTCCAGATGTGACTGACGAAATATATATGAAATGGCGGGGGTGGCCATTGACCTGTAGTATGTGAGGGTGGATTTTCATGGTGTTGGTGAATTCGCTTGATATTCAATTTAGACAAATATGTTGTATTGTTAGAAGAACTATTTCTAACGAAAATGAAAAAAGTAATTTTATTAATACAAAAATATATCACGATAATATATGAACACTTTAATTTTGTGGCAAAACACCAGTATGCCATTTTTATCTACACCTACACCTAAAAAAATAATAAATGACTTAAAAGTAGAGCGCGAGATGACCTTCCCATTTCATCAAAATTAACAAGATTTTTTTTTTTTTTTTTTTTTTTTCCAAGATATCAGATATCATACAGCACATGTGTTAGGAGTAAGTTCTTAACGATATTCGACCTCTTTGGAACCACCCAGCTAGTAGTAGCTCGAGTTGAAAGCATCAAGCGTGTATTTTCTCACTCGAATCGAATGTGGATGCGACTCTTCAGAGAAACACCACGAGTTCTGGAATAGTAAATGCGAAAAATACTGTTTTGTTAGGCATCACCAAGTAATGACTTTGTATTTATATAGACGCTGCACACGCACACACACACACACACACACTCAAAGGTAAAGCATATATTTTAATTATAGCCCTCCACTATCTAGACTCCGTGCAAGGTTATGTCCCTACTCCACTTGGCGTGAGGTCAATCAATGCCATGGAAGAATGATAAATAGGGTATATATATTTATATATATATGTATATATATATCATAAATATATATACGAGTGTATATATATACATATATATGTATATATACATATTCATGCTATATATACAAGAACTGAATATATATATATACATATATATATATTTATATATATACATATAAATATATATATATATATATATATATATATATATATATATATATACACACGCACACATCTATATAATGATTATTCATAAATAAATATTTATATAATGTATATAAAACTTTACATACAATTTTATACATCTATATGTGTGTGTGTATATATATATATATATATATATATATAAATATATATATATACTCTGTATAATATATATATATATATAATTTTATATACATTTTATATATATATATATATATTTATACATAATCATTATATATGTGTGTTTGTGTGTATGTGTTTATATATATATATATATGTGTGTGTGTGTGTGTGTGTGTGTATGTAATATATATATTTACATATATACATATGCATATAATGTACATTTGCGTAGCTATACTTCAGTATACTTACTGGGTCCCACTTTTCTACATCTGGCACCACTTCGATGTAAACATAGGGTAAATAGTATTTTTATGAATAAGGCAAAACCTTTGGCTGTTTATAAGAAAGAGTATGATTGGTAGAATATAAATTAACAATAAGTGTATTAGTATCAGTTTTTTGAAACTACGTAAGCCATTTGATCTTACCAAAAATTTATACTAATACACTTATTGTTCATTTCTTATAAACAGCCAAAGGTTTTGCCTTATTCATAAAAACACCATTTACCCTATGTTTACATCGAAGTGGTGCCAGATGTAGAAAAGTGGGACCCAGCAAGTATACTGAAGTATAGTTACGCAAATGTACATTATATACATATGTATATATGTAAATATATATATTACATACACATATATATATATACTTATATATAAACACATACACACAAACACACATATATAATGATTATGTATAAATATATATATATATATATATATATATATAAAATGTATATACAATTATATATATATGTATATTATACAGAGTATATATATATATATATATATATATATATATATATACATATATAGATGTATAAATTTTATGCAAAGTTTTATATACATTATATAAATATTTATTTATAAATAATCATTATATAGATGTGTGCGTGTATATAAATATATATATATATACATATATATATGATATATATATATATATATATATATATTTATATGTATATATATAAATATATATATGTATATATATTCAGTTTTTGTATATATAGCATGAATATGTATATATACATATATATGTATATATATATACTCGTATATATATTTATGATATATATACATATTTATATATATACATATATATTTACATATATATATAAATATATATATACATATATATATGCACATATATATGAATATATATATATACACACACACAGACATATATATATATATAGATAGATAGATAGATAGATATATGAACATGATATACCGCTTGAACTCTATGTACGTTTATGCTACAACTATGGGCTACATCTTAATTATCAAGTAGTTTACATAAATCCAGTTGCTTTTTTACCATAACTGTTATGGTGATGCTTAACGCAAAATTGAGATGTGTAGAATATCTGGTAGATCTCAATATTTCTATATTTCATAGATCTTATAACAAAACTTATGTAGACAAAACTTGTAGGCAAAATGTGAACAGGTAATTGTATAATCTCTACATTTAAGTTCTTCAATGATAGCAGATTAATTATCCATTCCAAGACAAGTTATTTATCTCATTCAGTGTCACACTAATGTCATATATGTATAATCTCTTGGAGGCTCAAGCACCTACAAAGAATATGCGGGTGACCAATGAAACTCATTGACGTCTATAGATTTCATTTGAATATCTAATATGGCAGATCAGCCAGCCATGCTGCCTACCCTATTTATCATTCTTCCATGGCATTGATTGACCTCACGCCAAGTGGAGTAGGGACATAACCTTGCACGGAGTCTAGATAGTGCCAAGTAGTATGAGTTACCCTCTCAGCCCTTGTATGTCTTGCTCACCTACTGCTCCAGATTCACTCCCAAGGATGCTCAATCCTTTTTTTTATTTTTTTATAATTAACCAGATTAAGTTTTCTACCCTCTCAAAAGGAGTTTACAAAAACAGGAATTAAATTTTGATAATAGTAATATAAACTAAATCACTTATATTAGAGGAGGACAGTGTTGCATTCCATAAAACATAGGCTTGTGTTACAGTTTATTTGTTTTTAGATGTTTATAAATATATTCCTCAATCAGATTACAATATGATCACTCTCTAGATGGCAACATGTGTTAACCATCATCCACACATAAAATGCAATCTGAACCATATTAGTTCATCACTTGTAGCTTGAAATAACACAAAATTTGATCTATTATTATATAATTCACCAGGAGTTAGTTAATATTCCAAATATGTCATATCTTGATATGACATATACTCAAAATTGAAAATCACAAAAACATAAAGTCATATGTTGAATACTGTATAGATTCCAAACAACAATTTTCTGAATCTGTTACATCAAGTGATCACATACTTCGTCATAGAAAAATCTAAACTGTAGCTATTGTCATGTAACAAAGCAGTCTAATGTTCCACACACCTAATTCTTCATTATATAAAGTAAAGCATTTTATGATCCTTATCCCATAAAGATTTTTTTAACCAATCTGAAAGAGAGGAATGGTTTGCACTCTTATCTTCCATCTTCTTCCTTTGTAAGACGTGCAGATATTTATTTTCTTATCTGCCAACCTACATAAAAAATCCAAAGAATTTTATTTTCTTGCAGACTCATAGTTTTCAATAAACCAGTTTACAGTCTCCTTGATACCTTGTTGTATGGGTGTGAACTTGTAATCTGGGAGATATTTCCTGAGTTTTGCATTGCTTGCAGTTTTCTTAAACTGGCCATCTGACTTCGAGGTGTCGAAAACCACTTCTCCCTTGAACTCAGAGGCATCAATAACCATCTCAACTACCTCCTTGATAGACACTTCATCTGCTTCATCAACTGAATAAACAAAAATAAATTGATATTTATTAGCTGATGTACAGAGCACAGAGCCCATTGGCATCTGCTATATGTACAGTCCAGTTTACTTGTTTTTTGTTTATTTTGTATACACATAGATAACTTCACAAGCACTTAGTCACCAAGAAGTCATTTACTAGACCTACAAGACCTCACCTTGAATTTTCTAGGAAAAGAGTTATTTATAATAATATTGCAATCAGGATTAATGTTATTCTTAAAAGATAATATAATTATTGTTATTGGTATACAAAAGTGACAAAGTAATTCTTGAGCCATCGACATGTACGCAAAATAAATAAAATCACAATGGACAAAGCATGTATACTTACACTCCAAATACCATATGGGCTATCTTTTGAGTTGTCTTTATAATATCCAAAAATAAAGATGAATAACTATTAAGGAAAATTATCATTTCTTGTGATGAAGGAAAAGGACATTGAAAAGACACTGTTCTATACTTATTAGTAACAGTTTATTACCTGAGAGGATGATTGGGCTGATTTCATTATAGTCACGTAATGCCCAGATCATAAGCTTGGCTAGATCTATGGAGTAAATAAACTGCCGAAGAGGTTTTCCAGTTCCCCATATAGTAAATGGTGTCCCATTTTTCTTGGCCATGTAAACCTGAGGTAATGTCAATTAGTATAAACTGAAAAATTGTACATATGTTAAAACTACCACAGAAACAGCAAATATATTCCAGCATCTTTGACTTAAGAAATTCCATTCTATTCTTTGTTAGATATTTGAAACAACTAAATAGCAAGACTACAAATGTTAACCTTGTTTATCTGTGCTGGTAATACATTGCCATCCTCCAAGCTGAAGTTGTCATGTGGTCCATAGACATTTGTTGGTATAACTGTCGTGAAATTACAACCATACTGTTGATGATATGCTTGGTTCATTACATCAGTCATCCTCTTAGCGTAACTATACCCAGAGTTAGATTGATGTGGAGGTCCATTATGGATCTATTAAAAGAAAAGAAAAAAGAAAAACATATTAGAAACAAAATAGAGAAATTTAGAAACAAAGAAAATAGTTACGCCTAGCTCTCCCAATTTTGTGTTACATTCGAGATGACCCTCTTCAGCTATAAAACACAGTGATTCTCTAAATAATAGAGCACTCCAAGACCCTGAAGCTCAGTCTAAAAAAGACAAAACACTGAAAAGATGTTTTAATGGTATATTTTGCTTTTGCATGCATAAAAAATATATGCTGTAACATCATACATAAATACTTTTGCTTAGTCATGCAAAGATATATATATATATATATATATATATATATATATATATAATTTAGACTGGTTATATGTATGATACTACTGAATGTAAAAGTAATTGTGATGTTATACATTTTATTTTTGTCCTTATGTTTGCCTCACACAAAACTAAATGTCCTGAACATTTAAACTACATATTTTTCCCCATAGCTTAGCTTCTTTTAATGCTTTACTACCACGCAATAATGGTTTTAGATCTTGTATTTGTGCTTAAATGATACAGTAACCATTAAGAAATATACAAACCATTGTTTCATCAATGGGGTACGTAGTTTTGCCTGGGAAGATGCAAGTTGAAAGACAGGAAACTACTTTCTGTACTTTGAAATCCTTGCATGATTCCAATACATTGATGTTAATCAGCTGATTGAATTGCTGTTGATAAAAATAATATAAAAGTCAAAATAAACAGACTACAAGATAATACTGATACCTAAATGTAAACTTTCTGAAGATAACCTCTTATTTATAGTTGAAAATTCACTTGAAATTTCTTCAGTTAAATAACATGAAATACAATGACACACTGGCCAAAAATACACCATGAACCACATTATGCAAAAGAAATGTTGCTTCTCAACAGTTGTTCAGAAAATGGTACAATAAATAATGAAGTCTACGTTTCATTCTGAAATGAACTGAATTTCTCTATCTTACTCTGAAAAAGGGTTTCAAAATATAGAGTATGTTCTAATGACACTGTATATTACTAATGTCTATCAGTAGATCCAATAACAATGTATGCCAGTTGCAAAAACATACTAGGAAATCGCAGTTGTATTTCAGATTTCTGAAAAGGCCTCCCACCATAGCTGCCAGATGTATAACATGAGTGGGCTTATATTTCTCAAACACAGCACGGGTTTCAGCTGTGTTTCTGAAACAGATATGGTTATTCATCATGGCATGCAGTGTATTGAATTACTTCTCACACATCTAATTTGATTAGGAGTTTTTCTCATGATAACATCAATCTAGACCGAGACTGTGTTTCCTGACTGTGTATATATTTTCATATATGCATTTTAATCCACTGAAATAAGGATGCATGCATACATGAACTTCGAAACTTGGCTCAGATGCCAGGATCACTCGCCACTATGAGCTCAAATTTATACATGCACTGTTAAGACTTGGTCAGAAACATATTTCTTCCATCTTAAATAACTATTTCATGCAGCAAAGTAGATTTTAGATGATAGTGATAGTGAACATATCTATAATTACACTAAACACTTAAACGTGTGTTCTTTTCCTTGGGGAGGGGGGGGGGGGGGGAATTGATGGTTTTAAGATAATATGGATTTATTTGCCTATACGTTTTGTATCTTAATATGCTTTTCTACTTCACATCTTTAATTGTTCCCTCTTGGAAAAATGAAATAAATAAAATAAATTTAATCTTCTCTAGTGCGTGTGTGTGTGTCTAAGTGCATGTGTGAGTATATTTGTGTGAGTGTGCTTCTGTGTTTATATTTTGTGTGTATTTTTACGTGTGTGTTTTTATGTGCGTGTATGTTTTTATTTGCGTGTGTGTTTTATGTGTGTGTGGGTGTGGGATTATGTGTTTGTGGGTGTTTATTTGTGTATACATATAAATATAGATATGATATAAATAATACATATATATACATAATGTATATTATATATATGATGTATATGATATATGATATATATCATATATGATGTGTATATATATGATACATATTATTACACATAATTTTATTTTATTTATATATATCTATGTCTATATATTATGTATATACATATATCATATATACATATAACATATATACATATATATGCATATACATATCTATAAACAAATTTATAAATATATACATGTATATACAAATATATAGATATATACATGTATGCAAATATATAGATATATGCATATATATAAATATATGCATATATATAAATATATGCATATATATATCATATATCCATATATATATATTATATAAACATATACATTTATATACTGTCTGTGCAGAAAGTCTGGAAAATAATGGAAATTAATGGAAAGTATTTTATTTACTGACAATCTGAAGCTTTAAAAATATATATATATAAATATAGTAATTTATTTATTCGTACATAGAGACAAATGCACAAAGATATATGCTAAAAGACAGCAACAAAAATCATGAAAAAAGAATTTAGGATTTACAGAAATTTTAAAGGTGCAGTACATGTTACTAATACATAGTTTAAAACTGGCTTGCACACAGTTTGATATACCTGTAAGCACCTTGGGAAAGACCAATAAATAAGACAAGGGTTGTAGATACCCGAGGTGAATTATTTTCAAATAATGAATATATGTGTAATGACCAGACATATGTTATATTTCGGCTTATTTACGAAAAAAACAACAACTTACTTGAGTTATCCTTTCAAATCTTAACATTCCATTTTCTAGACCTGTTCATGGTCACAGAAGTGAGTTAGACCGCACATTTATTTTAGCAAACCAACTTGTGTTCGATTACATCAGCAAAGTATAATGCGTAATAAATAGAGTATTTTAATGAAAGTTAATAATCATTTTATATTTTTTATGGGTTTTTATGGAACATAACCAAAATCATTATCTATACACTATTTATATGTCTCAGTATTTGTAACTGTAATTCACCGGACAAAGACTGTAGGCGTCTTCTTTATGCGCCATAAAGTAATAACAGTATTAAAGTTTAGGCTAGAGATCTAATGCGCATTGGCAGCGTTTAGGATTAATTTTTACTTTTGAGCCTAGATTCAATCCTGCGCATGCGCGGAGAAGACAAGTTTATCACACCAATCATGTATTGATATGTCATGACAACGTCATCAACTCCATAGAAAAGATGGATTTGCCATTAATATTTATAATAAGCAATACCGAAACATTCTGACATTTTAATTTCAAAGATGTATGTGAAAATTCATTAATATACATTTTATAAATTGTGAGATATTCAAACAATAGATATAACTCAACATTGAAAAGAAAAACGACAAGAAAATCCCAGAGAATTCCAGAGTTTACAGACTCAGGGGACAATGTTATTTCCAGGTTGGAAAAAAAAAAACATTCCCAACATATATAATATATTAAACGAGTAAAAAAGAAAACATTACTATCAGGTTTTAATTTCAAAGTAAAAACCCTGATTCTTCAAACTAAAGTGACTTCAAAACCGAGTGGACATTTGTTACCATGATCCTCGCTAGCAACAGAACTACCCTACCCGCGATCACACACGAGAAAGAGCTCTCGGAGAAAACTCCCGCGAAAATAAACTGATATGACGAGTATCTCATTTTTGTTTGACATCTTCATTTCGTTTATCTAAAATATTCATAGGCTATCTGAAGGCATTTCGATTTTATTTGTACTGACACAGATATATATCGTCATGATATAATGCAAGCGTAGATGTGTATATAAATAGTTTTTACTCTGTAGGAAACGTTTCCTCATCGACATTAGCGTATATGAAAATTGTAGAGGGTGAATGTAAATTACCATTACACAGATGTGCAAGTACTGTGGATTTGGATTAATCCGGAATTAACTTTTTATGACGCCTACAGAAGACGCCTAGAGAATCAAAGGAATATAATAAATGGATAAAATACATAGATTCCCAGAATATAAAAATTCCAAGATGCTTAAGGAAAGTACAAGCTCAAGATGGTGTATATGCATGATTTCAATACTCTGATCAGGGAATCGAATGTAAAATAAGTGGTAGGAAAATCAAGGGTAGCACCACTAAAAAAATCACCATTCCCAGAATGGAATTAATAGCAGCAATTCTTGCTGTAAAACTGTAGTCAGTAAGGAGTTAGGTTATCATTATGAAAACAAGTTCTTTTAGACAGATAGTACTTCGGTACTTTAGTGATACCGCGCGCTATTACATATTTGTAGTCAATAGATTAACCACATTTCATGAAGGTTCGAATGTTGAAGATTAGCCCTATACTGACTCAAATTTAAATCCTGCAGACTCACAGTCACGATGAACGTATGGAAATTGTAAAGAAGAGAAAAGTAGATGGTTCTAAGGTCCAGAATTTCTGCGCAAACCTACGTCAGAGTGGCGGACGAAATGACATCCAAGGTAGTCCATGCAACAGTAATTAAGCAAAATTCATTTATGTCAAGTTTATCCAATGGGTACTCCATTTGGACTAAAAAGAGTAGTCGGATGAGTAATTCTGGCATGCAAGAAATTCAAACAAAAGGAGGATGGAAATATTGATAGGTTTATTATCTTGTCAAAGGAAATTCTGAATGAAGCTGAGAAATTAATTGTACAGTTAGAACAAAGAAATTACTTCTCAGAAGAAATTGAATCTATAGAAGAAACTAAAATATTAAATAAAGGGAAGGGAAGTCCATTGTACAAACTAGATCCTATAATAACTGAAGGTGTTATAAAAGTAGGAGGCAGACTTAAGAACCAATTGAGAGGAAACACCAGGTCACTCTGCCTTAATAGTCTAATGTCTCTAAATTGATCGTAAGGGAAGCTCACGCTAAGGTAGGACATGAAGGAAAAAATGTTATGATATATCTAAGTGAACGGTTTTGGATAATTAATGTCGCGGCCATAGTCAAAGGTATAACGACTAACTGTGTAAATTACCGTAAGTATAGAGCCAAATTATGTGAGAAATAATAACTGACTTACCCAAGGAGAGAGTTACTCCAGAAGAACCACCGTTTACTAAGGTTGGAATAGATTATTTTGGTCCTTTTGAAGCTAAAAGAGGTAGGACTACAGTAAAACGTTATGGTGTGATCTATATATGTTTAGCATCAGGGGCGGTACATTTGGAAATAGCTCATTCCTTAGATACCGACTCATGCATAACTAGCCTTAGTAGGTTCATAGCAAGGAGGAGTGTGGTCAATTATATAAGAAGCGATAATGGAACAAACCTTGTGGGTGCCGAAATAGAGTTAAGAGAACAATTTCAGAATATTAATTAACAAAGTAATTAATTATCATCTCATCAACAAAAGAACAGAGCTAGCTCACACTTCGGAGGCGTATGGGAAAGAATGTAAGAAAAAATCTGTACTTGATGGCCAAGGAAATATTTGTAACATTAGATGATGAATATCGAGCAACACTGATGCATGAAGCTGAAGCAATATTGAATAATAGACCTTTGACACCTAACTCAAATGACCCATCTGATTTGGAAGCCTTAACACCTAACCATCTCCTACAACTACGAAAAGATGACAAATGGAATATCTAACTCAACTACAAATAAGACAAAAATGGTGCACTACCTAAAGAAATTTGGTCATCGGAGACATTGTGTTAGTTGTTGAACAAAATGTAAGAAACTTTCACTGTCTAGGAAGAGTTACTAAAACTATAAAGGACAATAATGGGCATTTAAGATTTGTTGGAGTAAAGACAAAGGATACGGTTTTGCAAAGGCCAACTGCAAAAATTGTGTCTTGTGATAAAAGCAGGTTGTAACGAAAGAGTCGGACTGCCTTAATAGCTCCACTTGCCAAAGGCTGTAAATTTCAGGAATTAAGAAATGTCTTTGTGATATTATTACGTAAATTCATAAAGCCATCCTATGAATTTTACAGTACAATGTAGTATTAATGTTTATGTATAAGGTATAAATACACACATATATGTTATGTGTGTTAATATGAGACCATTACAATTTTTATGTTTTGAATTTACTAAATTGTGGGGGAGTGTGTAATGACCAGACATATATCGGTATATTTATGAAAAACAAAAGCTTTAGAGAGCGTGCGAAAATTACAGATTTCAAATCGTAACATTCCATTTTCTAGATCTGTTAATGGTTACAGAGGGGAGTCAGAGCGCATATTTATTTAAGCAAACCAACTTGTGTCCGATTACACCAGCAAAGTATTCTTTATGGGTTTTCTATAGAACACAACCAAAATCATTACGTATTTACTATTACATGTCTCAGCATTTGCAACTGTAATTCACCAAACAATGATAGACTATGATACTAGAATAATTTATTGATTTAATGTTATTTTAGTCACAATTAATATCATGTCAAGGAAAATATTTTAAACTCGTATCCACCTGAAGGGAGACGTGGAGACAGGCTCTATGAAGGAAAACTTTCGGGACAGAGAGCGTAGGGCTCGCTGTTTATAAATAAGTAAAAGATTCATTTTGTCGAATATCACGTTTCATTGTAGAAGCATAAGGTTTTTCATTGTCAAAGCAGCGAGCAGAAGGTTCGCTGGCCATTTACTGAGTACAAGACTCACAAAATGAGGAGGGCTTGCAAATCATAATTTTCGGCGAGTTGAAATAATTAACCTATGACCTGATATTGTTTCAATACTAATATTTCTTTATTAATTATGAACATGTATAACGCTTCTATGTATTCTATGTTTTTTTCTTTGATGTAAGTGTAACTAATTAATTTGTATGTTTCCCTATATGTTGTTTCTTTGTAATTTCAGTAATCAGCTTATAAACATTTGGGCAAACAAAAGGATGTTTATCTTAAACCCGAAACTTTCCAACCCAGTAATCCTACGTTCACAATATTTTTTTCTGAGCCTTTGCTGGATCACAAAGCACTGTGGCCAAAGTGACACTGGACATTGCACCACAGCTGGGTTAAGTTTATTTTTGGCTTACCACAGATCGTAAAAGGAGGAGGAAGAAAGAGGAAGATGGGGAAGAAGAGAAGAAAGAGGAAGAAGAACAAGAGCAAGAAATTACAAGTGTACAAATTATACATATAATCTTGTTCCAAAACTAATCTTATGGTTGCAACCTAATGACAGTGATATACAGAACACATCAGGGTGCATGCAGTCAGCTGTTCAAAGGGATCACAGGAAACATACTCGACTGTGAAGTTGTCATCCTGGCATTAGGGGTAAGACATGACAGGACATCAGTCAGTGCCTCCCAGTGTGATCCAGTTTTGTAATGGCTCATCCTCTTTTTTCATAAGATAAAAGCTTACCAAGAATTGCCTCTGCAAGCCATATATGGACAGGTATTCTTCCTTAACTCTCTAAATGTAAGACCTCTAAATGTATGAAGTTATAGTGCTGACTATCCCATAACTAAGATTTACTGTTTAATTCCTCTGATCTCCTTCACTTCTGTACTTTCTGCTTGGATTTACACATAAATATTGGTACAATAGAACACAGGAAAATTTCTCATAACGTTATGCATTTATCAGCAAAAACATCTTTTCAATAAGAAATTAGAGTATCATCATCTTAGTTATTTCTCAATAAAAAAAAAAAAAATCTTCGATTTTATAAAAATAAGAAACTTAATTTGAAAAAAAACTATGCTGCAGGTGAAATCCGTCTAATGCTCTTCGCTATAACAAAAAACAAACAATACAATGATTAACATTACACCATATTTGAAAATACTATTTGTTACTGCAGGTTCCTAATTGATTATATACGTCTAAGGTATTCAGAAACGTCAACTGTAATGATAAGCCTCAAGTTCTGCTTCCTAATTTTCCCCAAATCAGATACTATATCATCGCCTTGTATAGACCTTATGTTACTTCTCACCTCCTGAAGGCACCAAAGAGCCTAACACCATGTAAATGTAATGAATAGACGATATCCTTAGCCGGCGCGAACTCACCTGACAGCTTCATCATCATCACTCTTCTTTTATAATATTCCAGACACCTGACAGCTTACTCGTGTACAGCTGTTAGTTTACGTGTTGGACTCGTTCGGATTCTTTATCTGACTTCGTATACCTGGTAAACGAACGAGTACATAAACAAATTGACTGGTCTGTCCAAAACGATATATTTTTTGTTCCACGTGTTCTGTAGATTGCTTTTGGTTTATATTAAAAAATATATATATAACGGGAAGACGTTAGTATCAGAGAAGAAAAAAAAGAAAAAAAAAAAGGAAAAAGAAATGCAAATACATATATACGTGTCATTATATATATATATATAATATATAAATTCGCAGGTAGGTACACGTATACCCATGTATGAGCGGTGTGTGTATATGTGTATACACAGAAACACACATGTGTATACATGTACAATATATACAATATATATATATATATATAAAGAATACACAAGATATATAAATGTATTTATATGTATGTCTATATTTATATATACATACATACATATATATATATATTCAACAGCCATTTATTCCACTGCAGGATATAGGCCTCTCTCAATTCACTATTGAGGAAGTGGTACGTCTTAGGAGGAAGGGGGAGGGATAGATATATTACTAGAGTAGGGAGTAAGAGAAAAACCTCGTCGACGTGCTTCCTGTCTGGCTTCACGTAGAGTGAGTCCAAGTCAGAATGTGAGAGTTGCCACCCCAGACTCCAATTTGTAGGTGGGGCAGCCCCTATAAAATATATTATGGGGGCCGCCACAGTTGGCACATGTGCATGACTAGGGAGGGATCACGAAAATTCGGTCCCATTTGGCTGGGCTAAATAGAGTAAGATATTTGTAGAGATGGGGGTAGTAGTAGGACGGGGGCTTGTGGAAGAGGGAGGTAGTATTATGGAGAGGTGGACAATAAAGCTGTACAGTAGTAATAAGGGAGGATGGGATACTTGATGAGCATGTTGGGAGAATAGGAATGTCTCCTGGAGATTGAGTGTTGACTTGGGTGGATAATGTACAAGTAGGCATTAAGGAGAAGGTAGTAGTCGCAGTGTTCGGAGCCGTGGTCAAAGGAGAACATGGGGTCGGGGAATTGGGAGAGAAACAGTCCACACCTCAGGATCCCCTTAAGGGGTAAGGGCTAGACAAGTAAAACAGGAGAATACCGTGCCCATGTCTCCTCAGGCTGTTCAGGACTGGCACAAAGTCAGCCTTTCATCCTTTCAGCACGGCTCTCACACCTTAGAAAGTGGATAGTAGAAGGGGTTGGGGATGGGACGGAAACGAAAAAGCAGGAAGGGAAAAAAGACCATGCAAAATTAGTTGAGTCGAGGGCTGAGTCCCAAGGCTGAGTCCCCCCCCCCCCCCCCCCCGACAACAACGGGTAAGGGATTGGGGGGCCTCGTTCCTTGAGCTCCATCCAGATATCTGTGAATGGGTAACTAACCCCCAGACAATGCGCATTGGAAAATGGTTAAGAACGTCTTTTCATTACAGTCCAAGGATTTTTTATATTGCCAACTTTGATCCAAAGGTCAGTCAGCACCTTGGTTCATGATGGGGTATTTAGGTCCAGTCTACTGGTTCATGATGGGGTATTTAGGTCCAGTCTACTGGTTCACGGAACCGGAAAATCGATTGTATTCAGCAAATAGAGATATGCTACCTGTTTCAGAAATTGGATCTTACTAAGTAACTGGAAAGAAAACTGGCTGTGGACCCTCAAGAATTCTTTGAGAAAGCCCCTGCGCTGCCTGGTGAGTTTTCTGAGGAGAACATGTGGTTTAGGTTTTTATCTTTTGATACTGGTGCATGGATTCTAATCCTAAAGATCCCTTTTGAGTGCAAGGTGCCAGGTTTCTTTCGTCCTCCACCCCTGCAAACTACAATCACCGAAAAAACGTGTTATTACTTGCAAGGGTGAGCAGCAGTAGTTTGCTAGTTTGATATGTTGCTACAGACCCATCTATAGACGCTCAACTTGGCACCGTAACCACCTAATGAACACGTAATTACTGACTTGAAGAGAGGATTGATCGCTTTCCCTTAGGCGATTTGTCCCAACCTCAGGAGTTAGGATGTTTGTGGTGACTGTGACTGACTGTGACAGAGAAGCATTCCGTTTTACTGGGACAAGCTTTCAACAATTTACCACTATTCTAACATGCAGTTCTTCTTCAAACCCTTATTGCTAGCACGACATGCGTTCTCCATTGTGAATTTAGTTCATTGTGTTTACACACATGTGGCTCTACAAATTCTTAGTCACGAAAGTCAGTTGCTAGTCCACCTATCTCATGTTATCCTTTTCCATGATTTTTGGATTAAAAGAATGTTATTAGTATTTTAATCACCAAACAGTAGTGTTTTAAATCATTGCAGTATCAATATTAGTAGGTAGCATTAGAAAAAAAATCAAGGATTTGAGAAATCGTGTTACGTTGGGGCCAATATATAACTTTTGGGCTGAGCACTTGAGGAGTGATCAAAATGCAACAAGATGCATATAAAAGCTGAGCAGCACATGTACCCGATATCATTCTATCGGCCATATAAAGAATATATCATTTGACTAAAAGTTTTATTTTCTCTGCATGTAAATTGACAGGTGCTTCAATCATCCAACTTTGCCATGCGAGCTCATGGCTGCTCCATAGCTAACATTATCAATTTCCATATAATACATGTTTTCATATATGTGTATATAAATATATATACACATCTACATATATATTGATGTATGTATATAAATATATATATATATATATATATATATATATATATATATATTTATATGTATGTATATAACTGTATATATATGTATGTATATAAATATATATATATGTATGTATATATGTTTGTATATGAATATATATATATATATATATATATATATATATATATATATATATATATATGTATGTATATATGTTTGTATATGAATATATATATATATGTATATATATATATGTATATGCATATAAATATGTATCTGTGTGAGCGTGCGTGCGTGTGTGTGCATGGGTGTAAGCTGTAATAAGTTTAATATACTATACATATAGACAGACAGATATGTAGTGTGTTTGAATATATGTATATATATAGACATATTGGTATATTGATATATTAAAATATGTGTATATATATACTGTAAATTATCAGGGTTCCCTATTAACAGGTTATAGCGTAATTCCACGCTGTGCCACGATTAACTTGACAAAGCTGTAGACATCACATTATATATTTGACTTTTGATATTAAATTCCCTTGAATTAACCTTCCACTATAATGTATACGGTAATTATGGACTATGTAATCACTGTATTTAAAATCTATATCGATATAATAAATCATTATCTCTCTTAGAAGATTTGAAATTAACACTTGTCCTTTGCACCTGATAATAAATCTTGCTGAGTAGATACATTTCAGGTGGGAATTAATATAGTACAGATAAAATATAATAGCTCTGAGCAATAGATCCGACTGACTTTCACATCATTCAATTTCAATTACTTTAGAACTGTCTTTCGGCCTCATTTGGTTGTCACATATCTATAATTTTCTGACTCATATCCTTTGTAAAAGAAAATTAGCACTTATATACACATGTATAGCACCTTCAACCCATGACCACTACAGTCTCATATCATCCTTATTTTGAAAATATAACTATTATAATCAAGGAAATTCTTAGATAGTTGAGTTACCCCGTAAACACCTTCGTTTTCTCTTATACCATGTATGAAGAGAGAACTTTATCTAAACCAAAAAAATGTTATTTTTTCAATTATTATTAAAGGACATTGTTCATAAACAGCAAAGTAATGAGGTATATCATTTGCCTTTCCAACATGGTTCTTTTTTTTAAGTATATATATGTATATATATAAGTATATATTGTTAGGGATCAAGGTGAAGGTAGAGGCGAGACTTATTTCCTATAGTTTATTCTGGTCCAAGAAGTAATACAGAATATTTATGGAGGGCAGAGGGCAACTGCCGTTGACCAGGTCTCGGGCTGCTACGCTGCCCGGGAAATCATGTAAGGATACAAATTACTGACAACACTCTCACTTCCTCCCCCAATTACACGTGCATCCTAAGTGTAATGAAACATAATCAAAATAATTGTAAACTGAGCACAAATTTTCTGAAACTTTTACATATCCGCAATAATACGCTAGATGGGGAATTCATATAATAGTCATTCAGGTGTCTTGTGGGTCACCTGGTACCTGGGGTCTGAGGGGTGGCTTGACACGGTGCTTTGGAGCTCTTGTGGAGCTCCTGTCTGGGGCTTTCTACCTCGCGGGCTGAAGTGACGTCTGTTTCTGATCGTGGTCCTGCCGCTGCCGTCCAGCTTCAACAAATATTGTGGCGCAGTCAGCTCTACCACTGTTCCCGACCCATCCCACCGCCCACTGACAGGGTTCTGAATCCGTGTCTGCTGTCCCGGCTTGAGGGGGGTAAAGTTATGGGCTGTCTGGTCATGAGGAAGGATGATTTTGCTGCAGAGCGGTTCATGGCACGTTCCCTTTCATGTAGCATCAATCCCCATTACTCACTGATTAAGTACCATGACTTTTCCCCTGGTATGGCGTCCCGCAGTAGCCTGCCTATCAGCAGCTGCAATAGGGACGTGTCAGACCCTTGAAGGGGTGTATTTAGGTACTGCATGAACGCCCTGGTGATGTCGGTGTTCAGGGAGCTTCCGCGGGAGATGTTATCTCTTAGCAACCTCTTCGCCGACGTAGTGTGCTGAGGAGATCCTTAACCTGACACACCAGGCGCTGAAGAAGCTTCTGGACTCATGATTGGTGAGGTTACTGCCTCCGTCACATGACAGATCCTCGGGGATGCCCAGTCTCCTGAACCGCTGACGGAAAGCAGTGATGAGGCGGGAGCTGGTGGCCTCTCCTGAAATGTGTCCCACCTCTAACCAGCCTGTCAGTCTGTCTGCATAGGCAATGTACAAGTTGCCGTCTGGATGGAATAGATCCACCACCTTTTACTGGAATGGATACTGAGGTGGAGGCGTGGGTATGAGTCTTTCCGTGGGTTGAGAGGGAGCATGCACTTCGCAGACCTGGCAGGTCCCGGATAGCGAGAGTGCGTCTACAGCGCAGTTGGCCTTCCCCTTGACATGCTTGACACGAAAGTTATACATTAATGTCCTCTCCTTCAGGTTAATGTCCTTAAGTTCTCTGTCACCGAAGGTCTTGGTGAGGGCCTTGTGGTCTGTGACGAAGCTTAAATCCGTGCAGCTTAGGAGGAATAGGCGGGCTTTTTTTGAGGCACTAAGCTATTGCGAGTGCCTCCCCCTCCAAACTACTGCAGTTTTTTCTCTGCTATTGTGAGGTGGTGGCTGCCGCAAAGTGCTGGTTTCCATCTGCCCGCACAACACATGGGGGCTTCACGTGACACACACTGTCAATACTGTTGCATGATGAGGAACCCGACCCATTTTGCACTGTTCTGCAGGGCTTCCCGTCCTTCTTGGGCACCACTACCATACGGGCACACCACTTAGTTTGCCAGAAGGCACTTCAATTATACCCTGCTGATGTCAGCATCGGTCTGGCGCCACACCTCATCGTAGTAGTGATTTGGCACAGCAGCGGGTACGTGTATTGTATGTGGGCGTGCATCAGGCCGGAGGTCGATATGGAGCATGAGGCCACTCATCTTTGATAGAGGTGAGCATTCTACTGCAAACACTGTGGGTCCAAAATGTTCCAACAGCCATTTCTCGAGGTGCTCCACGTTCTCCTCAATCAACTCATAGGGGGCTGTAGCTGGGTGATTGGGGATTTGTAGTATTTCAGAGGCCTCTGCTGTGCTGACCTGGGCTGCATGATGTGGGAAGGTTTGTGGCACAAGTTGCAGGGCTTTGCAGGCTCCTGATGACAGGTAGAGATGCTGCACTCCTTCTGCGATGTATACGCGCTCGGGGATGGTGTTTGTCCCCACTGTCACCTAGCACGGTAGGCTCCCCAGGAGCTTCACACTTCCTCCTGCGACGTGGGTGATTATCTTGGGCGAGGGACTGGCATAGGGGGACCCTTAGATCCCTCAGGAGTGCAGAGGCCTCCATGCTTCCTACGATCACAGCGTTGGACGAGTGATGGTTGCCTCTCGGGGTGAGTGCGCGACACAAGCGCCAGAAGTGCCCTTTCCTGCCACAGTTGCAACACGCGTCGCCACAAGCAGGGCACTGGTTACTACCACCGCAAGCGCTGTCTCCACAGTTTCGGCAGCGCCGTCAGCTGCCCACTAATCCAGTGTGGCCATGAACGCCACTGGTCCTGTTTAGGCGTGGGGTGCAGTATGTGGACACATCTGTAGGGGTATGGTCTGTGGGATGTGGGGATGGGGGGTGGCTGCTTGTGCGTCCTCTGTAGCGGCCATGCTGCTTGGTGCACGCTGTCCCGCTGCCTTTTCTGCCGCCTCAATTATTTTACACTGGCTAATTACGTCGCTCGAGGAAATAAGGCAGGGGAAGCACTTTAAGTTCTGCTTTCATGCCACAGTCGCTCAAACCCATAATTACTTTTCTGCATAACAAATACTCAGTCAATGACCTATTGCACTCGGGGCACTGAAATCTGCACTCTCCAGCCATGGCACGACACTTAGATACGTATGCGGCAACACTATCCCCTGCTGACTGGGTATACGTAAAAAAATCTACCCATGCTCCAACTTCGCATTGTGGGCCGATCACTACATTTCTCACTATGCCCACTGCTGCTGATGTTGAGAGCTTCTTGAGATATTGCCGGTCAATGCGCTGCTGGACATCATTGCTGCAAAGAAGTCTCACATAAGAAAAGGCGAGGGGCAGGGCCCATCCACAGATGAAGCTGTGATCCTCCACGCAGACAGCCCATGCCTCGAACACTGCTTGGGACATGCCTGAGGTTGCTGATCCTGATGGGGGGGCTGGCAGACGAGATAAATGTTACTCGGTCCATAACCCTGGTGGAGGCTTTGCAATGTGTTCTGCTGACTGGGGTCTCTGTGGTGTCCACCATGATTGGTAGGTGGGTGGCGCTTAGCTACCTCCGCTGACTCTCGCTGGTGTACTATTAAAGTACACCATCATAGGGATCAAGGTAGAGGTGAGATCTATTTCCTCTAGTTTTTTCTGTTCCAAGAAGTAATACAGAACATTCATAGAGGTCAACAGGCAACTGCCGTTGACCAGGTCTCGGGCTGCTATGCTGCCTGGGAAAGCATGTACCGATACACATTACTAACAGCCCTCACACACATAAATATTTCGTTGTCTGTAAAATTGCTGCCGTGACCTTGGTTTGCCCAATGCTGTGTTGGCATTATTCTCCATCGCAATGTAAATGTAAATCTAATTTTAAATTGTGAGTTTTTCTAACATAGTATCAACACAGTAGTGTTTTCACCATTCATGTCTATGTATATATGTATATGTATGTATATGTATGTGTATGTGGACATTTATGCTACAACTATGGGCTATTTCCTAATTATCAAGTTAATTATATAAATCTTGTTGCTTATTTACCGGAACTGTTATGATGCTTAATGCAAATGAGATATGTAGAATATCAGGCAGATCTCCATATTTCTATAGTTCTCAATGATGTGAATGTGAAGTCTATATATTTCATTTGAATATCTAATATAGCAGATCAGCCAGCCATGCTGCCTACCCTACTTAGTATTCTTCCATGACATTAATTAACCTCACACCAAGTGGAGTAGGGACATAACCTTGCATGGAGTCTAGCTAGTGCCAAGGAGTATGCTCACCCACTGCTCCAGATCCACTCCCAAGGATGCTATTTTTTTTATTTTTTTTTATCATCTACCAGATCAATGTAGGTTTTCTATCCTCCCAAATGGAGTTTACAAAAATAGGAATTAAATTTTGATTTTAGTAATATACACTAAATCACTGATATTAGGTATATATTTTCTTGATGAAAAATCAACAGGACAGTGTTGCATTCCATAAAACATAGGATTGTGTTACAGTTTATTTGTTTTTAGATGTTTATAAATATATTCCTCAATCAGATTACAATCTTATCACTCTCTAGATGGCAATATGTGTTAACCATCATCCACACATAAAATGCAATCTGAACCACATTAGTTCATCACTGGTAGCTTGAAATAACACAAAATTTGATCTATTATTACATAAATCACCAAGAGTTAGGAATCTGTTTTTGACAATAATAATATATAGTTGTAATATTTCCCTTTTTTCGATACAAGGCCTATAATGTGCAAATGTAAAATACAATCATCAAATAAAAATCAAGTATTAACCAACAAACAAATCATATGTAATCAAAACTGAAAATCATAAAAAACATAAATTCATATGTAGAATACTGTTTATATTCCAAACAATAACAATTTTCTGAATCTGTTACATCAAGTGATCACATATTCCTGTCATAGAAAACTTTAAATTGTAGCTATTATGTAACAATGCAGTCTAATGTGCCACACACCCAATTCTTCATTATATAAAGTAAAACATTACATGATCCTCATCCCATAAAGATTTTTTTTAACCAATCTAAAAGAGAGGAATGGTTTGCACTCTTATCTTCCATCTTCTTCCTTTGTAAGACGTGCAGATATTTCTTTTCTTGTCTGCCAACCTACATAAAACAAAATCCAAAGAATTTTATTTTCTTGCAGACTCATAGTTTTCAATAAACCAGTTTACAGTCTCCTTGATACCTTGTTGTATGGGTGTGAACTTGTAATCTGGGAGATATTTCCTGAGTTTTGCATTGCTTGCAGTTTTCTTAAACTGGCCATCTGACTTCGAGGTGTCGAATACCACTTCTCCCTTGAATTCAAAGGCATCAATAACCATCTCAGCTGCCTCCTTGATAGACACTTCATCTGCTTCATCAACTGGACGAATAAAGATAAATTGATATTGATTAGCTGATGCAGAGCACAAGTCATATTGATGCTAAATCACTTGTCATGGATCTGCTATATGTACAGTCCACTTTACTTGTTTTTTGTTTAATTTGTATACACATTCACAAGCACTTAGTCACCAAGGAGTCATTTACTAAAACTACATGACGTCACCCTGAATTTTCAAGGAAAAATTTTCTTATCTATAATGCTATTGCTGTCAGTATTAATGTTATAATTATTAAAAAATGACATAATTACTGACATATTAACAATAATAAAAAAAATAAATGGGGTAAACAAAGTGACAAAGGAATTCTTGAGCCATTGTACACAAAATTAATAAATAAAATCACGACGGACAAAGCATGAATACCTACACTCTAAATACCATATGGACTATCTACTGAGATGTCTTTATCATATCCAAAATTAAAGATGAATGAATATCAGGGACAATTATCATTTCTTATAAAGATGAAGCAAAAGGGACATTGAAAAGACCACTGTTCTAGACTTATCAGTAACAGTTTATTACCTGAGAGGATGATTGGGCTGATTTCATTATAGTCACGTAATGCCCAGATCATAAGCTTGGCTAGATCTATGGAGTAGATAAACTGCCGAAGAGGTTTTCCAGTTCCCCATATAGTAAATGGTGTTCCATTTTTCTTGGCCATGTAAACCTAAGGCAATGTCAATTAGTTTAAACCATAAACTTCTACATATGTTAAAAATTACAAACAATCTACCAAATATATTCCAGCATCTTTGACTTACTAAGAAATTCCATCCACATATATACACATATTTGAAACAGCTAAATAACAAAAGACTACAAATGTTAACCTTGTTTATCAGTCCTGGTAATACATGGCCATCCTCCAAGCTGAAATTGTCATGTGGTCCATAGACATTTGTTGGTATAACTGACGTGAAATTACAACCATACTGTTGATGATATGCTTGGTTCATTACATCGATCATCCTCTTAGCGTAACTATACCCAAAGTTAGATTGATGTGGAGGTCCATTATGGATCTATTAAAAGAAGAAAAAGAAAAAGAAAAAACCTATAAGAAACAAAGCAAATACTTACACCTTAGTATCCCAATTTTGTTCAAGATGACCCTCTTTAGCTATAATGCACAGTGATTCTCTAAATAATAGAGCACTCAAAGACCCTGGAGTTCAGTCTAAAAAAACAAAACACTGAAAAGATGTTTTAATGGCATATTTTGCTTTTGCATGCATTAAAAAGACATGCTGAATGCTGTAGCATCATACAGAAATACTTTTGCTTAGTCATGCAAAATATATATAATATTTAGACTTCTGATGAGTATGATACTACTGAGTGTGAAAGTAATTGTGATCTCATACATTTTATTTTTGTCCTTATGTTTGCATCACACAAAACTAAATGTCCTAAACTTTTAAACTACATCTTTTCCCATAGCTTAGCTTCTTTTAATCCTTTATTACCATGCAATAATGGCTTTAGATCTTGTATTTGTACCTGATACAGTAACCATTACGAAATATACAAACCATTGTTTCATCAATGGGGTATGTAGTTTTGTCTGGGAAGATGCAAGTTGAAAGACAAGAAACTACTTTCTGCACTTTGAAATCCTTGCATGATTCCAATACATTGTCGTTGATCAGCTGATTGAATCGCTGTTGACAAAAAATAATAAAAAAGTCAAAATAAACATTGGCAGTTAGTAAAAGTAATGAGATTTATACCCACATACCCACAAACTTGAAATTTCTTCAGTTAAATAATAACATAAAAAAAAAAAAAAATGACACACTTGCAAAACAATACACATACTATGAACCACATTATGCAAAAGAAATGTTGCTTCTCAACAATTGTTCAAAAAATGGTACAATAAACAATGAAGTCTACATTTCATTCTGAAATGCACTGAATTTCTCTATCTTACTCTGAAAGAGGGTTCCAAAATATAGAGTATGTCCTAATAATACTGTATATTACTAATGTCTATCAGTAGATCCAATAACAAGTGTATGACAATTGCAAAAACATACTAGGAAATCGCAGTTGTATTTCAGATTTCGGAAAAGGCCTCCCACCATAGCAGCCAGATGAATAACATGAGTGGGCTTATATTTCTCAAACACAGCACGGGTTTCAGCTGTGTTTCTGAAACAGATATGGTTATTCATCATGACATGTAGTGCATTGAATTACTCCTAACACATCTAATTTTTCTCATGATAACATCAATCTAGACTGAGTCTGTGTCTTATGACTGTGTATATATTTTCATATATGCATTCAACCCTTTGACTGTAAAGAGCACATATATCTGACAAAAGTGGAATCAAACATATTTTTATCCACTGAAATCAGGATGCATGCATACATGAACTCTGAAACCTGGCTCAGATGCCAGGATAACTCGCCACTATGAGCTCAAATTTATACATGCACTGTTAAGACTTGGTCAGAAACATATTACTTCCATCTTAATTGACTATTTTATACAGCAAAGTAGATTCTGGATTATAGTGATAGTGAAA
>NC_061828.1:37394570-37469570 GCF_019202785.1 Penaeus chinensis | reverse complement strand
ATATATATATATATATATATATATATATATATATATATACAGTGCATACAATATACATGTGTATATATGTATATATATACATATATATTACACACACACACACACACACACACACACACACACACACGCGCGCACGCACGCACACACACACGCACACACACACACACACACACACACACACACACACACACACACACATATATATATATATATATATATATATATATATATATATATATATATATATATTTTACAGCCATTCATTCCACTGCAGGACATAGGCCTCTCTCAATTCCCCGTTGAGAGGTTACATGGCAGTGTCACCCTTGCCTGATTGGATGCCCTTCCTAATTAACCGCGGTTCGGCTCTATATATATATATATATATATATATATATATATATATATATGTATGTGTACACACACACACAGACACACATATACAGTCTATACAATATATATATATATATGTATATATATATATACAGTACATACAATATACATGTATATATATATACAGTACATACAATATACATGTTTATATATGTGTATATATATACATATATATATATATATATATATATATATATATATATATATATATTACACACACACACACACACACACACACACACACACACACACACACACATATATATATATATATATATATGATATATATACATATAAATGTATATATATATATATATATATATATATATATGTACACACACACACACACACACACATATACATATATATCTGTAAACACACACATATATATACATATACATACATACATACAAACACACACACACACACACACACACACACACACACATACATATCTGTGTGCATGCGTGCACACAGACGCAAAAAAACTACACAAACAAACACACATACACATACAGAAAGATAGACAGAGAGAGAGGTGATGTCATTTTTCTAATAACAACGTAACAGAATATTGAGGCTTCCTTGGCCCTTCCAGTAAATTTGAATTCTTCAGAGCCATTCTCTAAGTCCAGAATCTCTTAAAATTCGACGGCAACCTCCTTGTTACCGATATGTGGTTCCTCCTTTCCTTTGTTCTCTAAGCAAGTGCTGATCGTCTTACGAGTAATCTAAACTAGTCTAATGGAATATTTATACACGAGAAAACTCGCTGTAATACGAGAATAATGCAATAGGTGCTTGTACAAGCGCTACTGAGGCTTATTTCGAGGCAGCGCCATGACGCCGCTCGTTACAGGCCATGGAAAAAAAATAGTTAAGCCACCTTTATCCAGTTGGGTTGCACCAAGCGCAGAGGTGCAGATGTGCTCACTAACATCCCTATTTGATAGCATATTTTGCCTACATGTGTGCAATCAAAGCCAAGATTAGCGCAAAGTTTATCTAAATTTCAACACATCCTTATCAGACTGAGTTTAAGGAAAGACCCGAACCTGCTTCATTTTTATATCGGGGTGTGTTGAAGGATGTGTTTATCATTATTCAAGAGTGTATCCACGCTTTGTCGGTGCTCCGTTTGACGCATTTATGTGGGTATTTATGAAAATCTGCCAATTCATATCTTGCCAATAAGGGTGTATAACTGAGAACTGTGGTACACTTTAATTGCCACTTTGATCCAGTCAGTCATTTAAAGGGAGGAAAAGCTGGTAGGGCCTTACACTATAGGTAGATAACATGGGACTGCATCTTACATCCCTTCTGAACGCAGAGTTAGCTGGGGGTCATCCTTCAAAGTTGTAATAAAAACGGGATTATGTTACTTGAAACTGTGTCTTACTGGCAGCTCAAGGTAAGTAAGAAGGTCCTGCCTCTATCTCTGGAAAACGGTTTTAATGAGCTAGCTGGAGTAAACCACATTTTCTCATAGACGAATTTCGTTATTGATGTTCATAGGTTTGGAAGAGCCCTTTCAGTTTAATATGGTGGAAGCTTATTATAGGCACTGGGTCAGAAGTCACTCTTGTGAAGTCTATTGTCGTATCCATATTAAACTTAAAGAAATGTAAGGAATTGCACAGGAAACTTTGTGCTTTGTCTGGAAACTGGACTTCGTGGTTTCGGAAGATCTTTATTGTATTTACAGCTTAGAATTATGAGTTACCAGGCATGGATTTGCTTAGAAAATTTAATTCCTGGTTGGTAGGTTATTTATCTTCAATGATATACATCTCTCATGGTGGGGTTGCAGTTGCAGTACGTGTTTTCAGCAAACTGTCCTTTCAGGTAGTTGTCTTTTTAATTAATAAGAATTAGCGGCATTGTAATTAAACTTTCCATTATGTGACCATGCTTTCGTTCAGAGAAATACAAAGATGATTAGAGATATTACTGCCTTTTTTCCAAGGACTCACGCCCCCTTTAGAAAATACTGAAGCCCCCCCTTGGGGGCGCCCCCAGGTTATAAAACACTGCTCTAGATGATCTAAATACTTTGGTACTCGTGTATGTGCTGCTGCATCAAGGTTTTTTGTGTTTAGCAAGGTTTAGAAAGGGCTCGAAAACGGTGTTACCTTTTGGTTATGTCAGAATGGTTTTATTTCTCATTCATAGAGTATAATCGCAGATAGGACGGCATCAGTGTGGGTGGTTAATTCTAGTTCCCTTCAGGTGAAACTGCATAAAGGAACACATTGGCAGTGTGCTCGAAGGTTGAGGAAATCCTTTTAACCCGGTTCTCAGAATCTTGTATCGCAGGAAGTGTGGATATGAATTTATTAAAAAATGATTTTGTGACGATAACATGATTTTTTTTTTTTTTTTTCAAACTAACCGCTGCACTTTCAGCCACGCTCCTTAACTTATGAGTGAGATTGTTGTTGTTTTGATTCCTCGTTCCTTGAGTTCTATCCAGATATGTGTGAATGGGTAACTCTAACCCCACCGGAGACTGCGCATTGGAACATGGTTAAGAACGTCTTTTCATTACAGTCCAAGCATTCTTGATATTGCCAACTGAATTTCATTTAACGATGATGTGGTTTTGATCCAAAGGTCAGTCAGTATCTTGGTTCATGATGGGGACTTCAGGTCTGTCAGGTATTTAGGCCCAGTCTTCTGGTTCACGGAACGCTTCATTGATCCCCAAGTGGAGAAGATCGATTGTATTCAGTAAATGGAGACATGCTACCTGTTTCAGAAGTTGGATCTTACTAATTATCTGGAAAGAAAACTGACTATGGACCCTCAATAATTCCTTGATGAGCGACCCTGTACTGCCTGATGAGTTTTCTGAGGAGAACATGGGGTTTAGGTTTTTATCTTTTGATACTGGTACACGGATTCTGATCGTAAAGATCCCTTTTGGGTATAAGATGCGTGATTTATATCGTCCTCCACCCCTGCAAACTACAATCACCGAAAAAAAAACGTTAGTTCTGGCTTGCAAAGGTGAGCAGCAGCAGTTGGCTAGTTTAACATGCTGCTACAGACCCACCTAAAGAAGCTCACCTTGGCACCGTAACTTAATGAACACGTAATTACTGACTTGAAGAGAGGATTGATCGCTTTCCCTCAGGTGATTTGTCCCAACCTCAGGAGTTAGGATGTTTGTGGTGACTGTGACTGACTGTGACAGAGAAGCAGTCCGTTTTACTGGGACAAGCTTTGAACAATTTACCACTATTCAAACATGCAGTTCTTCATCAAACCCTTTTTGCTAACATGGCACGCTTTCTCCATTGTGAATTTAGTTAATTGTGTTTACACACATGTGGCTCTACAAGTTCTTAGTCATCTGTTATCCCTTTCCGTGATTTTCAGAATTTAAAAAATATATTGTTATTAGTATTTAAATTACAAAATAGTAGTACTGTCTATAATTACTGTATCGATATTAATAGATACCATTAGGAAAAAAAAAAAAAAAACTTTCCACGCAAATTCAAGGAAATGGAAATCGGAAGTTACGTCAGGCCTACTAAGACCTTCTGGGTGGCTGACACTTGTGCAGCCATCAAAAAAAAAAAACAGAATACACAAAAAACTACAGTGAACAGTATATGTACCCACGTACAAGGGGTTAACTGATCTCATTATTTTATATGTTAATATTATTATCTCTGCTACGTAAAAAAAAATATATGTATATCATTTGACTACAAGTCAGTTGACAGGTGCTTGAGTCAACCAACTCTGTCATGCGAGCTCATTGCTGTTCCATATCTAACGCTATCAATTAGCAGTATGTGTAGTATGTGTCCATATAATATGTATTTAAATATGTACTATATATATATATATATATATATATATATACATATGAGTGTGTGTGTGTGTGTGTGTGTGTAAGCGTGCACACACACACACATAGTTGTTTGTATGTATGTGTATATTTGTGCGTGCGTGTGTGTGTGTGTGTGTGTGTGTGTGTGCGCGTGCGTGTGCGTGTGCGTGTGCGTATGCGCGTGTGTGTCTAAGCTGTAATAAGTGTAATATACATATAGACAGACAGATAGATGTGTGTGTTTGAATATATATATACATATTGGTATATTGATATACTCAAATATGTGTATATATGTATACTATAAATCAAGGTTCCCAATTAACAGGTCATAGCGTAAATCCACGCTGTGCAACGATTAACTTGACATAGCTGTAGACATCACATTATATACTTGACTTTTGATATTAAATTCCCTTGAATCAACCTTCCACTATAAGGTATACGGTAATTATGGACTTCTCTTTCCATAATTCATGATTTTTGTAATCATCATCTATAAAAATTTATATCAGTGTGATAATTTGTTATCTGTCTCTGAAGATCTAAAGTATATATATATGTATATATAATTATATACATATATATATATATATCTATAGATGTATATACATGTGTATATATACATATATACATATATATAACATATATATACATATATATATATATATATATATGTATATATACACGTGTGTGTGTATCAGTTAATCATGAAACTTCTCATCTGGAGTATCTGAATTTACATAATTGTTTACGTATTTCAATATTCCCTACATAACTCCTATCGGCAGAAGCAGGATGAAATGGACATAGTGAAAATAATAAAACCAAATCAAACACAAAAACGGACCTACTTGTGACTCCAAACAACATAATTCAGCCACGAATTTTATTTCAACTTTATATTATTAAAAATAAAGATAATATCACTAGGTAGACATTAACTGGCATTTAAAATGAATGAATTAATTAATGCTACATACAAGTTAGTCTCTGATATTATGATTATCTTAATATGCATCTGTTTGCCCTCGTCTGAACCGAATCTGTAGTAGCAATAAATGCTGATGGACTGCAAAGAAAAAAAAGATGAAGCTCCCAAAAGTATCATTCTTGCTGCCGTTTCCATTAAGAAATGTCAAGGTTGCAATGCGGCGATTAAATTTATCATATAAGATAAACAGCAATATATATATCATATATATATATATGTAAATATATATACTCAGTTGTTTGTCACTTAATCATGGTACTGGAGTATATGAATTTGCATATTTGTTTATATATATAATTTCATATTTCTCTGCTTATGTTGAATTTCCTTTATAATTCATATCAATAGAAACAAAAAGATGAAATTAATACAACTAAAGCAATAAAAAAAATCCTACCCAAAAATGGACCTACGTGTGATTCCACACTTGGCATGGAACAGTCTCGTACGTGGGTCTGTAAGATTAGCAGATCCCTACGTTCACCATTCCTCCATTCAGACGAATTACTTTGAATTACTTTGAAGGTGAAATTAGCGGTCTATTTAACCTAAACATTTGCTACATCACCATATAAATGAATCTCTGCGTGTATTTATGTATGATACATTTTTGACACACATGCCAATTCTATGAAGTGTCACATTTTAAAGCTGTAGAATTGACGCCAGAGAGAGGGAAAGGAGGGGGGGGGGGGGGTGGCAGAAAAGCCTTGTAAACTCCTTAAATGATAGTTTCATGAAAAGGACCAGCATGATAATTTTCCTTACGCGAGCTTACTCCAGGTTTTACTGTGAAATGACAAAGGGAGTAAAGCATTAATGAAATAAAAATGAAAGTATTGACGCAAAAAAAAGGGCCCCTTGATTCATATCTTGCCCTGTAATTTAACATAATTATTGTCAGTTTATGTTGATATTGCTTGGGTTTCTGTTATTACAGGTGGACTAGCACTATACGTGATTAACAATTTTTGAATAATCGTATGTGAGTAAATGTGAAAAGAATTTGAAGAACAAAAAAAAAAAAAAAAAAAAAAAAAAAAAAAAAAAAAAAAAAACACGAATGGAAACGAGAACTGGGAAGGGAGTGTCCTATCCAAATTAACCTTTATATGTATACGAAAATTAATTATTTAAGTCAGTGAAAAAATGTAGAAAAAGAAAGAGGAAGAGAGAAAGACACACTTTCATTATCATTATGTACTTTTCCCTCGCTATTCTGTAATAATTTTTTGTAATAAATTTATCAAATAAAGTCATTTTTTCATTATCAATGATTTGTCATCTCGCATTATCAATGAATTATCTTTCATTGTCAATTATCAATAATATTTGATCACAATAAAACATGAAATTTAGAAAATATGTAAACTTAGCATTACCTATTTATCGTTAAGCAACCAAAAACTTCTAAAACAACAACAAAAAAGTCTTACCTATGAAATACGTTTACGTATTTAAAAAATATAATTATTTCCCAACGCAAAATAAATTCAAGAAAGGAGGTAAAAAAAATAAAAATAAATAATCCTGAAGTTGTGCTGTGATTATAAGTGAAATTAAATATGTTAATTATCTTTATGACCATTAAGGATAACATCAAATGGTAATAATCTCGTAAAAAAAAATAATAATAATAAATAAAATAAATAAATAAATAAAATAGCGAATATAAAAAAAAAAAAAATGTGGCCACCATAAACAAATTCGTAATCCTCGCCCAGAAAATTCCACAAGCAATTGGAGAACAATTTTTATCCTTATTTCTTTCTTCGGTTAATTCCTATGGGAATCAATAATCCTTTTTTATATTCGACAAAGACATTTTCTCTGATACTCTACATAAAAAGTCAAAAAACGAAAAGCCCAACTGTAAAAAGAAAAGGAAGAATATTCTCCAAACTTCTCTAACAAAGCTCTTTCCTCGGTTAACTGGGAGGGTCATCCGGGAATTCCTTTTGCGCTTTTGCTTTTTTGTTCATCCACTTTGTGTGTGATTTGTAATGTGATTAGTGAGGACTGGTTGTCTTTACGTGTTGGAAATTGTTGCTTTCTGTTTTTTCTATAGTATGTAAAAATATATAGTTTAAAAACGCTGATTCCTATTCCTCTTTTGCAATGCACACACATTCAAAGATTGCAGATACGATAGTGGTGCCCGACTGATACCTTGTAGTTCAGTCCGTGTTTGGTCGAAAGCTATGGGAGTTCACAAAACAATCCACTGCCATGTTGCATCTGTGATGAAAAGGCTTCGGAGTCAACCCTGAACAAAAATCCAGAGCCGGAGTCCCTTAGGCAGTTCGTGGTCGCTTGTGACATCGTTCTGGCAACTCCTGCGACGCCGTTGGTGCCAAACCGTACCGATCTTTGTCGTTCCTTTGGATCCATCAGCTGCGTGAAGAGTGGGAACCTGCTGCATGGGTAACAGCTTGCTCCTCACATTCTTTCACCCAGGCACTGACAGAGTTAATAAAGACAAAATCAGCATCGACTGATTATGTGTGTGTGTCTGTGTGTGTGTGTATATATATATATATATGTATGTATATATAAACACACACACACTTTGTCTTCTTTGTCCATTTATTTTACTTTATTTCCGACCGTGTGGCCTAACGGATAAGGCGTCGGACTTCGGATCCGAAGATTGCAGGTTCGAGTCCTGTCACGGTCGCTTTTGTTTCCTATCCTTACCTTTGCGTATATTTGACTACTAGATAAGTACTTACTGATCATATAAATCACAGTAGTTAATGAATATATTACTGGAAAAAGAGAAAGAAGGAGGTGGAGATAAGGGGGGAACAGGGAAGAAAATGAGAGACAGGGAAGGGAGAGTACAAAACGAGACGGGAAGATGATATAGAAGGAAGGGAAACGATGAAAACAAAAATGGTAGCAAAAGACTGGGTGAGATGAATTAGGGAAACTGAAGGAGGTAGAGGAGAGATGGAGGAAAGAAGATGGGAGATCGGGAACAGAAGAGAGACGGAGGAAAGGAGAGTAGGGGAAAAGGGGGGGAGGAAAGAAGGGGGCGAGATAGGGAGGGAAGCAGAAAAGACGGCGAGAGGGAAAGATGGAGGAAAGGAGATGAGAGTGAAGAAGAGAGAGAAGGAGGAAAGGAGAGGAAGGGAGAGAGGGAGGAAAAGAGATGGAAGAGAAGAGGAGAATAGAGAAGTAGGAAATGAGAGGAGGATAGAAGGGGAGAGAGAAGAGAGAGGAAGGGATAAAAGGAAGGAAAGAGAGGGGACTGAGGAAGGGAGAGATATTAGGGGACAAGAGAGAGATAAGAATAGAGAAGAGAGAGATAAGAGTAGAGAGGAGAGAGAGAAGGGGAGTGGGAGAAGGGTAAGAGGGAGGGAGAGAAAGAGGAATTACGGACAACCTTAATCTCCCTCGATTAGATTAGGACTGAATTAATAAAAAACATGATTTTTTTTCCTTGATGCTATAAATAGATAAATGAGTAACGAGTATCAAATCCAGAAATTTTTTGTCAGTATACTGGATCCTTTGATAGAGTTGACCGCAGATAAAACACCTTTGTTGTTTGTTTTTTTAAGCATTCAGGGATCAGAATAAGAACCGTAAATGTACGAAAAATAAGACATCTGTTAGAACTGCTGATAAAAGAGAGAGAGAGAGAGAGAGAAAGAGAGAGAGAGAGAGAGAGAGAGAGAGAGAGAGAGAGAGAGAGAGAGAGAGAGAGAGAGAGAGAGAGAGAGAGAGGGGGGGGGGAAGGGGTATATAGATAGATAGATAGATAGATAGAAAGAGAGAGAGAGGGATAAATAGATAGATAGATAGAGAGAGAGAGAAAGAGAGATTTAACAACGCATATTTTTTTTTTTCAATTTTGTGTCCAAATCCACGAAAGACTCGCAGGTGGAGAGCATCGGCCGTGTAGTAAGAAGCAATACAGTGAAAGGCGTAGTCGTATGTGTTCCTGCTCTTTGTGTTGTATACACTTTTTTCTTTTTAGACACACACACACACATACAGTAGTAATTATCATCATTATTGTCAATAGTAGTATCAAATAATAACAGCAGAACATATAAAAAGAATAGAATATTCAGTTTGAGAAACATAAACATGTCAGAAAATCATATATGGGTATTAAGTCCATGTGAACTGACTGACAAAAGAGTTATTATAAATGTCCTCAACAAGTACAGTGGGAATTATAAAAGGAATTGGGTGTTTGCTCGTGTAAGTGAAATTATATATTCATAAATGTTTTTGAAGAAGTCATTATCATTTGCTGATGATATTTGTTTGTGATGTCGTTTTAAACCATAGACTAGAGTAACTATTTCATGAAGAGACAATTTTCAGAAAGCCATTCGCATTCTTAACCATCACACTGCATCGTTTTGGACTGAAATTAAACGTTTGGTTTTCATGGTGAATGCTAAATGATATGATAATGTCTTTGTCACTATTTCTCCAATAATATAATTTGTGTCTGTTCCCTTCACTGGACGGAAAAACGATTCAGTGGATCTGCCGTCGCTTCCCATACAAATCCCTGTATGTGATTGTGTGTGTGTGTGGGGGGGGGGGGGGGGGCGTGCACGAAGGCGTGGCTCCAAGGGTCTATTTTGTTCGCATTATCACCTTAAAGTCATCATGTATTTTGGGAATTTGTTATATTGTGAGGTTTAGTATGCACATCCTCACGGCCATACATGTATCTGAAAAAAAAAACTAAATGTCATGGAATTGTAAGATGCTCAATATGCGAGTGACCTCATCGGGAAACAACAATTCTTCTCAAATAATACTTCCAAGTGATTTTGCATCAACGAAGAAATTAGGGTAAGGTCATTTAGACAAAGAGAGAGAGAGAGAGAGAGAGAGAGAGAGAGAGAGAGAGAGAGAGAGAGAGAGAGAGAGCGAGGGAGAGCGAGGGAGAGAGAGAGAGAGAGAGAGAGAGAGAGAGAGAGAGAGAGAGAGAGAGAGAGAGAGAGAGAGAGAGAGAGAGAGAGAGAGAGAGAGAACATAATAAACTCGGGTGTTACATTTTTCCTCTTTCCCTCTTTAGTCAATCTGATTAAATATTTTACAAACACACACACACACACACACACACACAAACACACACACACACACACACACACACACACATACACACACACATACATATACACATATACGTATATATTAACATATCCACAGCACCGAACACGCATAAAGAGATAAATAAAAAATCAAGGGAAAGCAACCGCTATAATCATTTTCTTTGTTCCACTTCCATCACTGCAGCGGATTATGTCTAATCTGTAACGCTTTAAATCTTGAATTGAATGAAAATTGTTCCAACATTATCGCTTGGTCATTTATCTGCAATTTGGCCCTGAATGCACTCGTGATGAAAATTCGTTCTTCAGTGTTTAAATAGTTGGTGTGGCCATCGATAGGGTGGACATTGATAGACAGGTATTCATATAAATAGATAAAAATGGAGGCAGCAGCCGAGAGAAAGGGAGAGATCGGTATCACATGAATAGAGAACCTACTCGTCCCATCTATCGTATAAAATATAGTGGATATTATTACTGTTATTATGATAATTTTTACGGCTTCAGTATCTACCTCCCTGATGTATATATATATATATATATATATATATATATATATATATATATATATATATATATATATATATATATATATACAATACGTACACTGAAAACAAAAGGAAAAGAGTAGCGCCTACGTGACACAATTATCACTTGGCATCGGTTGGGGCCTTACCAACCATGCTACCAGGAAGTAATAATCAAATGTGGAAATTTGAAAAGTATAGGCATGTTTCTGTCTTTCTTTATGTGTGTTCGTGTGGATAAATCTGCGTCTATGTATTCATGTAAAATTAACGAAAATGATGATGCAACTTGTATAGATAATTGCAAAATATATTCTTTTCTACTAACACTTTGGTTTATTAGCAAGAAATGTCTTCGAGTTGTTTCAGGGTCACGCCACTGTATACAATAATGCATGCATATACAAACACAATTACTTATGACTAAGTTAAACGATTTCATTTCAAATTTGTTTCGACTTTATTGCTAGAGCAGATTCCCTGGAAGTCACTGATACTCGAAACAAACTATAATACGTGAATTATATATATATATATATATATATATATATATATATATATATATATATATTTACATATATATATATTATATATGTATGTACACACACACACATATGTGTGTGTGTGTGTGTGCGTGGTGATACCATGTGAGTAAACAGAAAAATATTCGTCTGACTCATTTCGAAAAGGAATATTAACGAAACATTGTATGTATTCTAAGCATATCAGTTATTCCATCGGCATTTTGTAGATGCTTATAAACAAGTGAATAAATAAATGCACAGATATAAAAATAGACAAAGAAAAACTTATTTGCAAGCAATCGTTTCTATATCGTTGAGGTTTTCACGATGTTAATGTATTTGTTTTAAAAATGGGTTATGAGTTACTAGTTGATATTAGTACTTCATCATGATACGCTTCCTCCGAAAATAAAGGTGACATTATTTGCATCAACTTTATTTGCAACACAACAACGGAAACTACGAATGATTTTTTAAGAACTCAAATATCCACATTCATCAAAGATCACCATATAAATCTACAATTCAGTTTATATAAATTTGTGATATTGTAACTGAAAGAGGTTCAGTCAACTTCAACAAGGCACAGGGTGGTCAGTCAAAGCATTCATAATAAACTTGGTAATGATTAAAGCGCATGGTAAAGAGTACAAAGTGTTTCTAACGGGAACTGGAATTCGGTGGTCTTTATGTTTGACAAAATATATTGAAATACGTTGCATCATGAATTTTAATGATTTAAATATATAAATATATCAGTCTAACAAGGTGTTCGCCGCTAATGACCTTAGCTGTTGCCGCGGGAGATAATCTAAATAATCAATCAATCATGAACAATTTGTATTTCTCACTGCTGACGTGTATTTCCTGTGTTTCCGTCAGCCTACATGTTGAGAGTAGTTATGAAAAGGATGACATAACAAAATGAGGAGTAGCGTGCATCAGTGTATATGAATGTATTAATCAAGTGACCATTTGAATCACCAGTATAGAAAAAGAGCTTTAGAAACAGTATTAAAAAGGAAATCTTAGAAAAGTGGGTGACCGATTAATAGCAAGAATAAACTAATAGCAATTAATCTTATGAATATATTCACTGTACAAAGATGAGATATGAATATAGACAGTGAGATCGATAAACAGCAAAATAGAGAGACAGAGATATATAAAGATAGTGAGATAGCAATATAGATAAACAGATAGTTATACAGCTAGTGAGATATAAAGTAAACAGTGAAGGTATACAGTAAGATAGATACACAGTGAGATATAAAGGTAGACAATGAGATAGATAGACACCAATATAGATAGATATAAATATAGTTAGATACAGTGAGATATACAGTAAACAGTGAAGGTATACAGTAAGATAGATAGACAGCAATATAGATAGATAAACAGTGAGATATAAAGGTAGACAGTGAGATATATAGACACCAATATAGATAAACAGTGATATAGACAACAATATAGATAGATAGAAATATAGTTAGAGACAGTGAGATATAAAGATAGACAGTGAGATAGGTAGACAGACAGTGGCTTTCCTGATCTTACTTTTCTTCACCAGGGCTCTTCGGAGTTCGCGTAAGGGCTTGCCATGTCCTCTACATTATTGGGATTGTAAATCTTACAAATTTGATGTTAATAACACACATACACACACACACATAGAGAGAGAGAGTAGTAATGAATACCGATTGATCCTATTTAATACTTTGAAAATCATTTCTGTCATCATACGCTCATTTAGCTGTAATTTCTATGTAATTGCACTTATATTAACACTATTTTGATGCTTTGGTTCACCGAATGAAAAATGTAACACAATGTTATCACAGAAATTCTTTCGTAATATATTAATCTGAATACGCAAAGTTAAGTAATTGTGTTATGCTATGCTATGATATTTTCATTTATAAATAGTTTGCATTTATTTTACTTTACTTTAGTTTATTTATTTTACATTTATTTTACTTTACTTTAGTTTATTTATTTTACATTTATTTTATTTATGTTGCATCTATTTTCATTTATAAATGAGTCTTTTTATTTTAGTGTGGTTTTGTGAGTATTTTGTCACTTTCCAAATATGTTTTTATTATGATTAAATTTCATTAGTAATTTATAACGAAAGGTGAGTAATTCATTGGTGAAAGATGTCAAATAATTGATAATGAAAGGAATTTAATTAAAATAATGCAGTATAGTCAGGGAAAAGTACGTAATAAGTAATGAAAAGTAAATAGTTTTACTTGAAAACATGATAAATCAGTCAAATAATTTACATAAGCATATAATAATCCAACAGCAATATTGAGAATTATGAATGGCATGAAGATTGAAATGATTGTGCTAATATTTCAGAAATTAACCTTTTCTTTACACATCAAATTGACAAATTGATGCAGTAAAACCTGGAGTATGTTTACACAAGGTAAATAATTATGATAATTCTCTAAGTATTTCTCAAAGCATGAGAAATAATTAGAAATCTCTCTCTCTCTCTCTCTCTCTCTCTCTCTCTCTCTCTTATATGGACCTTGTACTTATATGGACCTTGCTCCCTCTTTCTCACCTACTACCAGGCGACTTCTCCAGTGCAATTCTACAGCTTTAACTTAGAATTGACATATCTGTGTCAAAAATGCATCAGACACACAAATACAAGTACAAGTTCATAATTCATAAGATGATGCAACAACTGCTTATGTTAAATAGACCGCTAATTACATAGTCATCAAAGTTCGTCTGAATGGAGGAATGGTTAACGAAGGAATCTGGTAATCCTGGAGACCCGCGTTCGAGACTGTTCCATGCCAAGTGTGGAATCACACGTAGGCCCATTTTTGGATCAGATTTTTTCTTTGTTATTTGCATTCATGAACAGGTAATGGAATAGTATGGAATGCTAAAGAGAGAGAGAGAGAGAGAGAGAGAGAGAGAGAGAAATGTAAATTCAAATACTCCATATGATAAGTTCCATGATTAACTGTTTTTCCAATATGCAGTTTATCTTGTATTATTATAAATTCCATCGCCGCATTAAAACAAAAGTATTAATCATAAAACTTTTCATTATATGAATGTTCTATCAAAATAAACATGTTAATATGCATGTTATATCATCTTTTTTCTTTTCTTTAATTGATCTTTCCTCTCGTAGACAAAAGTATTTTTTGTGTAATAATGATACCCTTGTGTAATTCTCTTTTCAATTTTCTCACTTTTTTATTCTGTAAATTCTTTTTACATTGTTCACGATTATTCAAAAATGGTTAATCATGTATAGTGTTAGTCGCAAAGCAATATCATCATAATCTGACAAGAATGATGTTAAAATATAGGTCAGTTTGTGAATCAAGGTTCCCTTTATTGCGCCAGTACCTTCAATGTAATCATCAGTGCTTTGTTCCCTTTGTCATTCCATATTGAATTGATGAATTATATGCTTATATAATTAAAATCTTCATGATAATCCACCTTATGAATTTGATTGCAAAATTATAATTCAAGACATATACAAAGCATGGTTTTCTGGTCGCTCCCTCCCTCTCAGTGCTATCCCCGGCCTCCCTCCTCTCTATGACATCTGACTAGGCGATTTCGGTTCAATTCTACATCTTGAAATTGTGGCATAGAATTGGCATACATGCGTCAAAACTGTATCAGAGAGAGATTCATCATTCACCTGGCGATGCAACAAATGCCTAGGTTAAATTGACTGCTAATTTCGTCATTAGAGAAGTTCGTGTGAATGGAGGAATGGTTAACGTACTGACAAACAAGTATATAGATAGAAAGATCGATAGATATACAAAACACAGTTTATGTTTTATGATAAATTTGCACCTTGAAATTTCTTGATGGAAACGGTAGCAGGAATGATACTATTAATAGTTTAAAGATTTTTTCTTCTTCACACTAGACAGACAGACAGGCAGACGGTCAGATAGATTGGCAGTAAGATAGATAGATAGACAGTGAAATTAATTGGCAGACAGTAAGATAGATATACATATAGTAAGATAGTCGATCGTAGGAGATAGATAGTGATATAGATAAACAGATTTTGAGATAGATAGACTAATAGACAGGAGATAGATTGGCAAATAGTGAGATAGACAGATTGACAGTGAGATAGATATACATGTAGACAATGAGGTAGATAAATACAGTGAAATAGATAGACATATAGTGAGATAGACAGATAGACAGTGAAATCGATAGATAAATACATAGATAGATAGATTGTCTATCCGAGGATTTTATAAGTTTTGTAATAGATGAATATAGGTATTTCAAATACAGTTGTTATGCTTCTCAAAACTTATGTCATCGTTAATAGATGTTATTGTTAATATCTATTTCTATTACTCTTATGACTGTTGTTATTATTGTTTTACTATTATTACTACATTAAATTGCTTCATTATTCTGATCACCCTTATTATGATTGTTATTGTTGGTGTCATTAATTCTCTCATCTTTGACGTGTTCCTTTTTTTCTTGTGTTTCTTTCTCTCAGTCGTATCCGTTTTCTGTCCTCTCACTTTTATACATTTTTGAAAATAACCTGGGTTGTGGCTACAAACACACAGACAGACAGTCTTGCTCTCTCTCTCTCTCTCTCTCTCTCTCTCTCTCTCTCTCTCTCTCTCTCTCTCTCTCTCTCTCTCTCTCTCTCTCTCTCTCTCTCTCTCTCTCCATCTGTCTATTTATCCCTCATTTTGTTTATTCTTTGTATGTATTTATGAACATATACGTTACTCGCACGAAAAGAGAGCACTAAGCATATTCTAGGGACACTCACATCCAAAAAAAAACAACAAACTGACATACGTTGCAGCTCATTAACCCCAAAGAGCACGATTACTAAATATCCAAGATGGCCTAATGAGTTAAACACCTGCCTTCGAGGCGGGGGGACTGGGGTTCGATTCCCCAGTCCTTTCCATTTTACTTTCGATTCCGTGGCTGTATATTGATTTATGAATGATATCGTCAAAAAGGTAACATTTAGATGTGATAATCATCAAAAAATTGTATGAAGTGTGTGTAAGCGATTGTATGCGTTTATATGTGTGTAACGCATAAGTACATACATATTTGAATGGCAAAACACAGCAAAGTTATAGTAATGGAAGATATAAGGTACAGGAGAGAGAAGATGATAGGAAGATAGAGGCGGAGGAGGGGAGATATCTTTACAAACTATACATATAATTTTTATCAATTATAATGTAGTAACTCACCTGATTTATAACTTTACTGACTGAGGATTTTACATGAAAAACAAAGAAAATAAAGGATCAACATTGTTTTTAATGTTTGTGGGTTTTTGGTTTGCGATGTAATTATTACATACTTTTTTGCTTATGCTTGTGTGTGATGTGTTTAGTATTTAACCCGCTAGCAGGAAGTTTGGTTGAATTCAGTCCTAAATATTCTAATCCTTCCTATTTGATGTAAAGTTTTATCAAACCGAAAGCAATGAGATATACAGTGTTTATCTGTGTTATCTGTTTGATTATTTCTACTAATGGGAAAATTGTTAATAAGATTAGTACATTTATGGCCGTAAAATCGAACCCCATCTTGGATATTTACTAAACTGCGTTTCGGAATGAATAAGCTGTAGTTTCGCAGACTGCATTTGGTTTGTTTGTTTGTCTTTATTTTGCGATGTGATTGTTATTATGATATATATAGCCTGTACCTCTTTTCCCGAGGGGGGTGTGTATATATGTGTTAAAAAAAAAGGGATAGAAATAAATAAATATCTAAGTACATAAATCTTGATAGATAGTAAGAGGGATAGATGGGTGGATAGACAGACAGAGAAATGGATAGATAAACAGAAAGTTAGAAAGATGAGAAGATAGATATATAGTAAGATGGATAGACAGATAAATAGATATATAGATGGATAGATAGACAGTGAGAGATAAACAGATAGACAGTGAAGTAGATAGACAGACAGTCATATAGATAATTTTTTAGACAGTGAGATAGACAGATATACAGTAATATAGACAGATAGACAGTGAGGTATACAGAGAGTCAGTAAGATAGGTAGATAGATAGTGAGATAGACTGTAAGATATATTTCATAGTTTTAATGTGGCGATAAAAAAGGACTGCATATTGGAAATATATATATATATATACATATATATATATATATATATATATATATGTATGTATGTACGTATATGTTTATATATATATATGTATATATATACATACAAATATATACATATATACACATATATACATATATACATATATATATGCATATGCTTATATATGTACATATAACGTATATATATATATATATATATATATATATATATATATATATATATATATATATATATCCGCGCGCGCGTGTGTGTGTGTGTATCTTATCTTTTAAATAAGGTCTTGATACAGGAATGTCATTTCTGTCAAGTAATGAATCGACTCTATTGTAGCAATAAATGCTGATGGGTTGCTAAGAAAATGTTGAAGATAAGAAATTTCAAGGTCGTAATGCGGCGATTAAATTTATATTAATAAAAGATAAACTGCACTATCGATATATATATATATATATATATATATATATATATATATAAATGCTCGGTTATTTGTCATATTTGTTTATATATTTTAACTTTTCATATTTCTCTATTTATGTTGAATTTCCTGTATAACTGATATCAGCAAAAACATGTGTCAATATGTATCAAGGAAAAGTGAATAATAAATGAATAGTAATTAGAAAATTTACGAGAACTTTGATGTAACATTTCTTTCTAAATGTCACCTATTTCATATGCAGTTTGTGGATAGTAATATATGAATAAATAAATACATAGATAGATTAAAAGCTAAAGAAATTAATTTTTAAATATTTTGAATCACTTTTTTCTCACCTTGGTACTCGGACACACACACCTAATAATAATAATAATGAATAAAATCACGCACATATATAGCATGAAAATAATGTAGAGTCAGCCGTTAAACCTCCTTTCCAGTTAGAAATACATGGCCATTTTTCAATAGTAGATCACATATGAATACATCGTCATTGAGTAAAATGTGGGATATATTACTAAAAGTTCACGGAGAATCTCTGAAAAGAAATCGATCACAGGGACAAGAATCCGTCCTAGGTAACTTTTCACCTTAACGTGACCAGAGATAACACATTGTAATGGAATAAATGGTGACAATATATTCACAACTCAGATATTACTTGAAGTCCTTGTTCTTAATTGAGATCGCTCATTCATTATCATATGTTTCCCCGGTAAAATGAACAATGTTCAAGGTTTAGATTACACGCACAAAGGCACAAGTATTCAAGCGGCGGATTAAATCTGGTCTGAAAGACTTAAAATGTCTCTGGTAAATATTGCTCTTGAAATTAATGAAAATTGTTGTACTCGTGATTAAAATTCTTCATTTGTTTTTAAATAGTTGGTGTGGTCATTGATAGGATGGGTATAGACAGACAGTCATATAAAATAAGATACAAAGAGAGGCAGCAGCCGAGAGAGAGAGAGAGCGGTGCCGTGTGAATAGATAGCCTCCTTGGCCTCTATTGTATAAAATAATAGATATCACTGTTATCATGATCATGTTTACGGCTTCATTATCTACCTCCCTATTGTATATATATGCAATAAGTACGCTGAAAACAAAAGGAAAAGAGTAGCGCCTACGTGACACAAGTGTCACTTGGCATCGGTTGGGGTCGATCGTGGGACTCTCGCATGAGAGGAAGGGACCATACCAACCATGCTACTCAGTAGTACTAACTAATTCAGTGATTTGGGAATTTGAACAGCATAGACATATGTTTGTGTCTTTGTTTATATGGTGTGTGCGAGTCGTAATGGATAGATCTGCGCCTTGTATTTACGAAGGTTGTCTATAGTTTTTTTTTTTTTATATAAACTTTACATTACCAATATATTATATATATAGATAATGCCTACGGTTCCTGATTAAGAAAAAATAGTGAACTTCCTAGCTCTGTGATTAACGTCAAACGTATCTATATGATTTATTTCCGGTCGTAAGGTTAACGAAAATTATGAAGTATTCTAAAATATCGTTTTCAGGGAAGTTTAATAACAAGAAATGTTTTTGTGTCGTTTCAGGGTCACGCCATTGTATACAAAAAAATATATGCGTATAAAAGCACAGTTAGATATGACTTAGTCAAACATTTTAAACTATAATATTTTAAATTTTATATCCATCCATATATATACATATATATGTAAGGATATGCTAATCATATAGACCCGCGTCCGAGAGTATTCCATGCCAAGTGTGGAATCACTCGCAGGCCCATTTTTGGGAGGGATTTTTTTCTTTATCGTTTTAATTGTATTCATGTCATCCTTTTAGTTTTGCTGATGTGGATTATAAAGGAAATTTAACATAATCAGAGAATGGAGTTGTATGAAATGTTAAAATATATTAACATATGTAAATTCATAGTTCCATGATTAACTGACAAACAAATATATATATATATATATATATATATATGTATGTATGTATATTTGTGTGTGTGTGCAATATACAGTAAATTTTCAACCTTGGGATTTCTTAGTGGAAGCGGCAGCAGGAATGATACTTTGAAGATTATTCTTTGTTTTTTTTCTTCCTCACACTCCATCAGCATTTATTGCTACTACAGAGTCGTTTCATAATTTGACATTTCTGTATCCACCAATCGTTAACTCTCTCACTCTTCATTATCCACAGGATATTCATCTAATTTAACACACGCTGGGCTGGTTTAACTGAAGATAACTTAAACAAGTCTGATTTTTACTCTCAACAGTAACATTTCATCTAAGGGGAGACGCTAATATTTTAAATTGTGTTGTTTATTAATAGGATGTGTTTAGCTTGTCATTTAGTCATTATGCGCATGTGTCTGTGTGTGTGTAACGCATACGTATATACATATTTGAATGGCAAACAACAGCGTAACAAGATAGTATGCTTAAACAGAAGAGATAAAATTTCCAGTTTGTGTTAATTATCAATAGAATATGCTTAGTCAGCAAAACAATGCATAACACGATAATATAAATAAACATAAACAATAAAAGATATAAGATGCAAAAGGAGAGGGAGATTTTAAATTCGTGTTATCAATCAACAGAATATGTTTAGTTTGTATATCTTCGTAAATTTGTCTCCGTGTTTAAGTTTGTGTGTGTGTGTGTGTGTGTGTATATAACGCATGCGTACAGAAAGATTAGTAAACAGTAAAAGACATGAGACAGGAGAGGGAGAGAGAAAGAGAGAGAGAGATGCTTGAGAAGATGAACATAGAGAGGGAAAAGAAGATACGAGACTGGGAAGAAAGGAAACAAGGAGGAAAAGGCACAGACCAATGACATGATGAGATGAAATAACCAAATTCCTCATGAAATATGTAGGCCTATCCATAACTACAATCGACATGACAAATTTCATGACTACATACCGTTAATTCGATTAAGAAAATGCGAGATTTTATATTTATAATATATATGTAATATATATATATATATATATATATATATATATATATATACAGAAAGAGAATGAATAGGAAGTTAGAGATAGGGTATCTTATGCGTATATATGATCTCAAATTAGTCACCGGGTGGCAGGTCACCCTTTTAAAATATTTGCTTCTTCTGACTGAAGATTTGAAATCACTCATGAGAAAGAATCGGATGAAATACAGCAAAAATCAAAGATGAACATTTTTTGTTTATTTTTTGTATATGATGTAATTCTTGGACTTGGATCGGCGTTTAGTATTGAGATAACGATTAAAAGAAAAAGAAAAACAAGATAAAGAAGAGTAAAAGACACAGTAGAGAAAAAAAGGCTGAACTTCTTTGGGAGAGAAAAATCGTTAAATGGAGATATGGATATTTTTGGGGTTTGTTTTGGTTTGCGATGAAATTATCATTTGAATGTTTTTATTTGAACACTTCTGAATATGTTTGTAAGTGTGTGTGTGTGTGTATGTGGAAATAAAAGTATGAGACTAATCGTCCGGCAAATACGTGTATTATATTTTTGATAAATTAATCTCATCTAAATTATAAGCATCAATATGTTTTCCCTAATACATTCTATCTAATGATTACAGTGCATTAACGTGAACATGTCGATGCTTGTGTTAAAGATAAATATTTAAATTAACGAAACATTTAATATACTCATTTTCGGGAAACTGGTCCCAGAACACCTTTGGACGCGCAAACCCTCATATAAGAATGACATACTATCTATCTGTACTTATGTATATATTATATTTAATTATGTGTGTGTGTGTGTGTGTTTGCGTGTGTATGCCTAAAAGTGTTTACAGACCAATCGACACATATATTAACATATTTAAATTCAGATACTCCTGATAAGTTCCATGATTAGCTGACAGACAAGTGTATATGTATATAGAGAGATAGATATCCAAAATACAGTTTATATTTTATGATCAATTTGCCGCATTACAGCCTTGAATTTTCCTAAGCGACAGCAGGAATGATACTTTTGATAGTTTCAATATTCTTCGTTTTTTCTTCACACTTCAACAGCATTAATTGCTACTACAGAGTTTCATAACTTGACAGAAACGGCATACCTGTATCCGAACCATTTTTAAAAATTAAGATACAAACAAGTGCATATTTAGATAATCAGGATATCAGAATTTGGATTATTTTGTTGTTGTTGTTGTTGTTTATCGATTTTGAGTCAATAAGTGTGTACATGGTGATATTATCCTGATCAATATTAACCTTAAGGTAATATTTCAAATAAAATTCGTGACTGATTTTTTAGAAATTATTACTTTTGAGAAAAACATCCTTTACACAACTAATTTGACTTCAAAATAATTGCTGTACATTTGCTTCACCTTATGACTTCTCGCTGCTGTAATCCACATTAAATTCCAGTGTGAAAGAACTTTGAGTCATATATCGCTACGAGAAAAGGTAATTCAGTAACATAACATTTGCCAAAACAAGCCACATCCTTTCACCTCAAAGCTGCCGCTTACCCTTCCGAAAGTGACTTGTAACTCAGCACAAAACTAATGTTTCGTTATTGTTCCAGATGCGAGACTTTTAATTGCCATCAGTATCATCTAAATTTATACACGCCTCATCTTTTAACCTTTCTGAATACTGCCATAAATGATAATTGGGAGTAAAAATCTACGACATAGTTTTTTTTTAATTATATTTATTTGAATATATCTCATTTGTTACTGAATCGGAAATCTGATTACATCGGCTTATTAATTACAACATATTGGATTTACTAGCTTCTCTAAGGGTCCTGTCAGGTCCTGACGTTGGCAACTCTTCTCTTGATCTTAGGACGATGCTGAGTAAGACGGAGGAGCTCGGTCTTGGTTCGACCAGTTGTGTTGGTTCTTCTAGCGTTCCTTCAACGGGTATTTTCTCTATGCCTTCTTCTTTCATTTTATCCAGAAATTGAAGTTGCCTTTCTGTGATGCAGTTCATCCCTTTTCTCGCTTCCTTAACTTTCTGTCAGATTGCAGTGTTAGCTTGCATTTCTGTCCAAGAAACTTTCAACATTTTCAATAACTCCGCATTTCAAAGGCGTCAATGCGCGTTTTCATTTCATTATTTATTGTCCATGACTCGAATCATAAAGCATTATCGACCAGATGTGACATTTAAACAAATCTTTTCTTGGTTTCCGTGCTAATTTTCTTCGCTATAGCATTTTATTTTTCTTTACTTGCTGTTGGATAAAATCAGGGTATGAAGGACAGGGGAGAGGGGAAGGGTAAGAATATAAAGCAATCGACAGTTGTTGGTAAAAAATATAATGACATCAATGTGAATGACAATGGTGAATATGAAAACTATGATATATATGATGATAATGATAATCGTGCTAATGATAATCAAATGATGATAATCACATTAATGGCGCGATATTTATTATGAATAGATAGCAACAATAACAATGGCAATGGTGATAACTACAACAATGATGGTGGTAATTTTGATAATGTGAGCTACAAGTGAATATTGATGCGCTGTCTTTTTCATATGCAGAATGTATCAATTGAATATGAATCGATGTGGTCTTAATCATCGTAATGGTATTTTTAAGAATATATTTATATATATATATTTGTTCAAGTAAAACTTTTACACATTAAAACATTGATATAGAACAAGTGGCAATAAAAGTAGTAGCTAGGCTCTCTGGATCAGCATATTTCATGATTAGCTCTCTTGCGTTTTGATATTAATTTAATAATAACTTTGTCATAAAACTATATAAACAAAAACAAAGATGGTTACAGTAACAGCCGCTCTATTCCCCTTCCCTCCACACACGTACAGAGATGGACAAGAAAAGAGAAAGAAAGAAAAAAGAAGAAAATAATATAAAATGTATTATAAAAGAGAAAATAATGGTTTAATTTCTCAGCCTTTTTATTATTGTTTATTTATTCTATTATTGTTATTATTACCTCCAACAGAAACGCTTATGTAAATTTATGTAATGTCATGACTGGTATGTCACTAAGAAAATTCCGATAACTACTTCTGTGTCGCCAGAACCATAGAAGAGTAAAATTTGAATGACGTGGCCTGATATGAATGGCTAAATGTCACGTGACAAGAGATGTACTTGTGTTAGGTATTGATTGTCAAGTTTCTTGTTCATTCATCGACATATTTCAATCTTCACGCCTTTTATCATTCTCAGTAGAGCTGTTGGAGTAAGATAAAAAACATAAAAGAAATGTATGTAAATTTTTAAAAGTATCTTGGGGAAAATGAGAAAAATAACAAGTAAAATAAAAAAAAGAAAAGAAATAGATGTATTTTGTTAAAAGTATCTTAATTTTAGAAATTTCAGGATTGAAATGCAGCTATGAACTCTATGATAACAAAAGATAAGCTGCAAATTTACACATACACTTGTTGGTCTATGTAAAGGGTTTGTGTTTTAGTGATGGTTTCACTATTTAGTTTGTTCGTAATTGTACGTATGTGTTGTGCGTATATGGTGTGTGTGTGTGAGGTGTAAGTGTCCCTTTGGTTCGCCTCCACCGTTCGGATGGCAGTTTCGACCCCACCAAAGCCTCATGTCAACCATTATCGGTGGTTGCCTTTCTATTGTTTGCCACTCTACTCCGAGCTCCACACCTGAAGACTTGTAAGTCCACTTTATTTAGTTTGTACATATTGTATGAGTATATATCAATATATTCAATTTGTGAATGGTGAATAAAATACGGTGAAGTGATATAGGGAAAATTAAGGCAGAAAACTATTTTTACGAACTATTTATTACAGCCTCTTTATGCTGAGTTGCTTATATCTGCAACCCCTCTAGTGATGGCCGAGTAGCTGATATCTGCTGCCCCTTCTATTGGTGCTGAGTAGCTGACAAGCGCAGCCCGCTCTACCAGTGTTGGAATAATCAAAAATGGTTATTAGTATAAGGATACTTTTATCTCATTTATCAATGATATACCTCATATTACCTAAACTAAGGTAAAAATACATTTTGTTAAGTTACCCATATAAGAGTATGTTTTCTTTTTTGTACGCCATCTAGCGGCAGACTTCTATATCCTTAATGTAAACAACCCTCGGGTGTACTGCGTAGATCCTCCTCAACTACAGAGTTAAGCGCATCAACTCTTGTGTTTCAATAATCCCCACAACGAGTCATATATATGCATTGACCATTCAAACTGGCTTAATACACGCAGGGAAGATGAATTCTTCTGTCATATCAACAGGTTATGGGCCCAGATTTAAGACATTTGATGGGAATGCAAACAATTATGACTTGTGGGAAGAACATTTTCAAGGTGTGTTGTATGTTATGAAATTACATCTTGCATTTGATAAGCATGCTTCTGAACGCCCAGATGGTTATAATCTGGAGGATGCCACAAGGACAATCTACAGTTATTTGACTTGCTACCTTGACAGAATGTCACTTGGCATGATAAAACGTGAAGCAAGAGGAGATGGCGTAAAAGCTTTAGCAGTGCTACGAAAGCATTACATGAGAGAAACACACCACAGATTATATGCTTTATGGGGGTCATTTATAAACAAAAGAATGGAAGATGGCAGTGTTACAGAGTATCTATCATCCATGGAGGAAATAGTATCAGCACTAAGAGAATCAGGTGAGAGTGTTAGTGATCGTCTCTTAGTGACAAGTACACTGAAAGGACTTCCACCAAAGTACAACAAATTTGTAGATGTTGCTAATCAACGTGACCCACCATATGAGTACACTGGATTAAAGACAGCCATATTGAGCTATGAAGATCGCCTCAGAGAAAATTCTGGTACAGAAAGAGTGATGTTAGCCCATGGCAACAGTACATTTAAACAGAAGAGATGCTTTAAGTGTGGTGAACCAGGCCATTTTGCATCAAAATGTAATAAACGTGGTGAGTTTGAAGGAGTAAACAAATATCAGAATAATAAGAAATGGTGTGAATTGCATCAGTCAAGAACTCACAATACCAGTGAATGTAGGACAAAGAACCCCAGGAAGAATAACAACTCAGTAAATTCTGCTAATGACACAAGCGAAGAACAAAATTATGAATATTCTTTCCATATTACACACTCATCAAGGTTACGACCTGTTGAAGGGACCTCGGAGTTGTGTGACATTGGAAAACAGAATATATCAAGCTTAGAAGCAGATGAAAGTTTACTGATGATTGACAGTGGTTGCACTTCACATATAGAGATAAATGAACCAAAATTTGTGAGATTTCAAGAGTCTTTTGATCCACAAAACCATTACATAGAACTGGCAGATGGCCAAAGGCAACAAGGAACTGTACAGGGAGTTGGTGATGTCAAAGACTTTATCCAAGATAGAGACGGCAACTCAAGGAGTATTGTGTTAAAAGATGCACTATACATACCAGGATTTAAGCAAAACATCATGTCAGTATGGAAAGCCATTAAGAGTGGACACAGCATTACTTTTTCCCCTAATGGCAGTTCACTAACCACCAAAGATGGTAGAGTATTTGACATTGTAGAGAAAAACAAATTGTTCTACTTACGCAGAGGTAAGCTACACACAAACTCTCAAATGGATAAACTCAATAAGATCCATTCAGGAGAAGCAAAGCACACCCTAGAGGATTGGCATAAAATTCTAGGACACTGCAATGTGACTGATGTACAAAAGCTTGAAGCAACTGTTGACGGAATGCACATTTTGAGTAAAAACAAGTTCAGCTGTACCACATGTGCTCTTGGTAAGATGACACAGTATAGAAATAGAGAGCCTGACAAAAAGGCTACACAGTCTTTAGATTTAGTACACTGTGATGTAGTAGGACCTATTGATCCAGCAGCTAAAGGAGGTTACAGGTACAGTGTCTCTTTCATAGATGACTATTCAGGAGCTCTTAGAATCTACCTCATTAAGAATAAGGGTGATACAGTGCATGCTATGAAGAGATATCTTGCAGAAACAACACCATATGGCAGTATAAAACGCCTGAGATGTGACCATGGAACAGAATTTACAAATAAGGAATTCAGAACACTCCTTATAGAGAATAAGATTAAACAAGAGTTTTCTGCACCCTACTCTCCACATCAAAACGGAACAGTTGAGAGATCACACAAATCAATTTTTGACATGGCTCGATGTTTACTGATTGAGTCCAAATTACCCAAAGATATGTGGGGCTATGCTGTGAAGGCTGCTTGTTACATCAGGAATAGGTGCTATAATCCCAGAACTCGGAAGACTCCAGTGGAAATGCTTACTGGAAGACGGCCAAACATCAGCAAAATGAATATATTTGGAGTAAGATGTTTCGCATATGAACAAGAGAAGAAGAAACTTGATCCCAGGAGTAAGGAAGGAATATTTGTGGGCTATGATGACCAGAGCCCAGCCTACTTAATTTACTTCCCAGAATCTCAAACAGTAAAGAAAATAAGATGTGTTAAGTTAATGGAGAACTTACCCAATGTAACTGAGCCACCGAATGATGAGCAAACCTCAGATGAAGATGACATCTTGGTGGAGACTAGACTTCAAGGAAATCAAGACGAAACACAAGATAACATAGGTGAAGAAAGAAGATATCCAACTCGAGAAAGACGTAAACCCTCAAAATTAGATGACTACATTACTGAGGAACTGGACGACAGTACCTCCAGTGTGATACATAATAGCTTTATACATCATTGCTACCGAATGTCACATATCCCAGTACCAGTCACCTACCAAGAGGCTATTGCATCTCCAGAAGGACCCCAGTGGAAGAAAGCAATGGACGAGGAAATCTCTTCACTCCAAGACAATAACACATATGACCTTACCACACTGCCTGAGTCACATACAGCAGTAGGTGGGAGATGGGTCTATCAAGTAAAACCTGGACCAAACAAGGAAGAAAAATACAAAGCAAGGTACGTCGCCAAAGGATATTCACAGGTAAAAGACATTGACTATGGAGAGACCTTTGCACCAACAGCAAGAATGTCTACACTTCGTGCTTTATTGGATGTGACTGTACAGAAAAATATGGTAATACACCAAATGGATGTGAAAACAGCTTATTTAAATGCTGATATTGATCATGAAATTTATGTAGAACAACCTGAAGGTTATGAGGAAAAAGATAGTGATGGAAATATTTTGTACTGTAAACTGAAAAAGTCACTTTATGGTCTGAAGCAAAGTGGCAGGATGTGGAATAGTGTAATCCATAATTTCTTTATTTCAGAAGGATTCAAACAATCACAGAGTGATCATTGTCTGTATCTAAAGCATGATAGGTACGATGATATTTTGTGCTTTTATGGGTGGATGACTTAATTATTGCAAGCAGAGTACATGGCCCTTACTTACGCCATTCAGGAAGCAAAGTTCCTAAGACAAATTGTATCTGATCTGTTAGGATTTAAGTTAAAGTCTGTAGACTTAGGAGTTGACAATCAAGGTGCTATTAATCTTGCCAAAAATCCAGTAAATCACCAAAGATCAAAGCACATTGATATTCGTTACCATTTCATTAGAGATGAAGTAGAAAAGGGTAATGTAAAGTTATTTTATGTTCCTACACAGCAGAATCCAGCTGATATATTTACAAAACCTGTAAACCAGAAGAAGTTGGAAGGTTTTAAATGTATCAGGGGATAGATTCTGAGATGACATACCCATTTTTAATTAAGAGGCGGTGTTGGAATAATCAAAAATGGTTATTAGTATAAGGATACTTTTATCTCATTTATCAATGATATACCTCATATTACCTAAACTAAGGTAAAAATACATTTTGTTAAGTTACCCATATAAGAGTATGTTTTCTTTTTTGTACGCCATCTAGCGGCAGACTTCTATATCCTTAATGTAAACAACCCTCGGATGTACTGCGTAGATCCTCCTCAACTACAGAGTTAAGCGCATCAACTCTTGTGTTTCAATAATCCCCACAACGAGTCATATATATGCATTGACCATTCAAACTGGCTTAATACACGCAGGGAAGATGAATTCTTCTGTCATATCAACAACCAGTGACTATCTTGTGCTAATTCACGAGTTTTGGCTCGGATAGTTCGTCCTCCAACACTTCACTGACGGCACTCCTGATGACTCCCGTGTTTCATTTAGTGTATTTGTGATCTATAGTGTGAACAATATAATTTATGAAAGTACAATTGTTTTAATAAGCCCGAGATAATCTATATCCCAGAGGATACCAGAATAAAAAGAACCAAAGGTGTCTGCTTATAAGAACAAAGCAAAGAAACCACGGACAGTCTATTACTCATGGAATTTATCTGGAGCATCTGAATTTACATATTTGTTTATATATTTCAACATTTCATATTAATCCGTTCTGTTTATGTAACATTTCCTTTATAATTCCTATCAGCAAAAACAAGATGAAATTAATAGAATTATATCAATAAAGGAAAAAAATCCTACCCAATGGCATAGAACAGTCTCCAAACATAAGCATTTATTGCATCATCTTATGAATGATGAACTTATGCGTGTATTTGTGTGTCTGATACATTTATGCCAAATCCAAGAAGTGCCTCGGGTTAAAGCTGTAGATTGCACTGAAGAAGTCGCCTAGTAATTAGAAAGAGAGAGAGAGAGAGAGAAAAGGACGGACATAGAAACAATTGATGGAAAGAGAGAGAAAGAGAGAAAAAAGAACACGAGAAGTATGAAAATGTCAATAACAATAATAATCGTAATAACAGTGGTAAGGTTGAGCAGATCAACTATACAAATTAATATACTACTAATATTATTATTTAACATTAACAAAAGCATCGATATGTCCACGTCAATGCACTACAATCATTATATAGAGTGCATTAGGGTAAACATATTGATGTTTCTTCTTTTTATGAAAGTTTGATTTAAAACATTTAATAAACGTATTTGTCGGACGATTAGCCTGAGAACATTTTTGGACGCAAACTTAACTGCACGCACACGCACACACACCCACACACACACACACACACACACACACACATACACACACACACACACACACACACACACACACACACACACACACACACACACACTCTTACAAACTTACAAACTTAAGGGTTTATATAAAACAATAATGATAATTTGTTACGACCAAAAACAGACTATGCAAATTGTTCATATCTTTATTTAACAATTTTTCTTTTTATTCTCTCTCTCTAATAGTAATAATCACTAATAATAATAATGCCAATGACGCTATGACAGAATAAGATTAGTAATGGTGTTGCATATAAACTTAGTAATAATTACAATGAACGACACACACACACACACACACACACACACACACACACACACACACACACACACACACACACACACACACACTTACAAACATACAAATGGGTTCATATAAAATCATTCTAATGATTATTTCATCGCTAACCTAAAAACTACAAAAAAACATTAATATCGTCATTTACCAATTTACTTCTCTATTGTCTTTTCTTTTTACCTCTTGTTTTTAATCTTGTTTTCCTTCTTTTAATCGTTATCTCAATTAGAAACACCGTTTAAGCTTATGCAAAATAAATATTAGATAAGACACTCCAACAAACGGTCTTATATTTCTGTCGTACTGGGATATTATAGAATATTATCTGTCATTTGGGGTTAATCTATTACAAGACAGTTCTTTTTTTTTCATTGCCATTCAGATGTTTAATTTGTACCTCGTATGTGTTTGTGAGATAGATACTGTGTGTGTGCATGTGTGTGAATTAATAAACAAATAATACGAAACAATGAGAGAGACAAAGACAATACTTAGAAACAAAACAGCGAGAGACAGAGATAGTGGAAAATAAGAAAAAGAAGAGGTAAAAGATAGAACATAGAAAAGAACTGGACGTATTTTTTTTTTTTTCTAAACATCAGCCAATGGCAGATTAGACTATTTACTGAACTTGACCTAACTTGCTGTCAGTGGATAAAATACTAAATAAAGAATATCTACTGAATTAGGAGAGAGTGAAAGCGACATTAATCGATGAATAAATATATAGGCATAGATAAATATATAGAAAGTAGTATCTTGATATGCTGATGAGCATGGATACATGTATTACAAACACAGATCACACACAAAGCGTAAGCGAAAGAGTATGTAATAATTTAATCGTTAACCAAAAACAAACAAAAAATGTCATCCTTTATTTATTTGTTTTTCATCCTACTCTTTTTCACATAAGTGATGTAAAATCCTCAGTCAGAAGAAGCAAATATTTTAAAAGGGTGAACTACCACTTGGTGACTAATTTGAGATCATATATACTTATAAAGATACCCCATTCCTAACTTCTTATTCATTTCTCTCTTTCTGTATATATGTAGTATAATATAATCTCGCATTTTCTTAACCGAAAAACGGTTTGTAAACATGAAAATTGTCATGTAGATTGTAGTTGCCTTGGCCCCTTTGTTTCCTTTACTCAGTCTTGTATCTTCTTTTCCCTCTCTATGTTCATCTTCCCAAGCATTTATCTCTCTCTCTCTCTCTCTCTCTCTCTCTCTCTCTCTCTCTCTCTCTCTCTCTCTCTCTCTCTCTCCTGTCGCATATCTTTTATTGTTTACTGATCTGTTTATGCATATTACTGTCATTCAGACATGTCTGTGCGCATGCGTTATATACACACAAACTTATGAAGAAATACAGATTAAACATATTCTGTTTATTATTAACACGAATTTAAAATCTCCCTCTCCTTTTGGGCCTTTTTCATTGTTTCTGTTTATTTATACTATTATATTGTTATGCATTGTTTTGCAATTCAAATATATATATATATATATATATATATATATATATACACATGCGTTACACACTCACATGGATACAAACTAAATATATTCTATTGATAATGAATACAAACTTAAAATTTCCGCTCTTTCTTGTTACAATGTGTTTTGCCATTCAATTATGTATATATGTATGCGTCAGACTAGTTTAAATTAACTTCAATTAAACCGGCTGCCACTGTGTAAAATCTTAGATGAATATCTTGTGGACAATGAAGAGTGAGAGTGAACGATTGGTGGATACAGGAATGCCATTTCTGTCAAGTTATGAAACGACTCTGTATAGTAATAAATGCTGAATGTTGAAACTATCAAAAATATCATTCCATCTGTCGCTTCCATTAAGGAATTTCAAGGTTGTAATGTTAAATTTGTCATAACAAAAGATTAACTGCATATTGGATACACACATATACTTGTTTGCCAGTTTATCATGGAACTTATCTGAAGTATCTGAATTTACAAATTACAAGTTAATGTATTTTAACATTTCGTTGCATTTCCTTTTATAATTCATATCAGCAAAAACTAAAAGATCAAAAGAATACAAGAAAAACAACATAGAAAAAATCCTACCCAAAAATGGGTTTACGTGTCGAACTTGGGACTTCAGGATTAGCAGATCCCTACGTTAACTATTCCTCCATTCTGGTAAACTTAGCAATCTGTTTAACCTAAGTATTTGTTGCATCACCATGTGAATGATGAATCTCTATGTGTAATTGTCTGATACATCTTTGACACAGATATAACAACTCTATGCCACAATTCAAAGCTGTAGAATTGAACTGAAGTCGCTTGGTCAGACGCCACAGAGAGAGGGAGGAGACGGGGGAGAGAGTGAAGAAAAGCTTTGTAGAATCCTTAAAAGATAGTTTCATAAAGAGGATTATCACGATTGTTTTTCTTACTTCAGCGGAGGGAGCAAAGCATTCATGGAAAAAGAAGAGAAAAGAAAGTACTGATACTAAAATGGGACCCTTGGTTCATATCTTGCGTTACATTTCAACAGTTCTTGTCAGCTTATGCTCATATTGCTTGGGTTTCTATCGTATTACAGGGAGACTAGCACTATACTGCAAGTAATGTGAGTAATGCGAAAAGAATTTAAAGAATTAAGAAGTTTATATTATAATTTATTTCGAGGATTCATCTATATACTATCTAAAGAAAGTAAGAGAGAAAATTCGTAGCGTATCAGTGACTTGCAGGCAATCTGCTCTTGCAATGAAGTCGAAACAAATTTGAAATGAAATCGTTTAACTAAGTTATATGTAATTGTGCTTTTACATGCATATATATTTTTTTATACAATGGCGTGTTCCTGATACAAAATAATTTCTTGTTATTAAACTTTTAATTTGTCTTTAACCAAAGTGTTAGTAATACATACATCATGTACAAGTTACATCATGGCTTTCGTTAATTTTACATAAATAGACACAGAAACATTTGTTATACTCTTCAAATTTCCTCATGCCTCGTTTGATAATTACGCCCGGGGAGCATGGTTGGTAAAGTCCCCTCCTCTCACGCGAGGGTCCCACGATCGACTCCAACCGATGCCAAGTGATACTTGTGTCACGTAGGCGCTACTCTTTTCCTTTTGTTTTCAGCGTACTTATTGCATATATATATAAGGGAGGTAGATACTGAAGCTGTAAAAATGATAATGATAACAGTAATATCTACTATTTTTTTATACGATAGAGGCCGAGGAGGCTATCTATTCACATGGCACCGCTCTCTCTCTCTCTCGGCTGCCCTTTTTATATGACTACCTGTCTATCTATACCCATCTTATCAATGACCACACCATCTGTTTTAAAAAACCGAAGAATGAATTTTCATCTCGAGTGCAACAATTTTCATTCAGTTCAAGAACAATATTTACCAGTGACATTTTAAGTCTTTTGGACCAGATTTAATCCGCCGCTTGAATACATGATATGTGCATTTGTGCGTATAATCTAAACTTTGAACTTTGTTCATTTTACGGGGTAAACGTATGATAATGCATGAGCGATCCCCGAAAAGAACAATGACTTCATGTAATATCTGAGTTGTCAATATATTGTCAGAGTTTATTCTATTACAAGGTGTTATCTGTGTTTACGCTAAGGTGAAAAGTTACTTAGGGAGAATTCTTGCTGATAAAGTCCCTGTTATCGATTTCTTTTCAGAGATCCTCTGTGAACTTTTAGTAATATATCTCACATTTTAATAAATGATTATCTATCCACATACGATCTACTATTTAAAAAGTGCCATATGTGAGCGTGATTTTATTCTATATTATTAGTTATGTGTTTGAGCATGAAGGTGAGAAAAAAGTGATTCAAAAATATACTTTTTAGCTTTTAAATCTATCTATGTATTCATTTATTCATATATTACTACAAATTGCTTATGAAATAAGTGACATTTAGAAAGGAATGTTACATAAAAGTTAGAATAAATTTATGAATAACATGAATAAATTTAACATTCACCTTGATGCATAGGTCCATTTGTAGGTGGGATTTTTTCTTTGTTGTTTTCATTGTATTAATTTCATCTTTTTGTTTTTGCTGATATCAATTATAAAGGAACTTTAACATAAACAGAGAAATATGAAATGTCAAAATATATAAACAAATAAGTTCCATGATTAACTGACAAATAACCGAGCATATATATATATATATATATATATATATATATATATATATATATATATATATCAGTAGTGCAGTTTATCTTTTGTTATGATCAATTCAATCGCCGCATTACAACCTTGACATTATCTTAAAGGAAACGGCAGCAAGAATGATACTTTTGAGAGCTTCAACTTTTCTCTTTGCAATCCATCAACATTTATTGCTACTACAGAGTCGGTTTAAACCTTGACAGAAATGACATTCCTGTATCAAGACCGTATGAGATACAAACACACATGCACACATATAGATATATATATGTTATATGTACATATATATGTATAAGTAAATATATATATATATATATATATATATATATATATATATATGTGTGTGTGTGTGTGTGTGTGTATGTGTATATATGTATATATTTATATGTAAATATATATACTTATATGTAAACATATACATACATATATATATTTATATATTTCCAATATGCAGTCCTTTTTTATAGCCACATCAAAACAATGCAATCTATCTTACTGTGTATCTCACTGTCTGTCTATCTCACGGTCTATCTATCTCACTGTCTGTCTATCTCACTGCCTATCTATCTCACTGTCTGTCTATCTCACTATCTATGTATTTCTGTTTGTCTATCTATCTTACTGTCTCTCTGTCTACCTCACTGTCTGTTTGTCTATCTATATCACTGTTTATCTGTCTCACTATCTCACTGTCTATCTGTCTATCTATCTCCCTGTTTATCTGGCTCTTTATATCACTATCTGACTATCTATCTCACTGTCTGTCTAATTATCTCACTGTTTATCTATCTACTTCACTGTCTATCTGTTTATCTATCTCACTGTCTATCAATCCATCTATATATATATTTATCTGTCTATCCATCTTCCTATATATCTATCTACTCACCTTCCTATCTATCCATCTTTCTGTCTAACTTTCTATCTATCTATCCTTCTTTCTGTCTATCCATCTTTATATCTATCCATCTACCCCTCTTTTAATCTATCCATCTTACTATCTATCTCTGCTTATGTATTGCATCCCTTTTACCACATACATATTTGTATCCCCTTCGGCAAAATAGATGAAGACTGAATATATTCTAATAAATCACATCGCAAAATAAAGATAATTAAACAAACCAAAAGCAATCTGCAAAACTACAGCTTATAAATTCCGAAAAGCAATTTAGTAAATATCCAAGATGAACTAATGAGTTAAAAACCTGCCTTCGAGGCCATAAATGTACTAATCTTATTTAAAAATTTCATATTAGTAAAAATAATCAAACAATAACACAGATAAACACTGTTGATCTCATTTCTTTCGGTTTGATAAAACTTTACAACAAATAGGAAGGATTAGACCATTTAGTACTGAACTCAACCAAACTTGCTGCTATCGGGTTAAATAATAAATTTATCACACATAAGCATAAGCAAAAGAGTATGTAATAAATCATAAACCAAAAACACACAAACATTAAAAACAATGTTGATCCTTTATTTTCTTTGTTTTTCATTCCACGAAACGATTCGTCAAATGACTGATGTAAAATCCTCAGTCAGTAACCTTATAAAGTAGGTGAGTTACTAGACAGTAAATTAAATAAAATTATATGTATAGTTTATAACGATACCTCCCTCTGTCCCCTCCTCTGTTTTCCTATTTATTTCTCCTCTCTCCTTCTGTCTTGTATCTTCTATTACTTTTCTGTTTAATATCTTGTTACGCTGTGTTTTGCCATTCAAATATGTCTGTACGTATGCGTTATACACACAAACGCACAAAAACGCTTACACACGCTTCATAATTTTTTAATGATTATAACATCCAAATGTTACCTTGTTGACATCATTCATAAAACCAATATGCAGCCACGAAATTGAGGTAAAATGAAAAGGACTGGGGGATCGAACCCCAGTCCCCCCGCCTCGAAGGCAGGTGTTTAACTCATTAAGCCATCTTGGATAATTAGTATTGTGCTCTTTGGGGTTAATGAGCTGCAACGTATGTCAGTTTGTTGTTTTTCGATATGAGTGTCCCTAGAATATGCTTAGTGCTCTTTTTTTCGTGCGAGTAACGTATATGTTCATAAATACATACAAAGAATAAGGAAAATGAGGGGTAAATAGACAGATGAAAAGAGAGAGAGAGAGAGCAAGACTGTTTGTCTGTGTGTTTGTAGCCACAACCCGGTTATTTTTTTAAAAATGTATAAAAGTGAGCGGATAGAAAACGGATACGGCAGAGAGAAAAAAGGAACACGCTGAAGATGAAAGAATTAATGACACCAACAATAACAATCGTAATAAGGCTGATCAGAATAATGAAGCAAATTAAAGAAGTAATAACAGTAATAAATAATAGCAACAGTGATAATAGTAATAGGAATAAATATTAAGAATAACAATATTAACGATGACGTAAGTTATGAGAAGCACACAACTGTATTTGAAATACCCATATTTATCTATTACAAAACATAAAATCCTCGGATAGACAAGTGTATAATAAATAATGATAGTAATTGTAAGTTACCATCTACCTACGATTTTTTTAACTATTCATATCAAATTTGTCTCCCCCTCCTCTCTCTCTCTATCTTTATATCTGTTTATCTATCCATGTATTTATCTATCGATTTCACTGTCTATCTGTCTCTATCTCACTATCTGTCTAACTATATCTCTATCTATCTTACTCAATCTGTCTGCCTTCTCACTCTATCTCTCTCTCACTGTCTACATATCTATCTATCTCTCACTGTCTACATATCTATCTATCTCACTGTCTATTTGTCAATCTATTTCCTGTCTATCAGTCTATCTCACTATCTATCTATCTATATCACTATCTATCTTACTATCTGCCTATTTATCGTACTGTCTATGCCCACCTTACTATCTGTATATCTATCTTACTATCTGTATATCTAACTTACTATCTCACTATCTATCTAACTGTCTATCTATCTCACTATCTATCTAACTGTCTATCTGTCTCACTGTCTGTCTGTCTATTATCTCACTATCTGTATATCTATCTATCTGCCCATTTATCTCACTGTCTATCTGCCTATCTATCTCACTGTCTATCTGTCTATCCATCTCACTGTATCTGTCCCTTACTGTCTCTCTATCTCACTTTCTATCTGTTTCAGAGTGTGAAGAAGAAATAATCTAAAGCATTAAAAAAAGATTCTCCAATTAAAAGGGTATTATTTCTACCCCAAAATAACTTTTATTTGTCTACGAGATGACTTAATTTAATATCAATTAAAGAAAAAAAATATTTATATTGATAGAACATTTATATAATGAAAAAAAAAAAAATACATATATGACTGATACTTCTTAAATGTGGTTCATGTTGAAAACTACCCAACGTGTTATTACTGCTGTAGTTTACATTAAGTAATTTCTAGGTTTTAATGCGGCGATGGAATTTATCATAATAAGAGATAAACTGCATATTGGAAAACAATATCAGTTAAGCATTTTTTTCAGCATTTCATATTAATCCATTGTCTTCTTATGACGAATTTCCTGTGTAATTGATATCAACAGAATCAAAGAGATGAAATGAATACAATGGAAACAATAATAAAAAAATATATAAAAATACTAGCCCAAAATCGGCCTACGTGTGATTCTACACTTAGCACAGAACAATCTCTTAACCTAAGCATTTGTTGCATCAGCTTATGAATGATGAACTTGTGCGTGTATTTGTGTGTCTCATACATTTTGATACATATGTCAATTCTAAGAAGTGCCACAAGTTAAACCTGTAGTATTGCAGGGAAGAAGTCGCCTGAGAGAGAGAGAGCAAGGTCTACATAAGTAATAGATAGATGGAGAGAGAGAAGGAAAGTGAACGAGAGAAATGTGTGTTTGAAGCCACAGCCCAGGTTTTTTCAGGATAGGTAAAACAAAAGTGAGAAAAGGACGGAAATGGAAACAGTTGATGACAAGAGAGAAAAAGACAAGAAAAAGGGAACACAAGAAGAATGCAAATATTAATGATAATAATCGTAATAACAGTGGTAAGGTAGATCAGAACAACGATGCAAATCAATATACAGATAATAGTCATTATCATTTACCATTAATACAAGCATCGGTATGCACTACAATCATTAGATAGACTGCATTAGGGTAAACCTATTGAGGTTTCTATTTTAGATGAACTTTTAATGTAACAAAACATATAAAACTATGGTCGATTAGTCTGAGAACATCTTTGAACGCACACTCAACTACATGCACGCACACACATATATTTTTACAAACGTACACAGAAAGGTTCTAATAAAAACATTCTAATGATAATTTCCTTGCGACCAAAAAAATAAATACACAAAATGTTCATATTCCTCTCTCTCTCTCTCTCTCTCTCTCTCTCTCTCTCTCTCTCTCTCTCTCTCTCTCTCTCTCTCTCTCTCTCTCTCTCTCTCTCTCTCTCTCTCTCTCTCTCTCGTCGATAAGGTTGGTTGTTCTTAGTGGATAGGCCTGTTAATTCGTAAAGCACAGAATTAAGATATTCTAACCTTTATTACTCGGATCTGCCCTTGGTTAATGTTCTGAAAAAAAAATGCATCCATTTCTTTTCTATTTTTAGATCAGCGTTTCTTCTTGAGATAACGATTAAAAGAAGAAGGATAATAAGAAAAATAACAAGAGGCAATGAAGAAAAGGTGACAATCTTTGAGATAGGGAGACAGAAAGAGAGAAATCGCAAAATAAAACTATTTTTGTACTTGGTATTTGGTACGCGATGAACTTATCGGTAGAGTGTGTTTGTGTATGCGTCCATAGGTGTTTTCATACCAAAATCTAAAGTTCATCTTAAATATAAGCACCAACATGGTTGCCCCAATGAATGCTAATGATTGCAGTGCATCACCGTGAACATATCGATGGTTATGTTAAAGATAAACATTTAATTTAACAAAACATTCAGTATACGCATTTTCGGGCAATTGGTCTTAGACCATCTTTGGACGCGCAAACCCTCATATATGAATGTCAAACTACACACTATAAATCTCTGCGTTTGTGTGTGAGTGTGTGTGTGTGTGTGTATCTATCAGCTACTTAATCTCGCTCTCGCCCTTTCCCCTTTTCCGCTATATGTCCTTATTTAATATTTTACACACTGCCAGCACGTTGGATTGAGTTCAATCCTAAAGAATCCTGATTTGTTGATAAAATTGTTAAAATTATGGCCACGAAATTGAAGAAGTGTCGAACTCTCCAGGCCATCTTGGATATTTACTAAAGTGCTGTTTGGAATTAATAAACTGCAAATTTCACAATTTGATTTTGATTTATTTGTTTTTGTTATGCGATATAATAGTCATCAGAATCTATCTATTTTGTCTGTTTGTATGAGAGAAAGAGAAAAGCAAACAAAAGAGAGAGAGAAAACGAGAGGAGAGCGAGAGCGAGAGAAGAGGAGAGAGAGAGAGAGTTAAATATGGATAGAAAGTGAGAAAGAGAGGGAAGTGAATTTTTTTAGATTTTTTAGCAGTTATCGGTCTAAGTATTTTTGCAACGGTTGTGCAGTAAATCGATTCGTGAAATAAAGATATATCAAATTCACAATTCTCATAATTCAAGTTATCGTTATGATTTTACCAGTATCATTTAACCATATATATTACTATTGTCTTTATCTCTGTAGCTATCCATTATTGTTATTATTACTAAGTTCATATGCAACACCATTCTGATCACTAATACTAATCTTATTCCGATTATAGCGTCATTGTTATTTCTGTTATTATTAAAGATTATTATTATTAGAGAGAGAGAGAGAGAGAAAGAAAAATATGAACAATTTGTGTAGTTTGTTTTTTAGTCGCAACGAAAATGTCATTAGAATGCTTTTATTTGAATTCTTTTTTTGTATATTTGTAAGTATGTGTGTGTGTATACGTAAATGTAGTTAAGTGTGCGCCCGGCAAATACGTTTATTAAATGTTTTAAATTAAACTTTCATCTAAAATAGAAACATCAATATGTTTACCCTAATGCACTCTTTCTAATAACTGTAGTGCATTAACGTGAACATACCGATGCTCGTATTAATGTTAAATAATAATAACTATTATCAGTATATTTATTCTGATCAACCTTACCAATGTTATTTCGATTTTTTTTTTTTTTTTTTGATTACCGTTATTAATATTTTCATACTTCTCGTGTTGCTTTTTTTCTTGTTTTTCTCTCTCTCTCCATCAATTGTTCCCGTTTCCGTCCTTTTCTCATCTTTTCATATCTATTCTGAAAGTAACCTGGGCTACAAACACACAGACAGACAGTTCTCTCTCGTTCACTTTCCCTCTCTCTCTATCTATCTATGACTTCTATAGAACTTGCACGCTCTATCTCTGTCTCTCTATCAGGCGATTTCTTCCGTGCAATTCTACAGCTTTAACCTGTGGTACTTCTTAGATTTGGCATATCTATGTCAAAAATGTATCAGACTCACAAATACACGCACAATTCATTCATAAGATGATGCAACAAATGCTTCGGTTAGATACACCGCTAATTTAATTTATAGTGAAGTTCGAGACTGTTCCATGCCAAGTGTGGAATCACACGTAGGCCCATTTTTGGGTAGGATTTTTAATTTATTGATTTAATTGTATTAATTTCATCTTTTTGATTCTGCTGATATGGATTATATGAGATATGAAATGCTGAAAAAATCGTAAATTCAAATATTCCAGATGAGAAGTTCCTTGATGAACTGACAAACATTGTTTTTCCAATATGCAGTTTATCTTTTATTATGATAAATTCCATCGCTGCATTAAAACCCTTGACATTTCTTAAAGCAAACTGCAGCAGGAATAACACGTTTGATAGTTTATATAGGTATATTTTTTTAATTATATAAATGTTCTATCAAAATAAGTATGACTGTTATATCATCTTATTTTCTTTTCTATAACTGATATGAATTTAGATCTTTCATCTCGTAGACAAATAAGAGTTATTTTTGGCTAGAAATGATACTCTTGGGATTGGAGAATCCCAGTTCTCTCTTCCATTTTATTTTTTATTTTTTTAAATATTTCTTCCTCACACTCTGAGATAGATAGACAGTGTCTCAGGGTCGTCAGAAGCCTTCAATCTCTAATGATAATAAAAATGACAATGACGCCATAAATCGGAATAAGATTAGTATTGGTGACCAGAATGGTTTTGCATATGAACTTAGTAATCATAACAATAAAGAATAGCCACAGAGATAAAGGCAATAGGAATATATGTGGTTAAAATGATACTAGTACAACAATAACGATAATTTGAATTGTAGGAATTATGTATTTGAAATATCTTTATCTCACGAAACCATCTACTGCATAACTTTTACGAAAGTCCTTAGACAGATAGCTATTATAAACCTAAACAATCCAAAATTTTCACTTCCCTCTCTTTCTTGCTTTCTTTCCATATTTACGTCTCTCTCTCCTTCTCTTTCTCTCTCATACAAACAGACAAAATAGATAGATTCTGATAATAATTATATCGCATAACTAAAAAAGAAAAAAAAATCGAATTGCAGTATCTTAATTCCAAAATATCCAAGACGGCCTGATGAGTTAAATACTTCTACCTTCGATTTCGTGGCAATAATTTTACAGTTTTATCAACAATTCAGGATTGTTTAGGAATTAACTCAAACTTGCTGCCAGTGTGTAAAATCTTTAATAAGGATAGATTTCGTGGCAATAATTTTACAGTTTTATCAACAATTCAGGATTGTTTAGGAATGAACTCAAACTTGCTGCCAGTGTGTAAAATCTTAAATAAGGATAGATAGCGGACAAAGAGAGAGGGCCAGAGCGAAATTAAGTAGCTGATAGGCAGAGAAATATATATCGACACAGAGCCAGACAAACACACACACACACACACACACACACACACACACACACACACACACATATATATACACACACACAAACAGAGATTTATAGTGTATTGACACTATATGTTTATCTTTAACATAAACATCGATATGTTCACGTTGATGCACTACAATTATTAGCGTTCAATATGGCAAAAATGTTGATGCTTATATTTTAGATGAACATTAGACTTTACTAAACATTTAATCAACGTATTGTCGATTGGTGTGAAAGCACCTTTGGAGACACACACTCTATTGATAATTTCATCGCGAACCAAATACCAAGTACAAAAATAGTTTTAATTAGCGTTTTTTTTTTTTTCTCTCTTTCTCAAAGATTTTCACCTTTTCTTTACTACCTCTTGTTATTTTTATTGTTATCCTTTTTCTTTACAAAAAATAGGCCTATCCACCAAGAACAACCAAACCTATCCACGAGAGAGAGATAAATAAGCCATCTTGGATATTTACTAAAGTGTTTATCTATCTCACTGTCTATATGTCTATCTCACTGCCCATGTCTATCTCACTGCCCATGTCTATCTCACTGTTTATCTATCTCACTGTTTATCTATCTCACTGTTTATCTATCTCACTGTCTATATGTCTATCTCACTGTTTATCTATCTCACTGTTTATCTATCTCACTGTCTATATGTCTATCTCACTGCCCATGTCTATCTCACTGCCCATGTCTATCTCACTGTTTATCTATCTCACTGTTTATCTATCTCACTGTCTATATGTCTATCTCACTGTTTATCTATCTCACTGTTTATCTATCTCACTGTCTATATGTCTATCTCACTGTTTATCTATCTCACTGTCTATATGTCTATCTCACTGTTTATCTATCTCACTGTCTATATGTCTATCTCACTGCCCATGTCTATCTCACTGCCCATGTCTATCTCACTGTTTATCTATCTCACTGTCTATATGTCTATCTCACTGCCCATGTCTATCTCACTGCCCATGTCTATCTCACTGCCCATGTCTATCTCACTGCCCATGTCTATCTCACTGCCCATGTCTATCTCACTGTTTATCTATCTCACTGTCTATATGTCTATCTCACTGCCCATGTCTATCTCACTGTTTATCTATCTCACTGTTTATCTATCTCACTGTCTATATGTCTATCTCACTGTTTATCTATCTCACTGTTTATCTATCTCACTGTTTATCTATCTCACTGTCTATATGTCTATCTCACTGTTTATCTATCTCACTGTCTATATGTCTATCTCACTGTTTATCTATCTCACTGTTTATCTATCTCACTGTCTATATGTCTATCTCACTGTTTATCTATCTCACTGTTTATCTATCTCACTGTCTATATGTCTATCTCACTGTTTATCTATCTCACTGTCTATATGTCTATCTCACTGTTTATCTATCTCACTGTCTATATGTCTATCTCACTGCCCATGTCTATCTCACTGCCCATGTCTATCTCACTGTTTATCTATCTCACTGTTTATCTATCTCACTGTTTATCTATCTCACTGTTTATCTATCTCACTGTTTATCTATCTCACTGTTTATCTATCTCACTGTCTATATGTCTATCTCACTGTTTATCTATCTCACTGTTTATCTATCTCACTGTTTATCTATCTCACTGTCTATATGTCTATCTCACTGCCCATGTCTATCTCACTGTTTATCTATCTCACTGTTTATCTATCTCACTGTCTATATGTCTATCTCACTGCCCATGTCTATCTCACTGCCCATGTCTATCTCACTGTTTATCTATCTCACTGTTTATCTATCTCACTGTCTATATGTCTATCTCACTGTTTATCTATCTCACTGTTTATCTATCTCACTGTCTATATGTCTATCTCACTGTTTATCTATCTCACTGTCTATATGTCTATCTCACTGTTTATCTATCTCACTGTTTATCTATCTCACTGTCTATATGTCTATCTCACTGCCCATGTCTATCTCACTGTTTATCTATCTCACTGTCTATATGTCTATCTCACTGTTTATCTATCTCACTGTCTATATGTCTATCTCACTGTTTATCTATCTCACTGTTTATCTATCTCACTGTCTATATGTCTATCTCACTGCCCATGTCTATCTCACTGCCCATGTCTATCTCACTGTTTATCTATCTCACTGTCTATATGTCTATCTCACTGTTTATCTATCTCACTGTTTATCTATCTCACTGTTTATCTATCTCACTGTCTATATGTCTATCTCACTGTTTATCTATCTCACTGTCTATATGTCTATCTCACTGTTTATCTATCTCACTGTTTATCTATCTCACTGTTTATCTATCTCACTGTCTATATGTCTATCTCACTGTTTATCTATCTCACTGTCTATATGTCTATCTCACTGTTTATCTATCTCACTGTCTATATGTCTATCTCACTGCCCATGTCTATCTCACTGTTTATCTATCTCACTGTTTATCTATCTCACTGTTTATCTATCTCACTGTTTATCTATCTCACTGTTTATCTATCTCACTGTCTATATGTCTATCTCACTGCCCATGTCTATCTCACTGCCCATGTCTATCTCACTGTTTATCTATCTCACTGTTTATCTATCTCACTGTCTATATGTCTATCTCACTGTTTATCTATCTCACTGTTTATCTATCTCACTGTTTATCTATCTCACTGTCTATATGTCTATCTCACTGCCCATGTCTATCTCACTGCCCATGTCTATCTCACTGTTTATCTATCTCACTGTCTATATGTCTATCTCACTGTTTATCTATCTCACTGTCTATATGTCTATCTCACTGTTTATCTATCTCACTGTCTATATGTCTATCTCACTGCCCATGTCTATCTCACTGTTTATCTATCTCACTGTCTATATGTCTATCTCACTGCCCATGTCTATCTCACTGTTTATCTATCTCACTGTTTATCTATCTATCTGTCTATCCATCTCACTGGCTACGAGTATATCTAGCCTATCTATCTCACTGTCTATCTGTCTCACTGTCTACCTGGTCTACCTCTCTGTCTGTCCATCTTCATAACACCCTCAAACATATTATTGGTTAGATTAGAACGTTATGTTGCGTAAAGGTATAGCTTCAGGATGTCTTGTGCTTAAACACATTATAATAATGGTCTATAAGAATTTGTTCCCTTTTTTGTTTTAGGGAGGGATCCCACACAATCGATTATGACTTTAGAAAATGGTTTATTAGTTATAGGAATGGGATTCAATAGAGCCGGTGGAATTTTCCGGTTTGGCTTACCAGCCAGCTGATACACTTTACAAGAGCCACAAAATTCTAAAAAAAAAAAAAAAAAAAAAAAAAAAAAAAAAAAATCTCCAAATTTTTTAGATGACCTCCAATAAAATCATGGGCCATGTTCATTACTTTGTACCTTAAACAACTTGGTATTACAATCTGATGTACATCAATCCACTCAAAACCACGCAAAATAGTTTAACTTAATTGTTCATAATCAGTTATGTTACATGCAGTTCACCATCTCTCAAATAACTTCTTTGAGGAATGAGAATACTCTAAATAAGTTTAGGTTAATACCTTTTTTTTTTTTTTTTTTTTTTTTTTTTTTTTTTTTTTTTTTTTTTTTTTTTTTTTTTTTTTTTTTTTTTTTTTTTTTTTTTTTTTTTTTTTTTTTTTTTTTTTTTTTTTTTTTTTTTTTTTTTTTTTTTTTTTTTTTTTTTTTTTTTTTTTTTTTTTTTTTTTTTTTTTTTTTTTTTTTTTTTTTTTTTTTTTTTTTTTTTTTTTTTTTTTTTTTTTTTTTTTTTTTTTTTTTTTTTTTTTTTTTTTTTTTTTTTTTTTTTTTTTTTTTTTTTTTTTTTTTTTTTTTTTTTTTTTTTTTTTTTTTTTTTTTTTTTTTTTTTTTTTTTTTTTTTTTTTTTTTTTTTTTTTTTTTTTTTTTTTTTTTTTTTTTTTTTTTTTTTTTTTTTTTTTTTTTTTTTTTTTTTTTTTTTTTTTTTTTTTTTTTTTTTTTTTTTTTTTTTTTTTTTTTTTTTTTTTTTTTTTTTTTTTTTTTTTTTTTTTTTTTTTTTTTTTTTTTTTTTTTTTTTTTTTTTTTTTTTTTTTTTTTTTTTTTTTTTTTTTTTTTTTTTTTTTTTTTTTTTTTTTTTTTTTTTTTTTTTTTTTTTTTTTTTTTTTTTTTTTTTTTTTTTTTTTTTTTTTTTTTTTTTTTTTTTTTTTTTTTTTTTTTTTTTTTTTTTTTTTTTTTTTTTTTTTTTTTTTTTTTTTTTTTTTTTTTTTTTTTTTTTTTTTTTTTTTTTTTTTTTTTTTTTTTTTTTTTTTTTTTTTTTTTTTTTTTTTTTTTTTTTTTTTTTTTTTTTTTTTTTTTTTTTTTTTTTTTTTTTTTTTTTTTTTTTTTTTTTTTTTTTTTTTTTTTTTTTTTTTTTTTTTTTTTTTTTTTTTTTTTTTTTTTTTTTTTTTTTTTTTTTTTTTTTTTTTTTTTTTTTTTTTTTTTTTTTTTTTTTTTTTTTTTTTTTTTTTTTTTTTTTTTTTTTTTTTTTTTTTTTTTTTTTTTTTTTTTTTTTTTTTTTTTTTTTTTTTTTTTTTTTTTTTTTTTTTTTTTTTTTTTTTTTTTTTTTTTTTTTTTTTTTTTTTTTTTTTTTTTTTTTTTTTTTTTTTTTTTTTTTTTTTTTTTTTTTTTTTTTTTTTTTTTTTTTTTTTTTTTTTTTTTTTTTTTTTTTTTTTTTTTTTTTTTTTTTTTTTTTTTTTTTTTTTTTTTTTTTTTTTTTTTTTTTTTTTTTTTTTTTTTTTTTTTTTTTTTTTTTTTTTTTTTTTTTTTTTTTTTTTTTTTTTTTTTTTTTTTTTTTTTTTTTTTTTTTTTTTTTTTTTTTTTTTTTTTTTTTTTTTTTTTTTTTTTTTTTTTTTTTTTTTTTTTTTTTTTTTTTTTTTTTTTTTTTTTTTTTTTTTTTTTTTTTTTTTTTTTTTTTTTTTTTTTTTTTTTTTTTTTTTTTTTTTTTTTTTTTTTTTTTTTTTTTTTTTTTTTTTTTTTTTTTTTTTTTTTTTTTTTTTTTTTTTTTTTTTTTTTTTTTTTTTTTTTTTTTTTTTTTTTTTTTTTTTTTTTTTTTTTTTTTTTTTTTTTTTTTTTTTTTTTTTTTTTTTTTTTTTTTTTTTTCTCTTCTTTCTCAAAGATTTTCACCTTTTCTTTACTACCTCTTGTTATTTTTATTGTTATCCTTTTTCTTTACAAAAAATAGGCCTATCCACCAAGAACAACCAAACCTATCCACGAGAGAGAGATAAATAAGCCATCTTGGATATTTACTAAAGTGCTGTTTTGAGTTAATAAGCTGCAGATTTTAGTTTGACTTTGAGTGTGTTTGTTTTTGTTTTGCGGTATATTTGTCATCAGAATATTAGTTTCTATTGTGTGTTTTTTTATGTGAAAGAAAGAGAGAGAGAGGGGGGGGGGAGAAAGAGAAAGAGAGAGAAAGAAGAGAGTAACAAATGCTTAGATATATACGTCGTAAGTAACTATGGGTTAGATTGTATTAATATTTTCAAAATATATTTAATGAAGAATGGAGGCTAGTTATACTTCAAAACATTCTTATATCAATATAAAATATCAGAAATATTATATATATATGCATATAAGAAAAATGCGTATATTAAATGTTTTGTTAATTTAAGTATTTATCATTAACACGAGCATCGAAATATAAAATATCAGAAATATTATATATATATGCATATAAGAAAAATGCGTATGTTAAATGTTTTGTTAATTTAAGTATTTATCATTAACACGAGCATCGAAATATAAAATATCAGAAATATTATATATATATATATTATATATATATATATATTATATATATATATATGCATATAAGAAAAATGCGTATGTTAAATGTTTTGTTAATTTAAGTATTTATCATTAACACGAGCATCGAAATATAAAATATCAGAAATATTATATATATATATATTATATATATATATATATATATTATATATATATGCATATAAGAAAAATGCGTATGTTAAATGTTTTGTTAATTTAAGTATTTATCATTAACACGAGCATCGAAATATAAAATATCAGAAATATTATATATATATGCATATAAAAACACGATTACATAACAGTTTAACGATTTCATTTCAAATTTGTTACGACTTTATTGCAAGAGCAGATTCCCTGCAAGTCACTGATACGCTACGAATTTTCTCTCTTACTATCTTTAGATATATGTGTTGTATGTATTACCATGTAAGTAAACGATAGACAGAAAAATATTCGTCTGACTCATTTCGAAAAGGAATATTACGAAATGTATGCATACTATCGGCATTTTGTAAATGTTTATAAACAAGTGAATAAATAAATACACACATTTAAAGATAGACAAAGAAAATTTTATTTGCAAGCAATCATTTCTATATCGATGAGGTTTCCACGATGTTAATATAGCAATGTATTTGTTTTTAAAAATGGGTTATGAGTTACCAGTTACATATTAGCCATTCATTATTATTTGCTTCCTCCGAAGATGGATCATCTTTATTTGCAACACGAGAACGGAAACTATTTTTTTAAGAACGCAAATATCCATATTCATCAAAGAGCACCATATATATCCACAATTTAGTTTATTTAAATTCGTGATAGTGTAAATTAAAGAAGTTCAGTCAACTTCCACAAGGCACAAGGTGGTCAGTCAAAGTTGTATATATAAACTTGGTATTGTCTTATTTGGATGTTCAAGAATACAAAGGTTCTCTTTGACGAGGGACTGGATTTCTGGTCTTTATATATGACAAGAATTTAGCAAAATATACGTTGCAGCAATAACAATTTGTATTTTCTCACGGAAAGACCTTGGTCACTGCTAACGTGTATTTCCTGTTCCCGTCAGCTTACATGTTGAGAGTAGTTATGAAAAGAATGACATGACAAAATGTGCAGTAGTGTGTATCAGTGCATATGAATATAGTACTCAAGTGACCATTTGAATCACCAATATTGAAAATGAGCTTTGGAAACAACGTTTAAAAGGAAATCTTAGAAAACTGGGTGAACGATTCTATATAATAGATGATAGCAAGAATAAACTGACAAAAACAAAAAAAAAAATAGTTTCCGTTCTCATGTTGCAAATAAAGATGATCCATCTTCGGAGGAAGCGCATAATAATTAATGGCTAATTTGTAATTGGTAACTCATAACCCATTTTTTAAAAACAAATACATTGCTGTATTAACATCGTGGAAACCTCAACGATATAGAAATGATTGCTTGCAAATAAAATGTTCTTTGTCTATCTTTAAATGTGTGTATTTATTTATTCACTTGTTTATAAACATCTACAAAATGCCGATATCATGCATACATTTCGTTAATATTCCTTTTCGAAATGAGACGAATATTTTTCTGTCACACGTATATATATATGTGTACAGATATATAAATATATACATATAGATACATATATATATACATTCACGTATTATAGTTTATTTCGAGGATCCATCTATATACTATCTGTACTATCTAAAGAAAGTAAGAGAGAAAATTCGTAGCGTATCAATGACTTGCAGGGAATCTGCTTTTGCAATAATGTCGTAACAAATTTGAAATTAAATCGTTTAACAGTCATGTAATCGTGTTTTTATATGTATATATTTTTGTATACAACAACGTGACCCTGAAACGACTCAAAGACATTTCTTGTAAATAAACTTTCAATTTGTCTTTAACAAAAGTGTAGTAAAAAAAAAAATATATATATATATATATATATATATATATATATATATATATATTTTGTAAGAATATTTACAAGTTGCATCATAATTTTCGTTAATTTTACATAAATAAAACGACGCAGATCTATCAACACGAACACACACACAACACATAAACAAAGACACAAAATCATATGTCTATACTCCACATTACTCGTCCAATTATTACGCCCGGGTAGCATGGTTGGTAAGGTCCCTTCCTCTCACGCGAGGGTCTGACGATCGACCCCAACCGATGCCAAGTGATACTTGTGTCACGTAGGCGCTACTCTTTTCATTTTGTTTTTAGCGTACATATTGTATATATATATATATATATATATATATATATATATATATATATATATATATATATATATATATATATATTAGGGAGGTAGATCTTGAAGCCGTAAAAATAATAATGATAACAGTAATATCTACTATTTTTTATCCGATAGAGGGCGAGGAGGCTATCTATTCATTTGTTACTGCTCTTTGAATTAAAGGTGGCTCAGATACAAAGTTCAGCTGGTACATAACATAATGTCGACGCTAATAATGTTGTTTGTAAGTTTGTACCACCATTTGATGAGGATTATCCTCAAGAATTTCTTGCAATTTGAACATGTGGCTCGTACTTAGAGAATTTTGGACTCTTAGTTCAAAACTGTCGTGACGGGGAAGGGACGTTATAGTTACCTTTCTCTCAACAGCACAACAGTTGGATTTTGATTTGGTTTTAAAGTCATATCAGTTAACTGCTGAATATTATAGTAAAAAAATTAGAAACACCAAGAAAGACATTAACCAAACTTATTTAGAGTATTCTCATTCCTCAAAGAAGTAATTTGGAAGATGGTGAACTGCAAGTAATATCACTGATTATGAACTACTGAGTTAAACTATTTTCCTGGAGCAGTTTTATAGAGCCATTCCTCTGGAAGTAAGAAGTTATTTTTTAGAGCGTGAGGTAATTTCAGTTCATAAAGCTGAAGCAGAAAATTTTAGTTTTTTTAATAAGAAGTTTCAAAGCTATATAAGGCCGAGCCAGCCATTATCCACTGATATGTTGGTAAAACTCTTGTAAGTAAATACGATGTGAAAGATTTTAAAGCTTATGGTGGCAATGCAGTTAGATTAAAAAGCTGCTACTTTTGTAAAGAAACTGGTCACATAGTTGCTAATTGTCATATACTTAAGTAAAAGAAAGAAAAGGAAAAATTTGTTGCTAATGTATGTTATGTGCCAGAGAATTTGCAGAATATTGGTAATGCAGATTCTGGTTTTGATTCTTATAAGTTTAAAGGGTTGATGTCTGGTATGGTGGGTGATGAAGCTGTTCCAGTTACTATCCTGCGGGATACAGTTTCTTCACAAAGTATAGTGTTGAAGAGTGCTTTATCGTTTTAAGAGAATGTTTTGACGGATAAGCATGTGTTGATGAGGGTAGTTGGCGGAATAGCTATTGTTTTTGCAGTCAGAATGTCTGACGTACCCTGTTGAAGTAGCTGTGGCAAAGACTCTACCAGTTCCAGTGTAGTGAAACAAACCGCTGCATCCCTTTCTGTTCCCGGTGGCGGGGCCCGTAGACTTTCATCGGGATCAGTGATTGCGGCTGCCTCTCCGGCACGTGAATAATCCTTAAAGAGAATATTGACAATCCAGTAGTTGTAGTTTTACCTTATGTTCAGTTTGCCTTTTTATGTTCAGTTTGCATTTTTATGTTCAGTTTGCCTTTTTATGTTCAGTTTGCCTTTTTATGTTGTGTGATGTGTGCGCATGTGTGATTTCGTTTAAATCTTTTATCTCGTCCTCATTTTACTTTGTTTTTCTTAAGTTACCCCGTTTTTCCAGTTTTCTGTTTTCTTCAGCATTTCGTCTGTTACTTTGTTTTATTCTATTATATATGTACTTTTGTTTATCACTTCTTAATCTTTTTAGTTATAATATTATCTTCTAATCATTTTTATCCTTATTTAATTGTTTACGGGGATATTCAGATATAACTTGTTCACAGAGAGCCTGCGCGCCCTCTACCTTTAAAAGGGGGCCGCACAGTATACTCGGATCTCTTTTTCTCTTACTTTGATAGGCTTAACACCTCCTTGTTTGGGGGGGGGGGGGGTTGCCGTGTGACTGAGGAGTGGGTGTATGTTTTGGCTGCTGAATTTTCGCCTGGAATTTTGTAAGTACGTGGCCAAGTGCACATGCTATACATGCAAACTGAATTGATAATCTGGTGCCTAAATAAATGTATACATGATCAGAATTCTCTTGTTTGCCCCCACCCTCAGTCAGTTTTATTTGTGTATGATTCCCTGCTGTCCGTTTTACTTATTTCATTATTTTATTCACAAGTTTCTTTCTTTGTTTTATCTTACCCAGTATCTGTTTTTTATGGTTTTAAAATATTAGAACATGAAGGATCAGACTCGAGGATGCAATGACCCAAACGAACCTAAAGAATAAGGTTATCAGTTCTGCAGCCCTACACCCTGGCACGCCCGCTACCACTAGCCAGGGGCGTTGCAAATCACTACATCCAGGCATACATTTACTTTTCAGTAATTATATAGCAGGAAGAATTGTGGTGCCTAATGTCATTGTTTCAGATAAATCCATGAGTTTTGATCCATTACAAAAGGAGATGACGAAGAATTCAGTTTTATTCCCATCATGTGCTGTGACCAGGAGTAAGACCAATGACTGAAAATGAAGACTTGGAAAGTGAGGAAGGTATGAACATAGATTGTCTTTTTGATGAGTCATTGTCCCTGAATGAGTTGAGTGGCTCTCAGTTAGGGGAGATGTGTAAGTGTAATAGTAAGGATATAAAGGGTAAGAGTGATGTTGTGAATTTTAACACTGTACCTATAACACGAATAAGACTAATAGAAGCACAAAAGTCAGACCCATCTTGGGCAACATTATTTTCAAAGGCAGGGAGTACACAAGACCTAGAAGAGAGCAAAATATATAAAGAATGGTATGCTAATGCGCAAATTTCGTTCGGCAGCTGATCCTTGTTTTGAGTGGTTTGATGTACACCAGATTGTAAAACCAAGTTGTTTAAGGTACAAAGTACTGAGCATGGCCCATGATTTTATTGGAGGTCATCTATGGGTTAATAAAAACTTTGGCGAAAGTTTTTTTTTAGAATTTTGTGGCTCTTGTAAAGTGTGTCAGCTGGCTGGTAAGCCAAACCGGAAAATTCCACCGGCTCTATTGAATCCCATTCCTATAGCTAATGAACCATTTTCCAACGTCATAATCGATTGTGTGGGATCCCTCCCTAAAACAAAAAAAGAACAAATTCTTATTTACCATAATCATAATGTGTACAAGCACAGGGCATCCTGAAGCCATACCTTTACGCAACATAACCACAAGAAGCATTGTACCTGCATTGTCAAAATTTTGGTATTCCTAAAATCATACATAGTGATGACGTTCTAGTTTTACCAATAATATGTTTAAGGATGTTATAAAGATATTGAATGTTACACAGTTTAACTCTACTGCTTACCACCTAGAAAGTCAAGGAGCATTGGAGAGGTTTCATTAAACCCTTAAATGCATTTAATGTAATGAAGTTGACAAAGAGTGGGATGTTATATGCGATACGAATTGCTAAAAATTAAAGTTTAGGTTACCCCCCACTAATCAGATTAGTGGCCCATTAGAGATTCTTTTTTGTCAGGGGTTTGTTTTGGTCTTTCTATCCCCTTTGGTTCTTTTAGCATTGATCTATGGATGATTAGCCACTCGAGGAATAAATAAAATTTGTATAGATAACCCAAATATATAGTCACAAATATTTACACGGCTATACAAGTATTTCGATAGTATGGTTGACAAATAGTAACAAGGCGAGTTCGTTGCGCCGAGATTCGTAGTACGGAGTCGTGGCACCGAGGTGTGAGTGCCAAGATTATTCGGCTCGCCGGCGAGTAAAGAGGGCTGCTCTCAAGCTTACTCAGGGACATAAAAAGGATGTGATCAGTCAAGAAGTTCAGAGCTAAGTGACCGTCCATGCTGAGGGGTCACCGACATTACTTCGGCGGCGGGAACGAAATGCCTTTCAGACGAACAAACGAACACAAGCAACAGACAAACAACCAACTAAATAATCAGCCGGCGGCTGAAAGTATCGATCAATGGTGAAACCATAACCATAACTAATTACCATCACCAAATAATCCCTTTACATTTTTGAGAGTTTAGTTGATGAGAACAGAACTGAGTACTTAAGTTTATATGTAGGATATATGAAAGAAGGAATTCATAAGGTGAGAGAATTTGCAGTTTCAAACTTGGAAGAGGCACAATGTAAGATCAAAGATAATTTTGATAGAAAGGCAATTAAAAGAAAGTTTAGTGCTGGTTTAGTTCTGTAGTTTAACCCAACCAGAAAATACCAATTAATTATTGTGTTTGAAGTCCCATATAAAGTAATTGACGAGAAGTGATGTTAATTATATAATTTCAACACCAGGAAAAGAGGAGATAAAAAGTAGCACACATTAACAGATTGAAGAAATATATTAACAGAAATCAAGAGAAAGTGAAAACTGTCATGAGTACTTGCAAAGAGGCTGAATCCAGTAGTAACCATGGTTGTAAAGAATATGATTCTGACTTTGAACAAGAAACAGTGGAGGTGGAACTCAAAAACAGTGATGTATTAAATAATCTATGTGCAAAATTAACCCATTTATCCTTAGATCAAGCTCAGGATGCTATGTCCCTTGTAGAAGAATTCCCTACATTGCTCAGTGATGTTCCTGGCTGCACCTCATTAGTGGAACATGATGTAAAGCTGCTGTCCGGACTACACCAGTGAAACCACCTTATAGGATGTCTCCAGTTAAGTTTGAGATTTTGAGTAGAGAAATAAAAAAATTGTTAGACAATAATATAATTGAACCAAGAACTAGTGAATGAGCTTTGCCTATTAGTGCCTAAATGAGATGGCAATTGGAGATAGTGTATTGATTATAGAAAAGTTAATGCCCTTATAGTTTCAGATTGTTTTCCACTTCCTAGAATTGATGACATAATAGATAGAGTTGGCTCTTCAACATTTATATCACGTATTGATCTTTTGAAGGGTTACTATCAGGTTCCACTTACTGATAATGCAAAGAAAATATCAGCTATGGATTACTCCTACAGGTTTATATCAGTATAAAACGATGCAGTTTGGTATGAAAGAAGCCCCTGCTACTTTTCAGAGATAAGTCACCAGTTTCTCAGGGTTGGAGAGACCTGTTACATACCTGGATGACCTTATCATATTAACGGACACCTGGAAAGATCATATTGGAGTGTTGAACCAACTGTTCCAACATTTAAGTTGACTGTGAACTTGTTAAAATCAGATTTTGGTCAGGTTAAACTGAAAGTACTAGGCCATGAAGTAGATAGTGGTTGTGTGTTCCCAGTAAGTGCAAAGATAGATGCCATCCAGGCTTTACCCATTCCCAAGAATAGAAAAGCTGTTCAAACATTTCTTAGTATGACAGGTTATTAAAGAAGGTATTGCCCAAATTATGCTGATGTTGCAAAGACATTAACTGATTTAATTAGTCCAAAGAGGAACTTTGTATGGACTTATGACTGTCAAATATCTTTTGACAAGCTTAAAGACCTACTGAGCTCGAATCCAGTTTTGAAAAGCCCAAACTTTAATCAGCCATTTGTACTTCACACATATATACATACACATATGAAAGTAGAGATTGTTTTACCATACATATATGAGGGTTTGCGCGTCCAAAATGTTCTCAAGACCAATTGCCAAAAAATATGTATATTAGATATTTTGTTAATTTAAATATTTATTATTAACACAAACATCGTTGTATACACGTTAAGGCACTACGATCATTAGAGTGCATTAGGGCAAACATATTGATGCTTATATTTTAGATGAAAGTTTAATTTGACAAAACAATTAATAAATGTATTTGTCGGACGATTAGTCTCAGAACACATTTGGACGCACATACTCTTATATACATATACATATATATCTCTGTCTGTCTATCCATGTATCATTTATCGATATCACTGTATATTTGTCTATCACTGTCCATCTACCTCACTGTCTATCTGCCTATCTCACTGGCTACCTGTCTATCTATCTCACTGACTACCTGTCTATCTAGCCCACTATCAATCTGTTTATCTCACTGTCCATCTACCTCAGTGTCTGTCTATCTTTCTCACTGTCTATCTGTCTACCTATCTCACTAGCTATCTATATCTGTCTATCTATTTCATTGTCTATGTCTATTTATCTTGCTGTCTATTTGTATCTATCACACTGTATGTCTGTCTATCTGTCTCACTGTTTATCTGTCATTGTATCTCACTTTTTATCTGTCATTGTATCTCACTTTGGATCTGTCATTGTATCTCACTTTTTATCTGTCATTGTATCTCACTGTTTATCTGTCATTGTATCTCACTGTTTATCTGTCATTGTATCTCACTGTTTATCTGTCATTGCATCTCACTGTCTATCTATTCACTCTCTATGTCACTCCATCTCGCTGTCTTTCGGTCTATCATACTGTATATCACATTGTATCTCACTGTCTATCTGTCTGTTATCTCTACCTATCTCACTGTTTATATAACTATCTATCTATCTGTATATTTCATTCTCTACGTGTCACTCTATCTCGCTGTCTATCGGTCTATCACTGTATATCTGTTTATGTATCTTTATATGTCTAAATATTTCACTGGCTCTCTATCTGTCTCACTATCTCACTTTGTATATTTCTCAAATCATAATTTTGCAATCAATTTCATAAGGTGGATTGTCATGAATATTTTTATTATATAATCATACTCAGGGTTTTAATGCATCATTTTAATCCAGAATGACAAAGGGATGAAAAAAAAAACGATAATGACGAAATAATGGGAACCTTCATTCACGATTTGACCTATATTCTAACATCGATTTTGTCATATGACGATATTGCTTGGGTTTCTGTGTTATTTCAGGTACACTAGCACTATACGTGATTAACTATTTTTAGATAATAGTTTAATAATGATACCCTTGTGATTCTCCAATAACAAGGGTATCAGTTCTAACCAAAAATAATTTTTATTTGTTTAAGAAATGTAAGATCTAAAGTTAATATCATTTAAGGAAATAATAGGATGATATAACGTGTATACTTTTTTTTGATGGAACGTTCATATATTGTTTATACCTACACATTAATAGTTCATAAATGTAGTTCATGTTGAAAACTATCAAAAGTGTTATTCCTGTTTGTCAGTTAGTAATGGAACTTCTGGAGCATGTGAATTTAATTACTTTTTATTTCAGCATTTTATATTATATATATTTTATAATAATGTTGAAACTATCAAAAGTATCAATCGTACTGCCGTTTCCATTAAGACATTTCAAGGTTGTAATGTTGCGATTAAATTTATCATGAAAAATGGTTAACTGCATATTAGATATATATATATATACATACTTGTTTGTCAGTTAATCATGGAACTTATCTGGAGTATGTGAATTAACATATGCTAATATATTTTAACATTTCATATTACTCCGTTATCTGATTATGTTGAATCTCCTTTATAATTCATATCGGTAAAAACAAAAAGATGAAATGAATACAATTAAAACAAAGAAAATAAAATCCTACCCAAAAATGGGCCTACGCGTGATGCCATTTAACCTAAGCATTTGTTGCATCATCTTATGAATGATGAACTTGTATTTGTGTGTTTGATGCATTTTTGACACATATGCCAATCCTAAGAAGGCCTAATGAGCTAAATCACCTCAAAATCAGGTTTTTAACTCATATGGCCTTCTTAGATATATATATATAATTTTGCTCCTTGGAATTATTGAGCTACAACGTGTGTTACTTAACTGTATTTGATGATAGATGGAGAGAGATATAGAGAGGGAAAGAATTAAAATATTAAAACAAATTATAATCGTTATAACAGTTTGCTCAGAATAACGAAGCAAATTAATATAATAATAATAATGACAATAAGCAATCGTAATAATGATAATAGTAGTAGAGATAAATAGGAATATATTAATTCCGGTCCTTGACATATCAACAATGCCATGAGTTATGAGAGAGTTAACCTTGGCATTTGATAGTAAAAATAATCAAACAGATAACACAGATAGACACTGTAGATCTCCTTGCTTTAGGTTTGATAAAATTATACAACAAATATGAAAGATTAGACTATTTAGGACTGAACTCAACCATACTTGCTGCTAATGTGTTTAATTCTAAATACATACACACCACACACAAAAGTAAACAAAAGAGTATGTAATAATTACATCGGAAACCAACAAACAAACATTAAAAACAATGTTAATCCTTTTTCTTTGTTTTTCATTCCACAAAACGATTCGTCAAATGAGTGAAGTAAATCTTTAGTCGGTAAAAGTATAAAGTAGGTGAGTTACTACACAGCAATTAATATAGTATCATATAAAAAGTGTAAGATAACTCTTCCTATTTATTTTCTGTCTATCTCTCCTGTGCCTCATCATTTATTGTTCATTAATCTGTTTAGCATCTTAATTATCCAGATATGTCTGTACGCATGCGTTACACACAAATATATACAAATGAATCATATTCTATTGATAATACAAATGTAATAATTCGTCTCTCTCCTGTCTCAAATCTTTCATTACTTTTCTTTTTAATATCTTGTTACGCTGTGTTTTGCCTTTCAAATATGTATGTACGTGTGCGTTCCACACATAAATGTACACAATCGCTTACACACGCTTCATAATATTTTGATTATTATAACATCCAAATGTTACCTCTTTGACGATACTATTAACGAAATTAATATACAGCCACGAAATTGAAAATGAAAAGGACTGGAGATTCGAACCCCAGTCCCCCCGCCTCGAAGGCAGGTGTTTAACTCATTAGGCCATCTTGAATATCTATAATTGTGCTCTTTGGAATTAATGAGCTGCAACGTATGTTACTTAGTTGGTTTTTCGATGTGACTGTTCCTAGAATATGCTTAGCGCTCTTTTTTTCGTGCGAGTAACGTATATGTCCATACATTCATACAAAGAATAAAAATGAGAGATAAATAGACAGATGGAGAAAGAAAGAAAGAATGAGAGAATGAGGTAGCCACAACCCAAGTTATTTTCAGAAAAGAAATGTATAAAAGTTAGAGGACAGAAAACGAATACGAGAGAGAGAAAGAAATGCAAGAAAAAAGAACACGCAAAGGATGAAAGAATTAATCACACTAACAATAACAATCGTAATAACAGTACTAAGGGTGATCACAATAATGAAACAAATGAATGTAGTAATGATAGTAATAAATAATAGCAAAAGTGATAATAGTAATAGGAATAAATGTTAACAATAACAATATTAACGTCGACATAAGTTGTGAGAAGCATAACAAATGTATTTGAAATATCTATATTTATTACAAAACTTTTAAGTGTATAATATATAAAGATGATAATAGTAAGTGGCCATCTGGCTACGATTTTTTTACTTTTCACATCAAATCTGCCTTCATATCGCTCTCCCTATCCGTACATCTATCTACCCATGTATCTATCTATCGATTTCAATGTCTATCTCTCTATCTATCTCACTATCTTTCTATCTCACTCCATCTCTATCTCACTGTCTACATGTCTATCTATCCCACTGTCTGTCTATTTATCAAACTATCACCTGTCTATCAGTCTATCTCAATAGCTATTTATCTATATCACTATCTGTCTATCTTATTGTCTCTATATACCTTACTATCTGTATATCTATCTTACTATCTGTATATCTAATTTACTATCTGTCTATCTATCTTACTGTCTGTCTATTAATCTCGCTGTCTATTTCACATTTTATCTCTCTATATCACTGTCTATTTGTCAATTTATCTCCTGTCTATCACTCTATCTCATTAATTGTCTATCAATATCAGTATCTATATCACTATCTATCTATCTCACTGTTTATATGTCTGTCTCGCTGTCTATCTACCTATCTCACTGTCTGTCTGTCTCAACTGCCAATCTATCTCACTGTCTATTTGTCTATCTATCTCAGTGAATCTGTCTATCTCACTGTGTGAGGTGTTTGTTGTCACTGCTGTCCACTAATATGTCAGGGGTTTGGTTGACGGAAACTCACGGCCTGGTGTTACGTTTATTACTAGTACTGTAGGGTGTCGGTAGCGTAGCCGGCAACGAAGAGGCCGGGAAGGTGGGGGCTCTAGAGGGCGACCCCACAGGAGGAGGCCGCGTCCGAACGGGAGCGTGATTCGAGGTAAAGTGATTTCGCCGGAGGTCATGAGCGCAGTGGGCGTGGCTTAGGTCAATACAGCAGCGGTTCCGTGTTATTGGTCAACCCTGTTAGTTGGAGGGAGTGACAATGAAGGCTTCTGACGACCCTGAGACACTGTCTATCTATCTCAGAGTGTGAAGAAGAAATATTTAAAAAAATAAAAAATAAAATGGAAGAGAGAACTGGGATTATCCAATCCCAAGGGTATCATTTCTAGCCAAAAATAACTCTTATTTGTCTACGGGATGAAAGATCTAAATTCATATCAGTTATAGAAAAGAAAATAAGATGATATAACAGTCATACTTATTTTGATAGAACATTTATATAATGAAAAAAATATACCTATATAAACTATCAAACGTGTTATTCCTGCTGCAGTTTGCTTTAAGAAATGTCAAGGTTTTAATGCAGCGATGGAATTTATCATAATAAAAGATAAACTGCATATTGGAAAAACAATGTTTGTCAGTTAATCAAGGAACTTCTCATCTGGAATATTTGAATTTACGATTTTTTCTGCATTTCATATCTCATATAATCCATATCAGCAGAATCAAAAAGATGAAATTAATACAATTAAATCAATAAATTAAAAATCCTACCCAAAAATGGGCCTACGTGTGATTCCACACTTGGCATGGAACAGTCTCGAACTTCACTATAAATTAGATTAGCGGTCTATCTAACCGAAGCATTTGTTGCATCATCTTATGAATGAATTGTGCGTGTATTTGTGAGTCTGATACATTTTTGACACAGATATGCCAAATCTAAGAAGTACCACAGGTTAAAGCTGTAGAATTGCACGGAAGAAATCGCCTGATAGAGAGAGAGAGAGAGCGTGCAAGTTCTATAGAAGTCATAGATAGATGGAGAGAAAGGGAAAGTGAACGAGAGAGAACTGTCTGTCTGTGTTTGTAGCCCAGGTTACTTTCAGAATAGATATGAAAAGATGAGAAAAGGACGGAAACGGGAACAATTGATGGAGAGAGAGAGAGAGAAACAAGAAAAAAGGAACACGAGAAGTATGAAAATATTAATAACGATAATCGAAATAAAAATAAAAACTCGTAATAATGGTAGTAAGGTTGATCAGAATAACGGTGCAGATTAATATACTAATAATAGTTATTATTATTTAACATTAATACGAGCATCGATATGTTCACGTTATTGCACTACAGTTATTAGAAAGAGTGCATTAGGGTAAACATATTGATGTTGCTATTTTAGATGAAAGTCTAATTTAAAACATTTAATAAACGTATTTATCGGACACACACACATACTTACAAATATACACAAAAGGGTTCAAATAAAAACATTCTAATGACATTTCGTTGCGACTAAAAAACAAACTACACAAATTGTCCATATCTTTCTTTCTCTCTCTCTCTCGCTAATAATAATAATCTTTAATAATAATAGAAATAACAATGACGTTATAATCGGAATAAGATTAGTATTAGTGATCAGAATGGTGTTGCATATGAACTTAGTAATAATAACAATAATGGATAGCTACAGAGATAAAGACAATAGTAATATATATGGTTAAATGATACTGGTAAAATCATAACGATAATTTGAATTATGGGAATTATGAATTTGATATATCTTTATTTCACGAAACTCTTTACTGCATAACCGTTACAAAAATACTTAGACCGATAACTGCAAAAAAATCTCAAATTTTCACTTCCCTCTCTTTCTCACGTTCTATCCATATTTAACTCTATCTCTCTCTTCTCTTCTCAATTCCTCTCTCTCCTTCGCTCTCCTCTCCTTTTCTCTCTCTCTCATACAAACAGACAAAAGAGATAGATTCTGATGACAATTATATCGCATAACAAAAACAAATAAATCAAAATAAAATTGTAAAATCTGCAGCTTATTAATTCCAAACCGCACTTAAGTAAATATCCAAGATGGCCTGGTAAGTTAAACACTTCTTTACATTTTGTGGCCATGATTTTAACAATTTTATCAACAATTCAGGATTGTTTAGGATTGAACTCAATCCAACTTGTCGCCAGTGTGCCCGAAAATGCGTATACTAAATGTTTTGTTAATATAAATGTTTATCTTTAACATAAACATCGATATGTTCACGGTGATGCACTACAATCATTAGCGTTCATTAGGGCAAACATGTTGATGCTTATATTTTAGAACTTTAGATTTTCGAAAAAACATTTAATAAAATAATTTCAATTGATCTGAAAACACCTATGGACACACACACAAACACACTCTACTGATAAGTTCATCGCGTACCAAATACCAAGTACAACTATAGTTTTATTTTGCGATTTCTCTATTTCTCTCTCTCTATCTCAAAGATTTTCACCTTTTCTTCCTTACCTCTTGTTATTTATCCTTCTCCTTTTAATCGTTATCTCAAAAAGAAAAGCCGATCTAAAAATAGAAAAGAAATGGATGTAATTTTTTTAGAACATTAACTAAGGGCAGATCCGATTAATAAAGGTTAAAATATCTTAATTATGTGCTTTACGAATAAATAGGCCTATCCACTAAGAACAGCCAACCTTATCAACGAGAGAGAGAGAGAGAGAGAGAGAGAGAGATAGGCCATCTTTGATATTAACTGAATTGCTTTTCGGAATTGATAAGCTGCAGATTTCACACTTTGACTTTGGTTTGTTTGTCTTTGTTTTGCGGTATAATTGTCATCAGAATATAATTAGTTTCTATCTCTTTTGTGTGCTTTTATGAGAGAGAAAGAGAGAGAGAGAGAGAGACAAAGAGTGTGGGGGAGGAAGAGAGAGAGAGAGAAACGAGAGATAAATGCTTAAATATATTACAATATATACGTCGTATGTAATTTTAGGTTATATTGTATTAATAATATGTACAAAAGATATGTAATGAAGAATGCAGGCTATCTATATTTCAAAACCTTTTTATATCAATATAAAATATCAGATTAAGATTACGTAATGGAAAAAGAGAAAAAGAAAAAGGAACAGATAAGGGGGGAGAAAGAGAGAGAGAAGAGATACATACTGATCAGAAAATACTCAGGTACCAGCATATTCAAATTTAAATTTATTATATTTGTATATCGAAGGATTTATATCAATCCATATATTTATACTTATTATTATTATTATGTCACTATTACTATCATTTACTACAATTATCTTTCTTAGGAACACCTTTCTGTTATCACAATATTTACTGTTATTGCCATTATTATTTTTATCCTTTGCCTGTTCCTCTTCGCTTATCTTCCTCTCTTCCCATCAATCACTTCCACTTTCGACTTTCTCTCATGTTTGTACCTCCTATTCTGTGAAAGTAAACCTGGCTGTTACAACAGTTACACACTCTCTCTCTCTCTCTCGCATAAAAACGCACAAAGGAGATAAAAACTAAATATATTCTGATGACAATTATACCGCAAAACAAAAACAAACAAACAAATCTTAAACTGCGAAATCTGCAGTTTATTAATTCCAAGCAGCACGAAAATAAATATCCAAGATGGCTTAATGAGTTAAACACCTGCCTTCGAGGCGGGGGCACTGGGGTTCGAGCCCCCAGTCCTTTTCATTTTACTTTTGATTTCATGGCCATAATTTTACCAATTTTATCAACAATTCACTTCATAATGAGAACAATCAAACAGAATCTGCGGTTTGATAAAACTTATCTGTTAAAATAAAATACTTAGACTGTTTAGGATTAAGCTCAATCAAATTTGCTGTTAGTGTGTAAACTATTAAATAAGGGTATAAGGACGAGGAGAAAGGGCAGAAGCGAGATTAGGCGGTAGATAGATAGACACACACACATATATAAGTAGAGATACATAGAGTATGTTTTGCCATGCATATATGAGGGTTTGCGCGTCCAAAGGTGTTCTGAGACCAATGTCCCGAAAATGTTTTGTTAATTTAAGTAGTTATCTTTAACACAAGCATCGATATGTTTACGTCAATGCAATACAATCATTAGATAGAGTACATTAGGGGAAACATATTGATGCTGAGATTTTAGATGAACGTTTAATTTAACAAAACATATTAAACGTGATTTGAATCTCAGGATTCAAATCAAAACATTATAATGATAATTTTATCGCGAACCAAAAACCAACTTCAAGAAATATTTATATCTTTAACGATTTATCTCTCTCAAAAATGTTCAGCCTTTTACTCCAATAGACAGTCATATATTTCTGTCGTACTGGGATATTATATTATGTTTGACTAAGAAATGTTTCTCATACTTTCTCTCGTTTTCTCCCCTTCCTCTATCATCTCTTTTCCCCCTATCATCTCTTTGTCTTATCTCTGTCATTTGGGATTAATTCATTACAAGACTGTTCATTTTGTTTTGGTTTGCTTTGTTTTGTTTTGGCGTGCGTGTGCATGTGTATGAATTAAAAAACAAATAATACGAAAAATGAGACAGACAAAGACAATAGTTAGAAACAAACAGTGAGAGGGATAATGGAAAATAAGAAAAAGAAGAGGTTAAAGATAAAAAATATGAAAGAAATGCATGTATTTGTTTAGAACCAAGGGGAGATTAGACTATTTGCAGAACACAACCAAATTTACTGCCAGTGTGTAAAATACTAGATAAAGAATATCTACTGAATTAGGAGAAAGAGTGAGAGCGACATTAACTGACACATAGATACAGAGACATAGATAAACATAGAGAGAGTAGTATTTTGACATGCTCGTGTGCGTGGGCACATGCATTTCAAACATAAATTACACACAAACCATAAACAAAAGAGTATAATAATTACATTGTTCATCGTTTTATGCTATTTGTTTTTCATCCTACATCTCTAACTTCCTATCCATCCCCTCTCTCTCTTTATATATATATATATATATATATATATATATATTTATAGTATAATATAATCTCGAATTAACAGTATGTAATAATGAAAATTGTCATTTCAATTATAGATACCGATAGGCTTGCATATTTCATGAGGAATTTTGTTATCTCATCTCACCATGTCATTGGTCTGTGCCTTGGCCATCTTGTGCATCCTTTTTCGTATTTTCTTTTCCCTCTCTATGTTCATCTTCCCAAGCATCTCTCTCTCCCTCTCATATCTTTTATTGTTTACTAATCTGTTTAGGCTTATTGCTGTCATTCAGTTATGTCTGTACACATGCGTACTTACACACGAACTTACACACAAAGACAAACTTACGAAGAAATACAAATTAAACGTTTTCTGTTGATTATAAACACGAATTTAAAATCTCCCTCTCCTTTTGTGTCTCATATCTTTTAATGTTTCTTTTTATTTGTATTATTAGTGGGGGGTTTTTTGTTTGTTTGTTTTGTCCATTGAAATATGTACGTATGCGTTACACACTCACACAGATACAAACTATTGATGATTCATACAAACTTAAAATTTCACCTCTCCTTCTGTGTCTCTTATCTTTCATTACTTATTTGTTTAATCATATTATTTTGTTCCGCTGTCTTTGCCATATATGTACAAATTTGTACATACGTATGCTTTACACACATACAGATATACAAACTAAACATATCTTGTTGATAAATAACAAATTAAAAATAGGAGCACTGGGAGAGAGGCAGAGAGCAGAAAATCCTTGTAAAATCTTTAAATAACAGATCGTAAAAAGGACTATCATGAATATTTTCCTTATTTAAACTTAATCCAGGTTTTACTGCATACATTTTATGTGAAATGACGGAGGGAGTATATCATTAACGAAAAAAAAAGAGAAAAAGTACTGACGCAAAAATGGGAACCTTGATTCGTATATTCCGTTACATTTTAACAGTTCTTGTCAGCTTCTGTTCAAACTGCTTGGGTCTCTATGATATTACCATTTTCAAAGAATCACATGTGAGTAATGCGAAAAGAATTTAAAGAATTAAGAAATTTTAAGAATTAAGAAGAGTGGAAAAGGTAACTAAGATTCTCTAATTACAGAAAGGAGTGTCATATCCACCACAAAATCACATGTACTTGTCAACGAAATTAAATGATTTAAATGAATGAGCAAACTGAAGGGAAAGAAAGGTGGGAGAAAGAGAAAATAGAAAGTGGCAGAGAGAGAGAGAAAGAGAGCGAGAGCAAGGGCTGTGACAGATCGAGAGAGCAGACAACCATGCTTTGTATATTTCTTAAATTACAATGTTGCAATCAAATTCATAAAGTGGCTTATCGTGATAATTTTCATTACATAAGCATACTCAGGGTTTTAATGCATCAATTTAATGTGGAATGATAAAGGGAGTGAAGCATTGATGAAAAAATTTAAGACACTGACGCAATAATGGTAATGTGGATTCACATCTTGACCTACATTTTAACATCAATTTTGTCAGCTTGTGATATTGCTTGGGTTTCTATATTATTAGAGATAGACTAGAAATGTACGTGATTAACCATTTTTAAATAATCGTACATAAGTAATGCGGAAAAAAAAAGATAAAGACAAAATAATTTTTATTTGTCTACGAGATGAAAAGAAAATAAGATGATATAACATTTATACTCATTTTGATAGAACATTCATAGAAGTTTTATACCTATATGCTTGATAGCTCATAAATGTAGTTCATGTTGAAAACTATCAACCGTGTTATTCCAGCTGCAGTTTGCCTTTAGAAATTTCAAGATTTTAATACGGCGATGAAATTATAAAAGAAAAACTGCATATTGAAAAAAAAAAAAAAAAAAATGTCAGTTAATCATAGAACTTCTTATCTGGAGTATTTGAATTTACTTTTTCCTTTCAGCATTTCATATTATTCCATTATCTGTTCATGTAATCAAAAGGGTGAAGAGAATACAATGAAAACAATAATGAATACATTTTTTCCCAAAAATGGGCCTACGTGTGATTCCACACTTGGCATGGAACAGTTTAGAACGCGGGTCTTTAGGATTAACAAATCCCTACATATATATGTGTGTGTGTGTGTGTGTGTGTGTGTGTGTGTGTGTGTGTGTGTGTGGGTGGATATATAATTTAATTAATTTCCAGGATTCACGTACATGCTATCTAAAGAATGTAAGAGAGACAATTCGTAACGTATCAGTGACTGGCAGGGAATCTGCTCTTGCAATGAAGTCGAAACAAATTTGAAATGAAACCGTTTAAAATATTTGACTTAGTCACATTTAATTGTGCTTTTATACGCATATATCTTTTGTATACAATGGAGTGACCCTGAAACGACGCAAAAACATTTCTTGTTATTAAACTTTCCTACCGTTATTAACCAAACTGTTAATAGAAAACGATATTTTAGAATACTTCATAATTTTCGTTAATTTTACGACCGGAAATCATTCATATAGATATGTTTGACGTTTATTACATAGCAAGGAAGTTCACTTTTAATCAGGTACTGTGAGAAATTATTTTTATATATAATATATTAGTAATGTAGTTCAGTTTAATCAAACAAACAAACAAACCAAACAAAACTATAAACCTACGTAAATAGAAAGGCTCCGATCTATCCATTACGAACACACACACACCCCATATAAACGAAGACACAAACATATGTCTATGCTGTTCAAATTCCCAAATCACTGTTATAACAATTACTTCCGAGTAGCATGGTTGGTAAGAGCCCTTCCTCTCACGTAAGGGTCCCACGATCGACCCTAACCGATACCAAGTGACACTTGTGTCACGTAGGCGCTACTCTTTTCCTTTTCTTTCCCGCGTACTTATTGTATATGTATATTGGGGAGTTAGATCTTGAAGCCGTTAAAATGATAACAGTAATAATATCTACTATTTTTTTTTTTATATACGGCAGAGGGCGAGGAGGCTCTGTATTCATATGGCACCACCCTATCTCTTTCGGCTGCCGCCTCCCTTTTTATCTGTTCATATGACTAGTTATCTATCTTTGCCCATCTATCTCTGTCGATGGCCACACCAACTATTTAAAAAGCTTAAGAATGAATTTTCATCACGAGCGCATTCAGGAAAGGATGCTGTAACAATTTAAATCAAATTTAAGAGCAATATTTACTACAAACTCTTTCCAGACCAGGGATAATCCGTTGTTGGAATACATAATGACAATCAACCCCATATTTGCGTGTGTGCATGTGTGTGCGTGGAATCTTAACAATGAACGACGTTTTTCATTTTACGGGGGAAACGTATGATAATGAATGAGCGATCTCATTCTACCTTTAACCCCATCTCCTGCCCCCAGCCTATCCCTCTCCTGCCCAGCATCCTGTCGTAAATCCCAGGGCGGACTATTCCACTTACATTTTTTTTTTGTTTAATGTTATTTCTCTTTTACACTGACTTAATGTACATTTATGTTACATTTACTTACACACATTTGTGCCTATTTCGTAGAAGAAAAAATACCTTTTGTTATCCGCATATATTTTGCAATGATTCAAATGATGTGCGAATAACAGGACATCATCTGCTGCGAGTGCATCATTTACTTTTTTATCTCTTGAATTTAAAGTTGTTTTTGTTTTTGTCCATTTTTACCTGTTGATTATTTTAATATTTGATTTACCATGTGAGAAAGTTATTGATGTTACCATTTTTATTACTGAGTCGTAGCAAACTGCTTTACGTATTTTCATGATAATTATAGTTTTGTTTATGGTTTCATTTAATTTGTATAATTTCCTATTTATTGTTTTGTTATTGTAATACGCTACGCTTACGTCAGTGTGAAGATGTTTCCTTTTTACTTATTTTGAATTTGCTTACTCTTAGTTTTTTTTATTCATGTCTTATCCCTTTTACTTGAACTTTTTTCTCGAACTTCACTTCATCTTATGCCTTGTACGACTTTTCTGTCTAATTTTACGATCTTGTTATTTTACGTATCTTAGCTTAGATGTTAGTGTCATGTTTACTGTTTTTAATCCTTTCTGGCATACTTTCAGTAATTCATAAGCCCTTCCGGTGTATTTTTGGTAATTCTTAAGTCCTTCTGGCACTTGTCATTATTTAAGTCTTGAATTCAGTTTTACTTTGAACAGTCATTTTAGTCAAAATGTTGTATCGTATTTTGCTAAATTCTTGTCAAACACAAAAGCCAGATATCCAGTCATCAAAAACAGAGCCTTTGTATTTTTGAACATCGAGATAGATGATACCAAGTTCATTATCAAAGCTTTGACTGACAACCTTGTGCCTTGTTGAAGTTGATTGATCTTCTTTCATTTATAGTACTTATATAAACTGTTAACTAAATTGTAGATATATATAAAGTGCTGCTTGATGAATATGGATATTTGTGTTCCTAAAAAAAATAGTTTCCGTTCTTGTGTTGCAAATAATGTTGAGGCAAATAATGCCACCTCCATTTTCGGAGGAAGCGCATCATAATGAATTATTAATATGCAACTGGTAACTCATAACCCATTAGAAAAAATACATTGCTACATTATAGGTTGCAAATAAACTTTTCTTGATCTATCTTAAAATCTGTGATTCGTGTATTCCTATGTTCATAAACATCTACAAAAAGCCGACGGAATAATTGATATACTTAGAATACATACAACCTTTCGTTAATATTCCTTTTCGAAATGAATCAGACGAGTGTTTTTCTGTTTATTGTTCACTTACACATATGTATGTATGTGTGTGTGTGTGTGTGTATGTATATATATATATATATATATATATATATATATATATATATATATATATATATATACAATTTGATTAATTTCGAGGATTCATATATATAGTGTTTAAAGAATGTAAGAGATAAAATTTGTAGCGTACTAGCGACTGGCAGGGGATCTGCTCGTCGAAACAAATGTAAAATGAAACCGTTTAAATTGTTTGACTAAGTTATATCTAATAATAGTTATGTATATATATATTCTTTTGTGTGTGTGTGTGTGTGTGTGTGTGTGTGTGTGTGTGTGTGTGTGTAATGGCGTGACTGAAACGACGCAAAAATATTTCTTGTTATTAAACTTTCCTACTGTCTTTAACCAAACTGTTGGTAAAAACGATATTTTGGAATACTTCATAATTTTCGTAAATTTTACGACCAGAACTAAATCATACAGCTATGTTTGACGTTTATTACATAGCAAAGGCAGTCCACGGTTTTTTTTCTGTGCCACGTAGGCGTTGCTCTTTTCCTTTTGATTTCAACGTACGTATTGCATGTATTTATTGGGGAGTGTGATCTTTAAGCCGTTAAAACAATATATACCATCTTTTTACGATAGAGAGGGCGAGGAGGCTATCTATTCATGCGGCACCGCTCTCTCTCTCTCTCTCGGCTGCTGCCTCCCTTTTTTATCTGTTAATATGACTACCTATCTATCTATGCCAATCCTATCAATGGTCAAACCAACTATTTTTAAAAAATGTATAAATATTCATCACGAGCGCATTCAGGGCTAGATTGCAGATAAATGACCAGGCGATGATGATGCAACACTTTTCATTCAGTTCACGAGCAATATTTACCACAGACATTTTAAGTCTATCAGACCAGATATAACCGCCGCTTGAATACATAATGACAAGCAACCCCTTACGTCCATTTGTGCGTGTGTGCATGTGTGTGGGCGTAATCTAAACCGTGAACAACATTGTTCATTTCACGGAGGAAACGTATGATAATGAATGAGCGATCTCCGTAAACGTTTAGTAATAAATCTCAACATTTTACTCAATGATGATGTATCTACATACGATCTAATATTGAAAATAAAATGGCCATTTATTTCTAACTGACAAGGAGGTTTTTTGTTGTTGACATATTTTGAGTGATATTATTCGAAAAGATTTAACTGCTAACTATCTATATTATCGTTATACTGTATATGTGCGTGATTTTATTCAATATTATTATTAATTGTGCGTGTCTGAGTACCAAGAGGAGAAAGACTCAATTTAATAATATATTTTTATGTGTATCTATGTATTTATTCATTCATATATTTATCTACAAACTGCTTATTAAATAAGTGACATATTTAGAAAGAAATGTTACATCAAGATTTTCGTAAATTTTACAATTAGAAATAAGTAATATGAATAAATTTATCATTCACTTTTCCTTAATGCATAGGTGCATTTTTAGGTAGGATTTTTCCATTGTTTTAACTGTATTCATTTGAACTTTTTGTTTTTGCTGATGTCAATTATAAACAGAGAAATATTAAATGTTGAAATATATAAACAAATATGCAGTTTCAGATGCTCCTGTAAAGTTTCATGATTAAATGAAAAACAACTGAGCATATGTATATGTGTGTGCATATATATATATATATATATATATATATATGTATATATATATATATATATACATATATATATAACATAATATACATATATATAACATAATATACATATATATATATATATATATATATATATACATATGTGTGTGTGTGTGTGTGTGTGTGTGTGTGTGCAAGAGTGTAGCTTATCTTTTGTTATGGTAAATTTAATCGCATTACAAGCTTGAAATTTCTTAATGGAAACGGCAGCAAAAATTATACTTTTGAGAGCTTCAGCATTTTTTTTTTCTTTGCAATCCATCAGCATTTATTGCTACTATAGAGTTGGTTCATAACTTGGCAGAAATGACATACCTGTATCAAGACCATATTTAAAAGATAAGATGCAAATAGGTGCTTATTTAGATAATTATACTATCAGAGATTAGCTTGTATGTAGCATTAATTAATTATATGTTTTGAAATAAATTACCAGTAAAGTCTACCTAGTGATATCTTTATTTTCAATATTAACCTTAAGATAAAGTTGAAATAAATTTCGTGATTAAATATTGTTGTGTGGAACCACAAGTGGGTCCATTTTTTGTGTTTGATTTGCTTTTATTGCTTTCATTGTGTCCATTTCATCTTGTTTCTGCTGAGAGGAGTTATAAAGGAAATGCTGAAATATATAAACAAATGTGTAAACTCAGATACTCCATATGAAAAACTTCAAGATTAACTGGCACAACACACACACACACACACACACACACACACACAAACACACACACACACACACACACACACACACACACACACACACACACACACACACACACATATATATATATATATATATATATATATATATATATATATATATATATATATATACTCCAGATACTCCAGATGAAAAACTTCAAGATTAACTGGCACAACACACACACACACACACACACACACACACACACACACACACACACACACACACACACACACACACACACACACACACACACACACACACACACACACACACACACACACACACACACACACACACACACACACACACACATATCATCCGTATTTTGAAACTATAACTATGATGACCGGCAAGGAAATTCTTGGATAGTTGAGTTACCCCGTTTACACCTTCGTTTTCTCTTATACCATGAATGAAGAGAGAACTTGATGTAAACAAAGAAATGTAAAGGTTATTTTTTCAATTATTTTTAAAGGACATTGTTCATAAACTGCATAGTAATAAGGTATATTATTTGCGTTTCCAACGTGGTCCCTTGATTTTCTCGAAGTATTCACACCAAGAACAATTTTCGTCTTTGATGTGTCACAAAAAAATACACCGAATTGGACGAAAGACCTAAGTCCTAATATCATATATAACTGCTTTCTTCGGTTATACAATAGCTATCACGAGTCATACAAGAGGTGACAAAATCAGAGCCTCATTGCAAAGCCCCGAAAAATAATGAAAAATAATGAGTGAATCCATGAGCCAATGTTGCGTCAAGCGGAAGGTGCCACGCCGTGTATTTTCCAGTCCCTTACACTAACCTCCTTCGCAATCCCTCCTTTTTAACCAATGCACACGCATGCCATCAATCCACATCACCAGTCCACGAGTCCCGTTATACATGGTATCCCCCCCAAGAGAGCTGAATTAATACCCGAATAAACAGCGCTGGCCAACCCATCCCTCCCCCTTTTCTCCCCGTGGTTGATCTGCGCAGCTCAGTGTGTGTCTGCGAGTGGACGGGGTTAGTCATGGCCTCGTGGAGGAACGCCCTGTTAAGGCTGTGGCCATTTAGGAGTGAGAACAATGACAGCTCTTCCTCGCAGTGGGGCAGGAAGACCGAGACGAGGAAGATAGCAAGGGCTCTAGGGCCGTGGGAAGCTTATATGGTGACCGTGCAGTCCATTCTGATCTGGGAGAGTCCGGGGACGAGCGCCCTGGCCGTGGTGGGAGTGAACGTCCTCTTCTGGTGAGTGGCTCGGGCCTTCTCTCTCTCTCTCTCTCTCTCTCAGGTGTTCTTTGTCATATGAGGGCGACGTGTTCGGGGATTCAAGTTCTTTTCGGTGTTTTAGAAGTGCGTGTGTGTGTGTGTTTGTCTGTTTTATTTATGGTATAGGTGGTTGGGTGGTATATTATGTAGGATCGCAGGGATTTTTTCTCTTTTCTGTATGCATTGTGGATCTCGTGGGGGGGGGGGGGGGAGGTTGAATGTGAATTGCAAATGATATATTGACTCTGTCAACTTGATATCACGGGTCGATGAAATCTGTCGTCGCACAAAGAGAAAAAAAAACGTCTCAGTGCTTTAGTTTGATCAAGTGATTATGTGCCTTACTTTGACGACAGTTGTTACAGCTCGAGCTGTTTTTTGGCTTCTAGTTAAAAGCTGTGACATTTGTGTAGGAGAGAGAGAGAGGAAAGTCACGAGGAAAGATTTGTTCTGTGTTCTAAAACTATTATTTCTATTGTGGTTGAATCAGGGTTTTTTTTAATAGAAAAACCTTGTTTAATGTTTATCTTCAGTTCCTGACACCTGAGAGATGTGAAGTAAAGGTTGTGAATAGAGAGTTAGCAAGTAGGTCAATGTACTTAGCTTCAGAGTAGTCCTGAGGGCACAGACCTTTCTAATTAAAGATTTAGAAGAAACCAAGTTGTTTTGTGACATTCTATTATAGGTGATTGTTGATTTTAGAAACTGGGGATTTTTATTAAATTGTGTAAATATTCTTGGTTGAATGTTTTGAAGTTGGTTCATGTTATTATTATTGAATTTAGTTATATATTTCTAATGGGGAGAGTGACCAAGTATTGTATAGCCATTTTTGTTTTAGTTATTCACCAGATAAAGTTAGACCTAATCATCAATACCCATTGCTACAAATAGATTTTAATGATATGGAAAGAGATACTTAAAAAAAAGACCAGGATATATATCGCATATACCTCCATTGTAAATAAATATTCTACCAGCTTTATTTATTGCTGACTTTAAAATACCTTGATCACTCTTATCCTTTGCTGTCATTACAAATTTGTTCCCCTTTTTGCATCTAATCCTAGTTAAATACTAAACAAAGAAAAGAGACAGGTGTTAGATAGAGTAAATTCCCATGTGCATGTATCTGTTAGAAGTAATGTTAGTTAACTCAACCACCATGGATTTATGTTCTGTCCCCAGTAGTTTTTGTCAATTTTGTTACAGATGGCTCCACATGTGCTCAGCTGGCAAGG
>NC_061828.1:37372070-37382070 GCF_019202785.1 Penaeus chinensis | reverse complement strand
AATTTATTGCGCATTGGTGGTACGTGAATTTTGTTTGTTTGTTTCACGAAGCCAGGGACGGGGATTTGCCAAAGGAATGTGAGTGGGGATTGGCTTATGGGAGATAATATTGCGATGGGTTTGTGATATTACGTGTTCGGAGATTTCGTGAAACAGCTTACCGGATTGAACTAATTTAAATGCCACTATTCTCCAGTTCTCTCCCCCCACCCCCACACACACTTTCTGTCTTCCATGCACTACCTTCTTTCTTCTTCCTCTCCCCTTCCCTTTTGCATTTTCCCTTTTCCTGATTCCTTCCCTTCATTTTTTTCTTCCCCCCTTCCCTCCCCCCCCCCCCTCTCTCTCTCTCTCTCTCTCTCTCTCTCTCTCTCTCTCTCTCTCTCTCTCTCTCTCTCTCTCTCTCTCTCTCTCTCTCTCTCTCTTCCTTTCCCTCTCCCTCTCACCCTTTCCCTCTCCCTCTCACCCTTTCCCTCTCCCTCTCGCCCTTTCCCTCTCCCTCTCGCCCTTTCCCTCTCCCTCTCCCCCTTTCCCTCTCCCTCTCGATCCCCAATCTACATTATATTTCAGTTCTCATCTCACAGATCAAAGTAAAAGTAAAGTAACTGATGTCAGTCGTCGAAGTTTATCCCTGTACTGTTTATGGCAATGATGACGCGTTGTCCCATTTTTCAATTTAATCTTATCGATTACTTCTTTTTTTTCTCTTTCGATTCATTGTCTTGAGATGTAGGTAAGACTTGTTTACCGCCTGGGATATCAAGTGTTTATTGTTTACATGTTTATGAACTTACTTTCCGTCGGTTATCAGTTATCCTTCCCCCCCCCCCTACACCCTCCCTCACTCCCTTCTGTTCCTCCCCTCCCCTATCTTCCTTCCCCACCTCACCTCACCTCTCCCCCACCTCACCTCCCCCGCCTCTCCCCTCCCCCACCTCTCACCTCACCTCACCTCTCCCCCCACCTCACCTCCCCCGCCTCTCCCCTCCCCCACCTCTCACCTCACCTCTCCCCTCCCCCAACACACCTCCCCCGCCTCTCCCCTCCATCACCTCACCTCCCCCGCCTCTCCCCTCCATCACCTCTCCCCCACCTCACCTCTCCCTCACCTCTCACCTCTCCCCCACCTCTCACCTCTTTATCATGAATGTCTTGTAATCTGGGGCATGGGTTGTTTTGCTGGGTATTGCGTCATGTCGATCGCGTGGGCATTTTCCGTTGTTTGTGCCGTGTTGGCTTTCCGTGCGAGGTGCCAAAGGATCAGGTCGAGATTTATATATAGGCCTATATAGGATAGGTATAGAGGCCTTGTCTCTGTCCTTTTCGTCGCGCATTGTCAGCTGCGTTTTGTTCATTCAGTGCTCTGGCTACTGCCTCGGTTTGTCGTGTGTGTGTGTGTGTGTGTGTGTGTGTGTGTGTGTGTGTGTGTGTGTGTGTGTGTGTGTGTGTGTGTGTGTGTGTGTGTGCGCGCGTACGTACGTACGTACGTACGTGCGTGTGTGTGTGTAAGCGCGCAAAAAAACATGTATGCCTATGCAAACGCAGTAGAAACGAAATACAACGTACCGATTCGGACTCATCATACGTAGGAGGAACCAAAATTGTGTCTGTCTGCTTGTTTGTGTGTGCCCATATGTCAGTATATAACTTTGTGTGTATGTATGTATCTATCTACCGGTCTACTTATATACTCGTGCGTCTGCATATTTCTTTATCTTCATTTACGCCTCACTGCACGTATCTGATTGGCCCCATTTATCCCAAACATCAACCATTTGCTTCTCCCGGTCGCGTTCCCAACCCGGATGCGCGAGGGCCGACGAGCTAGGTGTCTGCCATTCATTTTCCTTGGCTAATTTTGGAAGCCTTGACCTCCGGGGATGCCTGAGTATTGAGCTACAACGCGGAAGACAGCCCAAGTAGGCTTATGTAGTCTCTACAGCTCTATAGGCCTAAGATCTCGTCCCAGGTTACCTAGAGCCTCGCGGATTGCTTTTTCTGTAATGCTTTATGCTTTGTTTTTTTTATCGGTTTCCCTTTTTTTTTAGGATTTCAGGCACAGGAGTATTTTTTTTTTTTTTTTTTGCTGTATGTTTTATCCCTTAGTTTCCCCCCTTTCTTGAATGCAAGTCACAGGAATTGTGTGTGTTTGAAGTCTCTCTTTGTTTATTTTTATTCCGGTTTTCCCTTTCTTAAGAAATCAAGGTGCAAAGTCTATATGTTTTCTCCCTCAGTTTCCCCTTTCTTGGAAACAACTGAGGCACTGGACTAATGTCATATGTTTTCTCGGTCAGTTTTCCCTTCCTTGAGGAATTTAGGCACCGCAGGTAAGTAGTGTTTTTAAGTGGCTTACATACATACATACATACATACATACATACATACATACATACATACATACATACATACATATGTATGAATACATACATACATACATACATACATACATACATACATACATACATACATACATACATACATACATACATACATACATACATACATACATACATACATACATACATACATACATACATACATACATACATACATACATACATACATACATACATACATACATACATACATACATACATACATACATATGTATGAATACATACATACATATGTATGAATACATACATACATATGTATGAATACATACATACATATGTATGAATACATACATACATATGTATGAATACATACATACATACATACATACATACATATGTATGAATACATACATACATATGTATGAATACATACATACATATGTATGAATACATACATACATATGTATGAATACATACATACATATGTATGAATACATACATACATATGTATGAATACATACATACATATGTATGAATACATACATACATATGTATGAATACATACATACATATGTATGAATACATACATACATATGTATGAATACATACATACATATGTATGAATACATACATACATATGTATGAATACATACATACATATGTATGAATACATACATACATATGTATGAATACATACATACATACATACATACATACATACATACATACATATGTATGAATACATACATACATATGTATGAATACATACATACATATGTATGAATACATACATACATACATACATACATACATACATACATACATACATATGTATGAATACATACATACATACATATGTATGAATACATACATACATATGTATGAATACATACATACATACATACATACATATGTATGAATACATACATACATATGTATGAATACATACATACATACATACATACATACATACATACATACATACATACATATGTATGAATACATACATACATATGTATGAATACATACATACATACATACATACATACATACATACATATGTATGAATACATACATACATACATACATATGTATGAATACATACATACATACATACATACATATGTATGAATACATACATACATACATATGTATGAATACATACATACATACATACATACATACATATGTATGAATACATACATACATATGTATGAATACATACATACATATGTATGAATACATACATACATACATATGTATGAATACATACATACATACATATGTATGAATACATACATACATATGTATGAATACATACATACATATGTATGAATACATACATACATATGTATGAATACATACATACATATGTATGAATACATACATACATATGTATGAATACATACATACATATGTATGAATACATACATACATACATATGTATGAATACATACATACATATGTATGAATACATACATACATATGTATGAATACATACATACATATGTATGAATACATACATACATATGTATGAATACATACATACATACATACATACATATGTATGAATACATACATACATATGTATGAATACATACATACATATGTATGAATACATACATACATATGTATGAATACATACATACATATGTATGAATACATACATACATATGTATGAATACATACATACATATGTATGAATACATACATACATACATACATACATACATACATATGTATGAATACATACATACATACATACATATGTATGAATACATACATACATATGTATGAATACATACATACATATGTATGAATACATACATACATACATACATATGTATGAATACATACATACATACATACATACATATGTATGAATACATACATACATACATACATATGTATGAATACATACATACATATGTATGAATACATACATACATATGTATGAATACATACATACATATGTATGAATACATACATACATATGTATGAATACATACATACATATGTATGAATACATACATACATATGTATGAATACATACATACATATGTATGAATACATACATACATACATACATACATACATATGTATGAATACATACATACATACATACATATGTATGAATACATACATACATACATATGTATGAATACATACATACATATGTATGAATACATACATACATACATACATACATATGTATGAATACATACATACATACATACATACATACATACATACATACATATGTATGAATACATACATACATACATATGTATGAATACATACATACATATGTATGAATACATACATACATATGTATGAATACATACATACATACATACATACATACATACATACATACATACATACATACATATGTATGAATACATACATACATATGTATGAATACATACATACATACATATGTATGAATACATACATACATACATACATACATACATACATATGTATGAATACATACATACATACATATGTATGAATACATACATACATACATACATACATACATACATACATACATACATACATATGTATGAATACATACATACATACATACATACATATGTATGAATACATACATACATACATACATACATACATATGTATGAATACATACATACATACATATGTATGAATACATACATACATATGTATGAATACATACATACATATGTATGAATACATACATACATACATACATACATATGTATGAATACATACATACATATGTATGAATACATACATACATATGTATGAATACATACATACATACATACATATGTATGAATACATACATACATATGTATGAATACCAGTGTTAATCTTGGCCGGGGCAGCCACGTGGGGCAGGCCAGGGCGGTCTCGGCCCGACAGCCGTGGGAGGAATTGGCCTTGACCAATGGCGAGGCGGGAGCAGGGGGCGTGTGGCTCGCAACGCCTCTGTTGCCGCTTCTCTTGTTTGTACACACACTATCAAGACCTATGGAGACGTGGCACAGCAGCGGCACTCGTAGTAGTCGTCGTCTATTGCGTCGTTGATTCGAACCCCGGGAGACCGCAAGCCTGATTTAGTAGAAAGTGAGGTCGGGTTCCCGCGCTTTGTTATGGGGTGGGGGCGAACGCGGCGAAATGTACTCAGGGTTGGGTTCGAAATCGTGTTTATTTCCTCGGGCGTGGAGGAATGGTCTTCGTTATCACAGTAGAACATTTTTCCTCCTTATTTTAGGCATCAGTTTATGCTTACTACGCCATGTCCTCTTGCTTCCAGGCTTTGCTTATGGCTTCTACACTCGGGTTTAACTCGGAACTAATATTACTCAGGCTTGTCTAGGCATGTAGCATGTCTCCCAGTTAAGCGTCTCTTTTCCATCACCATCATATTAACGTTATGCCTCCTCACTCTGTCTCGAAGTAGCGCGATATTTATCTCGTGATATACATAACGATGCATTTCCTCCCACGTCGTCCGTCCATTCATAAGCCCCCCACGCATTCGTCACTTATTATTCCACCCGCTGTCTGTTGCACTTTCACCCGCTGACAGACGCTGTGGGCCCCTTCCTCACCAGACTCCAGCCGGGCCAGGAAACCTTCTCCATTGATATTAACGCTATAAATCTCCACGGCGTATATAGTGCCGAGACGTCAACAAAGAAGGTCGGGTGTAAACAAAACAACGGGAACTCGACCAGGGAGACCCAGCGAGAAGGAACGTGCCGGAGGGAGTCCTCAAGGTCAGGGTGTGGCCTTGATGTTCTCTCGGTCCCATGGGCGCGACGCTGCCTCTGGGTCCTCAGGGGAGCAGGGGGGATTGGAGGGAGGGAGGGGAGGGGGGGAGCGTGCGGAGGCCAAGGCGGAACGGCGGTAATGGTGTTAGTGCGACTGAGGGAGGAGGAAGGATGGCGATAGGTCGGCCTATCAATTCGTCTCCATTATAGGCGTCTGCGTGCGGGGCTATAATGGAGATAGACCTTCTCCGTCGTCATTTCTGTTACGTTTTTGCTGCTTGTTACTTCTTCGTCTCCCCGTGCTTCTGCCTCTTTTTTATTTCCATTTCCCCCTACCTTTCATCTCTCCTCTTCTTCTTCCCATATCAAATCTTTCTCCTTCTCCTTCTTCTACATTACATTTTCCCGCTTCCTCATATCTTCCTCGTCATCTTTTCCTTCAAACTTCCAGTTCTCCTCCCATATGTGTGTGTGTGTGTGTGTTTGTACGCAAATATATATATATATATATACATATATACATACATACATACATACATATGTATGAATACATACATACATACATACATACATACATACATATGTATGAATACATACATACATACATACATACATACAAACATATGTATATATAAATATTTATATATATATAATTATATGTATATATATAAATATATGAATATGTATTTATATATATATATGAATATATATACATATATATATAATATATATATCATATATATAACACATATTCATATATATAATATATTTGTGTATATATACATATGATATATATAAATGTTTATATATACACATTTATATGTGTGTGTGTGTGTGTGTGTGTATTATATGGTATATATATTATATAAGTATTATATTTTTATATATATAGATATATGTAATTGTATATATTATACATATACATATAATATGCGTATATATATGATATATATGTGTGTTTGTGTGTGTGTGTGTGTGTGTGTGTGTGTGTGTGTGTGTGTGTCTATATATTTATATTTATATTATACACACAGATAGATAGATAGATAGATCTACATGTACGTATATATACACATACTACTACATACATACATACATACATACATACATACATACATACATACATACATACATACATACATACATACATATATTCATGCATACATGGAGAAAAGAACAGAAGGAAGGAAGGAAGGAAGGAAGGAAAGAGCTGAAATACAAACAAAAAAAAAATTTAGTTTCCCAGCGGCAGAGAAGAACGGGAAGAATGTCGCCGCGACGATGTTGGTCAAGGTCATGCCGGAAGAGATTGCAAGTGCAACGAGGGGTTGGGGGGGGGGTGGAAAGGGAGAAGTGGGGGGAAGGGGGAGGAGGAGGAGGAGGAAGAACAAAGGGAGAGGGGGAAGGAAAGGAGGGACTGGAAGAAGAGAAGGAGGAGGCGAAGAGAAAGAAGAAGAACGAGGAGAGGAATAAGTGATGGAAGTTTTATTATTATTATTATTATTATTATTATACATGTATAAATATACTTTTTATATATAAATTTTCAGTAAATTTTTCTCTCGAAATCGGTTCAGCATTCTTGATTCGAATCCGGTCGTGGACTGTATTTGCCAGACCGACTCGTGAATGATTTAAAGGTTACGAATGTGGTAGGAACCGCCGTGGACTGCCGCGAGGGAGTCATGTGGCGTCGGGGCTGCATGGCGGATGTTCCCACTGTTATCAACACAGATCAATAGCTGTAAATAGCAAGGCTCTTACTCATGTCGGGTGGCGTATGGGGGAAGCGGCACGGGCTTGGCTTCGTTAAAACCGCGCGCGCGTGTGTGTGTGTGTGTGTGTGTGTGTGTGTGTGTGTGTGTGTGTGTGTGTGTGTGTGTGTGTGTGTGTGTGTGTGTGTGTGTGTGTGTGTGTGTGGAGTGTCGGTGTGTTCAAGGTTGGTTCCGCTGGTGTTGTGTTTGGTAGTGTTGTAAGATGTAGATAGTGTGACTTATTTGTATTTTGTTTATTTATTTTTTTATTATTATTTTGTTTTAGGGGGGGGGGGGCTGTGGTTGTGGGTTGCTGGTGGCGGTATTGCTGTTAAAGTGTTGTGATTTTTTTTTATGGTTGTGGTTGTATGTTGTATTGTCATCGAGACCGGGGTTGGTTGTAGCTTCTTGTTGCCGAGTCCAAGCCCCGAGGAACCCAGCGTTACATGGTGCAAGAATGTTGCTCATGCACGTGTGTCATTCAACTCCCTGACCCCCGCTAGGATCCTCTCTGTCTCTGTCACACACCGCTCCTCTCCCTCAGACTAATTTCCCCTCTCCCTCCCTCCCTCCCTCCCCTTTCCTTCTCGTCTACTCCTCTTTCCCTTCTTCCCCCAATCCCTCAAGGCTACTCCTCTGTCCCTCCTTCCCTCCCCTCTCTCCTTTCCTCCCTCCCTCCTTTCCTCCCTCCCTCCTTTTCTCCCTCCCTCCCTCCTTTCCTCCCTCCCTCCTTTCCTCCCTCCCTCCTTTCCTCCCTCCCTCCTTTCCTCCCTCCCTCCTTTCCTCCCTCCCTCCTTTCCTCCCTCCTTCCTTTCCTTCCTCCCTCCTTTCCTTCCTTCCTCCCCCTCCCTCTAGGCTGCTTCACTGTCCCTCCCGCTCCTCCTTCCCTCCATCCATCCATCCTCCCCTCCCTCGATCCCTCCCTCCCTCCCCTTCTCCCTCGCCCTGCTTCCATAATTATAACCAGAAACCCTCGCTTATCTCTCCAGTGTGACGCTTGACAATTTTCATCATTTTCGGAGCCGGGCGCATAAATAATAGGTCGAGCATATCCGCCCCGGATATAGTTTGTGCGCGGTTTTGGCACGATGCTCGGTTTCTAAATCGCCTAAAAGATCAGAGAGGGATTCACATGCTCTCCCACTCGCTTGTGCACGCTCTGCCACACGCGCTACCACAAGCACAGTGGCTGGCCCCTCCTTCTGACAGCTCGGCAGGTTAGTGCAAGAAGCTCCCCGCAGCAACACCTTGATGCGTGACATGCTCCCAGCCTTGGCACCGCACCTTAGATGTAACACAGCCAGACATTTCGCCAGACACAACCAGACACTTGTCTAGACACGCGCTGACAATCACACTTGGCTAAACAAACAACTTTGCATTCTGTTGGGCACGTGGGCTCAGGCTATGGCAAGACAGTGTACGTGTTGTTATTGCCAGCTGTATGTACGTAAGTATGGCAAGACGTCTTTTGGCAGAAGAGCCAACTCATGACGATAGTGACAATTGGCATATGTGACAGATATTCCATGGCAGACGATCAGCCACTTGTCACCAATAGAGTCAGTCAGTCCTATAATAGTCTATACTATAGTAGGCACAACCGAGACCATTTTAAAAATGAACCCCCGTGTTTACAATTCCGCCGATGAAGGTATTTGGCGCCGGAGAGAGGTATTCTCTCCATCCTTCCATCCTGTCTCCGTTTTATCTCCGCTTCTCTCGTCCCCTTTCTGGCGCAGGGCAGCGAGGGGCGGTGTAATAGCTGTTGACGGATGGAAATGCGATCTGTGATATGCGAACCTGACAAGGGGGCGCTTTCATGTACTGACTGCGTGTGTGTGTGTGTGTGTGTGTGTGTGTGTGTGTGTGTGTGTCTGTCTTTCTCTGTCTTTGTCTGTTGTGTTTCTTTGTGCTGCGTCAGTGTTTGTGTATTTGCATGTTTGCATCAGCGCATTCGCATCCGTATGAGTGCGTGGGTGTGTGTGTGACTTCAAGCAATCAGCGAATTCCAGCAGTCGCGCCCTCGGAATGCAAGCCAACTCAGGAGAAATGACGTTGTTACCGTGGAAGTCTGTAATTTACTTTCTTTATCTGATGAATGATTTGAAGAGGAGGAAGAAAGAAAGAGCGAGAGAGCGAGAGA
>NC_061828.1:37362070-37367070 GCF_019202785.1 Penaeus chinensis | reverse complement strand
CTTCTCCCCCCTTTCCCTCCCCTTCTCTTCTCTCTTCCCTTTCCCTCCCCCCTCTATTTTCTGCCCACCTCCTCCCCTTTCCCTTCCCTTTCTCTCACTTCCCCTCCCTCTCCCCTCTCCTATCCCTCTCCCTCCCCCTTTCCCCACTCCTCTCCCTCTCCCTTCCCTCCTCTCCCTCTCCCTTCCCTCCTCTCCCTCCCTTCCCCCGAGTTCTTCACATTCCTCACCTGCTGCCCGCACTGACGCTCAACTCCAGGTCTCTCACCTATAAATTGCCTCAACATTATTGGATGCGGTTCAGATTAGGTCAGTCACCCCTCGGTTGGCCTTGTGGGTGCTGGTCGCTGTGTTTGATTTTGGAATACATCGCTGCGGGGAGGGAGAGGGAGAAGGAGAGGAAGGGAAGGAAGGGAAGGAAGGTGAGGGAAAGGAAGGGAAGGAAGGTGAGGGAGAGGAAGGGAAGGAAGGTAAGGGAGTTGGAGGGGAAGAGGTGAGGGAGTTGGAGGGGAGAAGTGAGAGGGAGGTAGGGTGGAAAGGAAGTGGAGAGAAGAGGAGTGGGAGGAAAGGAGGGAAGGGGATAGGGAGAGAAGGGGAGAGAAGAGGAGTGGGAGGGAGGAAGGAAAGGGTAGAGAATAGGGGGGGGGAGGAAGGAAGGGAAGGGGGGTGAAGAAAGCAGGGCGAGAAGGGGAGAGGAGGGAGGGAAGGGAGGAAGGAAGGAAGGAAGGAAGGAAGGAAGGAAGGAAGGAAGGAAGGAAGGAAGGAAGGAAGGAAGGAAGGAAGGAAGGAAGAGAGGGGAGAGGAACGGAGGGAGGGGGATAGAAGGAATGGAAGAAAGGGAAAGAAAGGGAATAAAACAAAAGAAAAACTAAAGAATGGGAGAGACAGACAGATAGAAAGTCGAGGAAAAGGGAAAATTCAAGAGGGAGAAACCAAGTATATAAGGACACTGTAACAACACCGTAATAAAACCTAGTTGGAGCTGACGCCAGGAGAAGAGAAACCGAAAAGTGGCGTCCGGAAGTCCGAGTAAAAAAGGAAAAGGAATAATGATCCTCACAATGATGATGATGATGATAATAGTAATAATTATAATAATACTGGTAATGATAGTAGTAGTAATAGTAGTAGTAGTAGTGGTAGTAGTAGTAGTAGTAGTAGTAGTAGTAGTGATACTGATACTTATAATGATAATAAGAAATAAAAAGGAGGAGTAGAAGGAGAAGAAGAAGAAACCGGAAGAAAAAGAAGAAGAAAAAAAAAGGAAGGGGAAAAGAACAAAAAAACAAAAAAAAGAAAGGAAGGAAGGGCGGAAGGAAGCTGGGACGAGCGGCAGGGAAGTCACTCGTTCACATACGCGGACATGGACGTGAACAGCATAAGAAATGTGCCGTCGACTGCAGCGTTGCGACGAGATAGAAGCGCAGGTGCTCTAGTGCGTGAAGGCCACCACGGCGTCTTGTGGTGTCCCGGCTGAAAGGACACGTGTGTGTGCGGCAGGTGGATGGATGGCAGATGTGTAGGCCTTACGTCACCTGGACACCTGTTCACCTGTTCACCTGTTTAGAACTAGCTGCGTGGAGGTGAATGAGGGTTATTACGCGGTGAATCGGGAGGTGCAAAATGATGATGGAAAGATTAAAAGATAATGGTTAAAAGATGAATCGGTTAGGATTTCGTGGAGAATGGTTCAAACGATTTTCTTTTCTACTCGAAGCGAGTAGCAGAAGCAGATAAAAACGAAGCTTGTCGAAATCCACGCAGTTGAACATTAAAAAAAAGAAAAAAAAAAAAACGCGTGCACCTGTCCTTCAATATTTCACATGTGTTGCAGATGCATTAATCACACGTGAAGATGACAGGGCGATGCACCTGCCGGCCACGTCTTCTGGCCGCTTCACTCGATTTGCTGTACTTGTTAGCGCGGCGGGACCAGGAGGCAGGCGCAGGGGCAGGCACACAGCAGCAAGAAGCCGTGCTGTGGCCGGGCTGCGACACATGATCTGTGTTCGATCGGCCATGTCGTGGGGAGCTTTTTGAAAATTGTGTTTTTTCTGTCATTTTTTTCGTTTTTCTTTTTTATTCTGCGGTTTTTTTTGTTTTTTTTTTTTTTCTTCGTTCTATCCTTCTTTTTTTCTCTCTCTCTTTGTATCTCTCTTTGTCTCTCTGTCTCTCTCTGTCTCTCTCTCTCTCTCTCTCTCTCTCTCTCTCTCTCTCTCTCTCTCTCTCTCTCTCTCTCTCTCTCTCTCTCTCTCTCTTTCTCTCTTTCTCTCTCTCTGTCTCTCTCTCTGTCTCTCTTTCTCTCTCTCTTTCTCTCTCTTTCTCTCTCTTTCTCTCTCTCTCTCTCTCTCTCTCTCTCTCTCTCTCTCTCTCTCTCTCTCTCTCTCTCTCTCTCTCTCTCTCTCTCACACACCCTCTCCCTTTATCCCTCCCCCTCTCCCCCTCTCTCCCTCTCTCCCTCTCTCTCTCTCTCTCCCTCTCTCGCTCTCCCCCTCTCCCCCTCTCCCCCTCTCCCCCTCTCCCCCTCTCTCGCTCTCTCCCTCTCCCCTGCGAAAGAATAAGATACAGTGCTGGTAATAATGCTATGTTGTTTTTATAATTTAAAACGCATTTATGTTTTATATTTTAATGAGTCGCAGTGAATAGAACTTGGTAATAAAAATGAGTATTGGACGGCTACTGTGCAAATATTTTCACTTCGATACTTGGAAGATTAGACCAATAATTGTTTTCACTTAGCTACATCCTATTGTCATATCAAATTAAATGCTGGCTTGCAATGTCTTTTTAAATAGGCTTATGTGCTAGGTCTCCCATTTTTGATACATTATTAGATCCATGATAAATAGACGTCTATGATTATGACTGATTCGTGAAAAAGTAGACCGATAATGATGAAGCTCCGTTGGTATTCATCCATTTAAAAAAAAATAGTTTTGATTTTATTCAGGTTCATGGTACAACTCACGGCCGACTTCTCGGCTGGGATGAAAGAACTGCGCGCAAGGGACGGTCTCTGCTGAATAATGGAAATGTGCACGTCTGGCTTGTATTGAGTGCTCAGGACTTGTGCAGAAGCTGGTGCGGGAGGGAGTGAGAATGTGTGTGTTGGGGTTTGGGGGGGTTATACTGTAATTGTACGTGTGTGTGTGTGTGTGTGTGTGTGTGTGTGTGTGTGTGTGTGTGTGTGTGTGTGTGTGTGTGTGTGTGTGGCGTATCTGCCCTTTTGGTCTACCTTTCGAATTGATGACACAGCAATTTATATATAAGTTTGATGATAATGTTACTTTTACGTATTATATAATGCACAAGCTTTACTGTTGTTGTTTTTAGAAGAGGAATGTGCTGTGTGGGTTCAGGAGAAGGGCAGAGGGTGTGCATGAGCCCGCATGACTCACGGTTAAATGGAGTGACAATGCAAACGTGGACTGAACTTTTGTTTACCTCATCCCTCTCCCTCCCCCACTCCTCTTTCTCCGCTCCCACTCCCGTTTCTCAATACGATCATACAGGCCACGTCCTAGTATCCTTTTCCCTCCCTTCTCTCCCTCCTATTTTTCTTCCTTCCCTCTTTCCTATCCTCCTAGCATCCCTTTCTCTCTCGCTCTCACCCTCTCTCCTTCCCTCTCTCCCTCCCTACCTTCCATCTTCAGTCTTCCCCTCCGCTCCTCCCCCACTTTATCACATGTAACATACTTAGCATCCAAGATACAAATTATCTCACGTTTTACCAGGGCGTTGGTTGATAAGGGACGCGACAAAGAAGACCAGTGTTGATCGCGTGCACGTCTGACTTTTGTTGTTAAGAGAGGGAGGGAGCAGACGGCGAGGGAGGAAAGGGGAAGGGGGAGGAGGGAGATGGGAAGGGGAAGATGAAGGAGGAGAGGGAGGTGGATGGGAGTGGGAGAGTAATAGGGGGGGAAGGGGAAGAAGACGGGAAAAGAGGAAGGAGAGGGGGGAGGGGCGGTTACAGAGGACAGATAGACAGACAGACACGTGGCACGCAGACAGGGAGACAGCCAAGAGACAAAGAAAGAGACAGACAGATAAATCAGATAAATACGAGGCAAACAAAGCCAGACACACACTGACGAAACACAGGCAGAGAAAGATATAGATAAATGTGAAACACACACACACAGACAGAGAAGTGAATACAGACGGACATAGACAGATAAAGAGACAGAACAAGAGATAGTAATATGCAAACAGAAGGAACACTGGATTAAGTAAACAAGGCAAAAGGGGAGAAAGAGAGAGGAGAAAGAAGAACCTAACAAACCAAAATTAACATTTAATGAGAACAAATAAATTACGAACATACCTGCATCCTTTCCTTGTTGGTTGTTTTATTCGTTTTCCTTTTTTTTTTTTTTTTTTTTTTTTTTTTTTTTGCGAATTAAGTATGAACGTCTAGTTTTTCGTGTCCGAGGAAGCTCCTGGGCGAGGAAATGAGTAGGAAATAGACTGATTTTGCATGACGGCGTTTCTTTTTTCTCCTCTGCGTGACGTTTCCTCTTTTCTGTGCATGTTTCCTCTCCCTTGCATGGAGGAGGCAGGGAGGGTGTAAGAAAGGGAAAAACAGAGGGGAAGAGGAGAAGGACAGGGGAAGAGAGGAGGGAAGGAGGGAAGAAGGAAGGAAGGAAGAGAGAGAGGGGGAGGGGGTAGGGCAGAGGGAAAGAGAGAGAGAGAGAAAGCAAAAAAAGGAGGAAATAAAACAGAGAGACAGACGACAATAGGCAAAAGCGATTGCATAACAACCTTAGCGGATCGGAGTGGAAAATAATGTAAGGAAGAAGAGACTTCTGACCGCAAGAGACAGACAGGCGGGCAGGTTTTGTTTGACTTTTTAAGTGGCATTACTCACACGTGTACACGCACGCACGCACGCACATACTCACTCACTCACTCACTCACTCACTCACTCACTCACTCACTCACTCACTCACTCACTCACTCACTCACTCACTCACTCACTCACTCACTCACTCACTCTCTCACTC
>NC_061828.1:37354216-37359470 GCF_019202785.1 Penaeus chinensis | reverse complement strand
GGGAGAGGGAGGGGGAGGGGATGAGGGGAGGGGTGGAGGGGGGGGAGGGGAGGGAGAGGAGAGGGGGGAGAGGGAGAGGGATGAGGGAGAGTAAGGGGAGGGAGGGGTGGTCAGGGGGGGCTGAGGGATCAACACACCCCCCGCGGCCAGACAGTCCTCTTTTGGGACGAGAAATAATAAACACGCGATAATGCCAACGCCACTGAAGCCTGCTCTTGACATAATAACTCCACCATTTTATCTGCCGCCCGCCATGAGGCTACGCGTCCCATGGAGGACCAGGTCGAAAACAACAACATGAACATCCCCCCGGGACTCCTAAAAAATAGGGGGCCCTCCCCATTATCTTCATCGGGGGGGGGGGGGGGGATGCATGTCATCTTTTACAAGAACGATCACTGTGAATTTATAATTTCTAAAGCGCTCATAGCAAAGCCAAATCCAGTCTCAACGCCCACACCCCCGCCCAACCACCTATCCCTACGGCCTATGTCCAAACCCCCACCCAATCATCCAAACCATAGAGAAGCATCAGACGTTATTCGCACCAGAGCAAAGTGCGAATTGTGAATACCGCTTCTTCAACAGATTATCTTTATTAGTGTCATGGTGGTGATATATATAATAATAATGGTTATCGTCATTGTTGACATCCTTGTTAACCATGTAAACATATAGAGAACAACATCTGCAATACATGAAGAATATAATTTCTTCACAAATTCATACATACAAAGGGTACATACATACATCACACACACATACACATCAATTTACATTAGCATAACTATATAAATACCATATCAGTTACAGGGTACATGCATACATCAGAGCCACACATACACATATATTTACATAAGACTATATATATATATATATATATATATATATATATAAATATCAACATATTATACAGGGTACATACAGTACATACATCACACACCAAATATTTACAAGCTAATTTTACATTACCCAATTTTGAAAAACATGGCTGGAACAAAATAACAACAGACATACTCCCCTTGTTTTCGCAACCGCGCTAAACCTACAAAACATGTATTTCAACAAGACTTTTATGAGGTAATAAAAATTCCAATCATTATCATAACCATTATCATTATTATTAGAGTCACGTCTTCCTCGTGAGCATCGTCATTATTATCATGAACCCTGCATCATAATTTACTCTGTATTATATTTTCTTTTTATAACTGACATCATTATTATCATCATATTTTACTCGGTATCACAATTATCTTTCATGAAATCATTTATCATCGTCACATTCGCCTGTATATTTTATTATAAATTAGGCAAATATATTATATCTTAATTAACCAGTATCATTTTTATTATCAATAGACTACTATGGTTATCTTTATACCCAAATAATATTACTGTCATCAACGTCATTGTTATTTCTGTCACTAGAAGCAATATTGTTAGTCCATTAGACCTGTAACGACCATATAACACAATATATCAAAGGAAAGTATTAATATTTATGAATCTCGTCTTATAAATTATATGCTCCTTTTCCCCTCATCATTCCATCTTCCTCCCTCTCCTTATTCCTCTTGCTTCTATCCTCTCACCCTTTCCTTCCCACTTACTTTTCCCTTCCTGATTCCCCTTACTCTCTCCCTTCCCACTCCTTTTCCCTTCACCTTTATCGCCCTCACTGCCACGTACCCCTTCTTCCCCCTTTTCCCTTTTCCCCCTACGCCTTTTCCCTCACCTCTACCTTCCTTCTTTCTCCTCCTCTCCACCTTTCTTCTTCTTTCTCTCTTTTCTTCCCCCCTCCCTCCCCTTACCCTTCCCTCTTTCCTACCTCTCCCTCACCCCATACCCTCCCTGTCCCCATACCCTTCCCTGTTCCCCTCCTCCCTCCCTCCCCTTACCTTCCGGGTTTTTTTCCTCCCCCCACCCCCCTCTCCTCCCTCCCATTTCCTTCCTCTTCCCTCCCACCCCCACCCCTCCCTCCCCCCCCCCCCTCCCCTACCTCTTTCCGAGAAGACCCACGACGGAGGAAGGCAAGCGAGCCATAAACAAACAGCCTCCTTATGACCTCAAGCTCCTTCACCCTCTCGCATTTTCTCACCGGCACGCGGTCTTTCCCTCACGGTGCTTCCTCTCTCTCTCTCTTCTCTTTTTTTCTCTCTCATTCTCCGTCTTTCTCTTGTTTATTTTTTGTCTGTGTGTGTGTGTGTGTGTGTGTGTGTGTGTGTGTGTGTGTGTGTGTGTGTGTGTGTGTGTGTGTGTGTGTGTGTTTGGCTGAGTGTGTGCATTTCTGTCTGTTTGGCTGTTTGGTGGTCTGTCTGTCTGTCTTTGTTTTTTTCTCTCTAAGTCTCTCTCTCTCTCTCTCTCTCTCTCTCTCTCTCTCTCTCTCTCTCTCTCTCTCTCTCTCTCTCTCTCCTCTCTCTCTCTCTCTCTCTTCTTCACACACACACAACAAAACAACAACAACAATAATAATAATAATAGTAATAATAATAATAATAATAATAATAATAATAATAATAATAATAATAATAATAATAATAATAATAATAATAATAACAATAACAATAATAACAATAATAACAAAAATAATAATAATATCAATTAACCCATTGTCGCCGGGGAAAATGAATAAAACATGGAGAAAATGCTGTGCTCATTTTTTTATATTTTTGTGAACTGTCTCTGCCACAAAGGAGTCAATTAGTAGATCTTGAGACCTTACCTGATTTCACCTTTCCTTGAATTGGCGGGAAAAACGTATTTTTTTTTACTAACGCTATAAATATCGATGGTGTTATTTTTATTATAAACATTATAATTACTATAATGTTATAAACATTTGTAACATTTGTAGTAATACTAATAATAATAATAATTATTATTATTATTATTATTAATTATTATTATTCATTATTATTATTGTTATTATTATTATTATTCATTATTATTATTCATTATTATTATTATTATTATTATTATTATTATTATTATTATTATTATTATTATTATTATTATTATTATTATCATGAATAATAATAATGATTAATAATAATAATAATTAATAATAACAATAATATTTAATAATAAATAACTATAATAATAATGAATAATAATAATAATGATAATAATAATAATAATAATAATAATAATAATAATAATAATAATAATAATAATGAATAATAATAATAATAATAATAATAATAATAACAATAAAATAATAGAATAATAATAATAGCAATAATAAACAGAATAATAATAGTTAGAATCATATTAATAGCAATAACAATAATTATTATTTCTATAACAATTTAAGGACACCCTAAACCACATATATGACACATATCAAGAAATTACAAAAATCCGATGGCAAACACAAACAAATAAATAAATAAATAAAAATAATAATAACAATAATGATAATAATAATAATAATAATTTGAATACATGATTTCAGGACACCATTTGGATTTAAACCCGTGACGTCATCCTTTTCACTCCCTCTAAGCCCATTCATTCACAAATAAACCCATTCACTATTAACACTCCCTCAATGGCTCTCACAAAATAAATAACTCCACCGTTAGAATTAACATAAATAATAATCTTTTTAGCATAACCCGGATTCATGAGGTAAACGCCATTTCACCGATGACATCATTTCATCAATAGTTCGTTAATACGGCATGATTATACGGGGGAAAAAAAAACATCACAGCGTGGGAAAGCTTAATTATCATAATGACCTTAAATTGCCCTCACCACCTGTAACCACCTGGAGGCCTTTAATTAACCGCAACGTGGCTAACTATAATTATTATCATCATTATCATTATCATTATTACTATCAATATCGTTATCATTATTACCATAAGCATTATCTTTATCATAACCAGTGATAAAGATGATGGTAACTGACAAAATAACAAATGAATAACAGTGATATTACATAATAATAAAAATAATAACAAAAATAACATCAATAACAATAATATCAATAATAATAATAATAATAATGATAATAATGATAATAATAATAATTATTATAACAATAATAATAACAACAACAATAATAATAATAATATAATAATGATAATGATAATGATAATGGTAATAATAATAAAAGTGATAATAAGAATTACAAAAAAAAAATAAAAAAAATAAAAATAATAATAATAATAACAATAAAACAACAAAACAACAACAACAATAACAAAAAGAATAAGAATAAGAATATATTTAATAATAATAATGATAATAATAATAATAATAATAATAATAATAATAATAATAATAATAATAATAATAACAGTAATAATAACGATGATTGATGACGATGACGATGATGATGATGATAATGATAATGATAATGATAATGATAAGGAGGAAGAGAATGCTGATGATGATGGTAATATAAATAACAATGATAACAACAACAACAACAGCCGCCAGCTCCACCTCGGATCGCGCAACCACAAACCGTCAACCACAGCCATTAACCTTCATAGCACCCCCCCCCCCCTAAGAGAGAAGAGAAGGAAGAGAGAAGGAAGGAGAGAGGTACAGGGAAGGGGAGGATGAGGGAGTGAGAGGGAGGGAGAGGGAGGGAGAGGGAGGGAGGGAGAGGAGGGAGAGGAGGGAGAGGGAGGGAGAGGGAGGGAGGGAGGGAGGGAGGGACTGATGGAGAGGCGGTACGAGAGTGATTGAGTTAAAAGAAAGAACAAGAGATAAAGAGACGAAAAGGAGGAGGAAAAAAAGTAACAAGAGATAAATAGACGAAAAGGAGGAGGAAAAAGAAAAAGTAACAAGAGAAGAGAGAGGGAGAGAGGGAAAAATGAGAAAGAAGGCAAGAGGTAGAGAATCAGAGAAGTCGAGAGGACCCGAGAGAGAGGAGAGAGACTGGGGGAGGGGGGGAGAGGTAGAGAGGTTGGGGAGAGTGGGGAGGGGAGGGAGCGGTATGGGTTGGGATAGGTCACCACCTTTGACCTATGACCTTCGCACCGCCGCTCACGCCCACCGCTCAGCCTACGCGCTAGATAAGAAACCCCTGCGCCATTTTATTCACGAACCGGCAAAGAGATGTACTCTTCACCTCATCTTCTTATCACCTCCCCCACCCCCCCACACACCACCACCTAGCCTTGGCACGACGTGAAGGATATACATATCATGTACAGAAAGCCATGTACACTCACCTTCACGCACGCTGGGGAGTGGAGGGGTCGGAAAAGTACGTGTGTACTGTACATCGGTG
>NC_061828.1:37321716-37331716 GCF_019202785.1 Penaeus chinensis | reverse complement strand
TTCATTTCTTAAAAAATACGCTAGCCTAAAATTAATTCAGACAAGAAAAAAAAAAAATGTAACTAGCTGAAAATGAAACAATGTCTAAAATGATCTCAAGGAATTTAGCCTACTTATTATACGTGTACATTGTAAATCACTGCAGGCACCCCACACAAAGACTTAGGATTCGTGAGCTGTTTTTGATATACAGAAAGGTTGCCTAGGCGTTGGCTGTCTCTCCGAAAAGTACAGTCAGGGCACGTTTCGCTGAAGTGCGTCATGAAAAACAACTATTTCTCTGTTACGAAAGAGTTCGTGATCTATAATGGAGGGATATGTATGTTATTTTTGCAAATGACTGGACTTGCTTGCTTGGCTGGACCCCATCGGCGACCTGGTATCTCGTTCTGCATATAATTAATCGTATTAATATTCACCACAACCACAAAGACGTTACTTAAGACTTGTAAAGAGGGGTTGTAACTACTCTTAAAGGCAAAGAAAAAGTAAACGTCCAGGGTGGACCGTAACATATCATTTCTAAATCGTTTCCACACATATATATCTTTCTATATATTCACCTACCTATCGATCTATCTATCTACCTATCTATCTCTCTATCTACCTACCTACCTACTTATCTACATTTTTATTCACTTATCTACCTACCTAGCTACCCGCCTACCTAAATATCAATCTACCTACCTATCTATCTACTGACCATCACACCCTAATACAAAAGTTCATAACGTCAACCCCCCTTTGCTCTTTAGGCAACAACTGTCCAAAGGACATCTTTTTTTTTCCCTTAAATCTAAAAGCGTTTTCTTGATACACTGAGTCTAATTTCAAAAGCATGTAACTTGAAGACAGAAAAAAACACACAGCGTTTGTGGGACTGTTTTATTTCTTAATATCTGAATGAAGGTGAGAGAACCACACCTTTAGATTAACAATGTTCATTTGCGATTTCATTCTACATCGGCTTATTTTGGATAAAGTAAGATGGTCAATGTGATTATGATTATGATGGTAGTAAATGTAGCAGAATGCTGATAATAATGATAATAATGATAATAATAATGATAATAATGATGATAATAATGATAATGATAATAATGATGATAATAACGATAATAATGATAATAATGATGATAATAATGATAATAATAATGATAATAATGATGATAATAATGATAATGATAATAATGATGATAATAACGATAATAATGATAATAATGATGATAATAATGATAATAACGATCATTACACCAATAACAATGATGGCAGTATTGATAATGGTGATACTGATAGTATTGATAAAACTAATGATAATAGTAATAACAGTGATTGATATTTATATAATTATGATAATTATGTTACTGGTAATGATGATGATAATGATGAAGTACCAATTACAATGCTAGTAATTATAAGCTAATATTGGTAATGATAATGATAATAATAACAACAGCAATAATGATAATAACAATAATAAAAATAATTATAATAATAATAATTACAATGACAGTAATGAAAATAATTATAATGATAATAAGAATAACAATAATTATAATGCTAACATAGCAGCTGCAACAAAAGCATTACAAATGATAATGTTAATAATAATGATATCAATAATAATCAAAACAAAAATAATAATGATAATATCAACAATAATAGAAATAATAATGACAGTAATAATAATAACAATAATAATAACAGCAACAACAACAACAATTATAATAACAAATGATAATAATGATGACGAATACTGACAATAACAATAGTAATAAAAATAATAGTAATAACTACAATGATAATAATGATAATAATAATGATAATGAAAACAAAAACAAGAACAACAACAACAACAATAATAATAATGATAATAATAATAATAATAATGATAATAACAACAACAACAACAATGATAACAAATAATGATAACAATAGCAATAAAAAATAATAGTAATAATAACAACAAAAGCATTATATATGATAATAATAGTAATGATAACAACATAAACAATACTACTACTACTACTACAAATAATAATAGTAATAAAAATGAAAATAAGATCAACAACAACAACTAAAAAAACAATAATAATAATAATAATAATGATAATGATAATAATAATAATAATATCAACAACAGTGACAATAACAAATAAAGATATTCTGCCGGTTTGTTAAAATTATGCGAAGTAAATGTATAGCTGTCCATCTATCTGATAGATAGACATTTATCTATTTATCTGTAGATAGATATGGTAGATATGCATGTCTAGACTAACAGATATGTATTTATATCTGTGCATATGTCCGTGCAATGAATATTCATTATAGTAATGATAACAACGGTATTATTAATGATAATGATAAATTAAATAATAATCCTTAATATTATCATTATGATAATAATAATGATAATAATAATAACAGCAACAATGACAATTACAGATGATGATAACAACAATAGGAATAGATAAATCCGTGAACATCTCACTCCCTGCCCCATAAAAAAAACATTACAAAAGCTCAAATAAGGAAGTGTGCTATAGATACCAGTGCATGCAAAAAGAGCAAAAATGCATTGCAATACCGTGAGCTTGTTCAATGAGGAAACGCGATTAAAACTTGTTTGTGTCAGTACAAATTCGTGTATTTTCAGATTTTTTTTTTTTACCCCATAAAATTCAGGCTATGAATCACAATTGGGGTATATTTAAAATTTACAGTTAACGGATTTTTTTTTTTTTTTTTTCCTGAATAGTGTAAATATAATCAAAAGTATTCAGATGAATATGTTGTGATATTTACGTACATACATATTTTTTTTCCCTTTACGAATGATAAAACACTCCTGCAACACCTTTTTCGTTGGCGGAGGTACGATGATGCAAGGATTTTCTCGGAGGTCTCCAAAAACGGTCCCGCCGACTCGACTCCTGAGCGAGGGTGGGAGTTAGTGTGTATCTTGCCGGTGATCCGAGTGGATTAACGCCTCCCGCTCTTGCCTCAGGTAAGTGACCTTTCTGTAAGCGAGTCTTTTGTTTACTCTTGCCTACGCCATTGGTTGTCATCAGCACGTGAGAAATATTGGGACGCGGGGAAAGAGAGAGACTTCGTTGACAATGTTTTTTCTATTTTTTTTTTGAAGGGTTAAACAAGGGTTTTATAATGGGTAATAACTATATTTCACGTGTGTTTTGAAGTGAAACACACGCGAAAGCTTTGATTTTATTCACATTATGAAACAATCAACTTTATTTGTAGTATTATATCCTTATCAAGCAATGCACTGTACTTGAACCGTATTCATGTTCACAAATATAGAAAAAAAGTGTGAATGAGAAGGAATATCTCTTGTATTGTGAAAATATTCATTCTCATTCATACCTCTCCGCATTGTACTTATTTCCTCATTTTGTGAAGCAGTGGTTTGTCTATCTCGTATCGCCAATCACCGTTTTAAGTACTTTCTGCTTGTTATTGTAAATACATTTTTTTTTTCATTCGTATTGTTATTATTTTATGTTCCATCTTCACTTCCTTAAGGATACTTTACATTTAAAACTCCTATTCTTAATGTACATATAATGCACTCATCTTAGAATATATATATATATATATATATATATATATATATTCTCTTGCATTTTTTATACTTTACATATCCTTCAAGCTAGTCTCGAAATATTGTATCAGACATGAATCAGTTAATTGATATTTTTGGTCACAAAAGGTCTTTCTTAATCATTATTTCAAAACACCCATATTATCCAATACCCACAGACAGTTATACATAACCCCTTTTTGTGGTTTGAGAGGACAGAGGTTAAGACATTTCTAAAAGTATTTGAATGTACATATTTTTTCGATTCTCCGACGACATTATTGATCTACAGCTTATTATTGGCGGGAATTGCCGTTATTTTTACACGCTTTTCTCGGTCAAAAGGAGGGAGAGGGAGAGGGAAAGAGAGAGGGAGAGGGGAAGAGAGAGAGGGAAAGAGAGAGGGAGAGGGAAAGAGAGAGGGAGAGGGAAAGAGAGAGGGGAGAGGGAAAGAGAGAGGGAGAGGAAGAGATGAGTGGGAAAGAGAGAGAGAGAGGGGAAAGAGAGAGAGATGGAATGAGAGAGAGAGGGAGAAGAGGGAAAGAGAGAGAGAGGGAAAAGAGAAGAGGGGGGAAAGAGAGAGAGAGGGAAAAGAAAGAGGAGAAGGGAGACAGAGGGAAAGAGAGAGAGAGGAATAATAAAAAAAAAGAGAAGAGGAAAAAGGGAGAAAAAGGGGTAAGAGTGAGAGGGATGAGAGAGGGAAAGGAGGGAGAGGGGGAAAAGGATAGAGGGGAAAGGGGGGGAAAAGGGGAGGGAAAGACGAGAGAGAGGGATAAGAGGAAAGAGAGAGGAGAGAAGGGGGAGAGGAGGGGGGGGGGGAGAGAAGAGAGGGAGAGAAAACGGGGAAAAGGAGGGATGGAGAAAAAATAAAAAAATAAAAAAAGGAAAGGGGGAAAGAAATGAAGAAAGAAAAAAAAAAACGGGACGATGGAGAGGGGAGAGAGCGAGCGAAAAAGGAGAGGGAGGGAGGGGAGGGAATGAGAGAGGGAGGGGACCCCCTGGAGCCCCCCCCCCCCGAGGAGGTTGAGGATGCGACCCCCCCCCCCCCCCCCCCCCCCCCAAAGAGTGTTCCCCCCCCCCCCCCCCGACCGAGGGAGAGAGGAGAAGAGAGAGGGAAGGATTGAGAGGAGGAGAGAGGGAGAGCGAGGACGAGGGAGAGAGGAGGAAGAGGGAGAGTTTCCAAAGCAGGAAGAGAAGGGAGGGCGAGGGGAGGAGAGAAGGGGGGGGAAAGAGTAAGAGAGGGAAGGGAGGGATGAGGGGAGGAGGTTGATGGGAAGAGGTGGAGGAGGAGAGGAAGGAGAGCGGAGTTGAGAGGGAGAGAGGACGATGAGAGGGGAGACGAGAGGAGGAGATGAGAGGGATAGAGGAGCGAGAGGGGGGAAAGAGGAGGAGGGAGAGAAGAAAAGAAAAAAATGAAAAAAAAGAAAGGGGAAAAAAAGGGATTAGGGGGAAGTAGAGAGGAGAGAGAGGAGGATGAGGGGAGAGAGAGAGAAAAAGAAAGAAAGAAAGAAAGAAAGATGAGTGAATTAAAAATAAAAGAAAAACAAAAGAAGAGAGTCAGGGAGAGAGGGAGGAGAAGAGGAAAGAGAGGGGGAGACGTGATTTGGGGATGAAGAGAAGATTTGGAGAGAGAGAGAGGGAGAGAAGAGAGAGAGAGAGAGAGATAAGAAGAAAAGAAAGCAAAGAGAGAGAGGTGAGCGAGCGAGCGAGAGGGAGGGAAGCGAGGAGAGGAAGAGAGAGAGGAGAGAGGAAGAGAGAGTTGGGGATGAGAGGATTGAGGAGAGAGAGAGAGAAGACAAGGAAAAGAGAGTGAGGGGATGGAGCGAGAGAGAGGGAGGAGCGTGAGAGAGGGAATGGGCGAGAAGGGAGAGTGGGAGAGAGCGGGGAGAGAGAGGGAGTGAGGGAATTGTGGAAGAGAGAGAGGGATAGGAGCGAGAAGGGAGAGAGCGAGGAAGAGGGGAAGAGCGGGGCAGAGAGAGGGATGAGAGCGTGGAGAGAGGAGGGATGGAGAGCGAGGAGTGAGGGGGGATAGAGAAAAAAGTGAGGGGGAGCGAGGAGAGTTTAGGAGGGGGAGGGAGCGAATAAGGGGGATAGGAGCGAGTAGAGGGAGAGAGAGCGAGTTAGGGGGGGATGGGAGCGAGTAGAGGGGGGGGGAGCGAGTGGAGGGGAGAAAAGCGAGTTAAAAGGATAGAGAGCGGGGTTTAGAGGAGATAGAGCGTTTAGAGGGGGGAAAAGAATGAAATTTAGAGAGGAGTGAGGAGAGAGAGAAGGAAAGAAAAGAAAAAGCGAGGAGGATGAGCGAGGGGGAAAAGAGCCGAGTGAGGGAAAGAGGAGAGGGGTTTTAGAGGGAGGAGAGGATGGAGAGGAGAAGAGAAAGAGAGAAATAGAGGGGGGAAAAAAGGAGAAATAGGAGGGGGCAGGAAGAAGGAGTGAGGAAGATGAGGAGTAGGGGAGAAGGATTAAGGAGAAAAGTGAGGATGGAGAGGGGAGGATGAGAGTGGGGATGAGAGGAGGTGGGGGGAGAGAGGAAGAGGGGGCGAGAGAGAGAGGAAAGGGGGATGAGAGGATAGAGGGGAGAGACGAGAGAGAAGCAGAGAGAGAGAGACTAGGGTGAGGGATGAGAGGGGGGGGCGATGAGAGAGAGAGGGTGAGAGAGAGTGAAGGAGAGAGAGGGAGGGAGGGAGAGGAGAGGGGGGGGGGGCGAGAGAGAGAGAGAGAGAGATGAAGAGGGGGAGGAGGAGAGAGAGAGAGAGGGAGCGCGAGAGAGAGAGACGAGGAAGGAGAGGAGAGAGAGAGAGAGGAGAAAGGAGAGAGAGGGAGGGAGAGGAGAGAGGGAAAGGGAGGGAGAGGAGAGAGGGAGAGGAGAGTGAGATAGAGGAAAGGGAGGGAGAGGGAGGGGAAGAGAGGGAAAGGGTTGAATGTGGAAAGAGAGAGAGAGAGGCAAAGGGTGGGAGGGGGTGTTTGTAGAGAGAGAGGAGGAAAAGGGAGGGGAGGGGAGGAGAGAGGGAAAGGGAGGGAGGAAGAGGGAGTAGAGAGGGAGGGAAAGGGAGAGGAGAGGGAAAGGGGGGGAAAAGGGAGAGAGGGAAGGGGGGGGAGAGAGGGGAAAGGGAGGGAGAGGGAGAAAGCAAGGGAAAGGGGGGGAGAGAGGGAAAGGGAGGGAGAGGGAGAGAGGGAAAAGGGAGGGAGAGGGAGGATAGAGGTAAAGGGTGGTGAGAGGGAGGGGAAGGGAAAGGAAAGGGAGGGAGAGGGAGATGAGAGAGGGAAAGGGAGGGGAGGGGAAAAGTAGAGAGGAAGGGAGGGAGAGGGATAAGGAGGAAGAAGCAGAGAGAGAGGAAGGGAGGGAGGGGGGGAGAGAGAGGGAAAGGGTGAGAGAGAGGGGGGAAGGGAGAGAGAGAGGGAAAGGAGAGAGAGGGGGAAAAAGGGAGAGAGGGGGAAGGGAGAGAGGGGGAAAAGGGGAAAAGAGAGGGAAAAGGAAAAGAGAGGGAAAGGTGAGAGAAGAGAGAAGAGGGTGAGAGAGAGAGAGTGAGAGGAGAGAGAGGATGGTGTTAGGGAGAGAGAGAGAGGATGGGAGGGAAGGGGAGAGAAGGACAGACAGACGGACAGACAGAGAGACAGAGAAAGTAATAGATATTCAGAAATTATAGATAGAATTGTGAGAAACTGGGAGTGAGAGTGAAAATTAGTAACTGAAGAAGCGGAATTCTAAGAAAGAAAAACAAAAAACAGAGAGCTAGAGATGCATTATTTTAATTCTCATAATAATTCCTTTATATAGAAACATGCATTCATACACTGTGTTATAAAACCATCACCACTAACATATACACGTACAGTACATAACGCGTCAAATTCAAGAGAGTGAGAGAGAGAGAGAGAGAGAGAGAGAGATAGAGAGATAGAGAGAGAGAGAGAAGAGGGGGGGGGGGGTTGGTTTGCGAAGTTCTAGCTTCGCCCGGGCCTTCTAGTAGGGCCCCGGCCTGTGTCAGCTTTTTACGGCTGTCTCATTGAGTTGTCTGACACTCGGTGCTTACCGTGGCGGCGGGATTGCCAGCAAGCGCTCCTGCCGCCATGGTGTAAGCATTTCGCATAGCCTCTTTACCAGCACGGCGGCTGTTGTGGGCGGTCCATGTCTCAGGAATTGTGTATGGTCACAATTTTCTAGGTAGTGGACTAGTGTGGCGTTCGGCTCGCCGCAGTGCTTGCAGCACCATTCATCGCGTTCGATTGTTGGGATAATCTGCCATGCACAGTGGTAACCTAGGCGCATTCTGTGAAGAATGACTTCGGTACCTTCTGTTGCTTACTTCAGAGAGTGCCAGTGGTTCACAGCCTGTGGCGTCTGAGTACCAGCTGGCCGAGGGGGAGGTTCTCGTTTCCTCTCTGTGGAGCTGCCGTAGGAAGGTACGACCGACCAAGGCACACTTCTCCATAAGTAATTTTCGGCTCGGTTTTTATCGTCATGGGATTTGGGGGCATACCCCTGCCAGCGACGGCTAGTCTGTCAGCAAGCTCGTTCCCTCTGATGCCGATGTGGCTTGGGACCCAGTTGATGATAATTCTTCTACCCTGAGCAAGAATTCTCTGTGCCATTGTGAGAATCGTGGTCAGTAGGTAGATGTTGTCTGTGGGTGAGCTGTGCTGAAGACAGTCAATGGCTGCCCTGGAGTCTGTGTGTATGACCACGTGTCCTTCCCTTAGGGACGCGTGGCCTAGGGCTCCCATGATTGCAACTGCCTCTGCCTGTAGCGAGGAGGCGTTGTCTGTTACCCTCATGGATCGCGTGGCATCCCTAGCTGCAAAGCCGGCGCCTGCAGTGTGGCTCAAGGGATCGACCGATCCATCCGTGTAGTATGTTCTACTACCCGGAGGAGTGATGGCTGCAATGACCCTGTGGGCTTCTGCCTTTAGGCTAGGCATGGGGTATAGGCTCTTTTCCATTGACAGGCTCATTATGTTGAACTCTATCAGGCTCAGTGCCCACGGCGGGGCTTCGGCAAAGTCGGGGTGGGGGGAGTCCATGCCCTTAGCAAGAAGCTGTTCTTTGAGCTGATGGCGTATCAACACCCTGGCTGTATGAGACAGCCAGGAGTTGTTTGCAACGAGCTCGTTGTCTTGTTCGAGGCATCTGACTAATTTTTGTCTTAGGCTTGTGTTCCTGGGAGCCTGGATGACCTTTGACAGGAATTGTGTTGCCGTTAGATCGATTCGTGAGTCCAGGGGGAGAAGGTTTGCCTCCATCAGATAGATAGATAGATAGATAGATAGATAGATAGATAGATAGAGAGAGAGAGAATATTTAATTAAAAGGTTTAATTTGACTCCATTTGTTACAATGGATATTCTTGGTGTGACATAGTGTCTGTTTTATATTGCTTCTAAGTTATCCCCTGTGTGCAAGGAATGGCCGGGGTTACCATCCACTGGCGGCGAGGGATTCGAACGCAGGTCAGCAAGATTGCTAGACGAGATCGCTACCGCTGCATCACACACACACACACATAGAGAGAGAGAGAGAGAGAGAGAGAGAGAGAGAGAGAGAGAGAGAGAGAGAGAGAGAGAGAGAGAGAGAGAGAGAGAGAGAGAGAGGGGGGGAGAGGGGGGGAGAGAAGAGAGAGGGGGGGGAGAGGAAGAGAGAGAGGGAGAGAGAGAGAGAAAGAAAAAGAAAAAGAGAGAGAGAAAGAGTAAGAGAGAGAGAGTGAGTGAGAGAGATAGAGAAAGAGAAAGAGATAGTGAGATAATCATAAACTAGCCATTAGGGATTCAAATAGAGATATAACAAGGTAATTAAACTAAGATGATAAAATCCTATTAAACTTTAAATGTCTCCCGATTCTTCTCTTGGGATACAGGACCCTCACATGCAAAGAGTCCCGGGGAATAATTAAAGTGTCTTGTTGGGGTATTAAAGAGCGTAAAGTGCGTGTCCTGATAACTATTTGTCGGTCGTTTTGGGGAAAGAGTGTTGTTAAGACGTAATATATTTTTGCCTCTCTTTTGTCATTCTGTGTTTGACGACGTGGTTGTGGGAATAATGGTATGCAGTTTCTTCTTTATAGCAGTGTGTTAATAAACAGGTGATTAAATTCCCTGGATATTTATCTAATTCACTAGGTATGTATTTTTTTTTTTTTTTATCTCGGCCTTTATCTGTTACCAGCGCATCGTTCATATATATTTTTTAATTATCCATTTCTACCCGTTTCTTCAACAGTACCCATCTTTTCTTCATATTTCTTCATCAGTGTCCATACAGTTGTTTCCTGGGTGTTAGAAGGTCATTGGCATCACGGTCTTGTGTTGACATTAAATGTAATTACGCAAGTTGATAGGGGCGACATATATGTCACGTGTTTTTTTTTTTTTTTGTACAGGCTGTGTTATTGCGATCATGGCAAT
>NC_061828.1:37316716-37319216 GCF_019202785.1 Penaeus chinensis | reverse complement strand
AACGATACGATGATTAACAAGGGCCAGGTATGAGAAATGTCTTTAGGGAAAGGATGGCTAAACCTTTTCCTATTCCCCTCCCCCCCCCCTTCCCCCTCTCCCTTGCTCGGGGGGGGGGGGGCTGCACGTACGCTGCAGATACATCCAGAATGCGTGGTGTGTGCCGGGCATTTTGTCGCATTTATATCGGGATTACGATTTTTGAATTTTGTTATTATTAGTATTACTATTATTATTGTTATTGTTATTGTTGTTGTTGTTTTGTTATTATTATTTTATTTTTTATATAATTGATTTTATGTTATTATTATTATTATTATTATTGTTATTATTATTATTGTTGTTTTGTTATTGTGTTTTTGATTTTATATAATGGATATTATTGTAACTATTATTATTATTATTATTATTATTATTGTTATTATTATTATTATTATTATTATTATTATTATTATTATTATTATTATTTTTATTATTATTATTGCTATTATTATTATTGCTGTTATTTTGTTTTTGTTTTTTATTTAATTGATTTTATTATAACTAAAAAAATGTGGTGAAACCTGGTAATACCACCAACAGTGGTAACAGTTATAATGATAGTGAATGTTATTGTAAATATCATAATGAAAATTAAAAAATGATAGTGGTAATGGTATTTTTCAACTTTTTATTACTTATTATCATTTGTTATTCTTGTCATGCATTAATACTTGTATTATTTAACCATCATCTTTATTGCCAGTATTATCTCTAGTATAGCAACAGTAATAGGCACACATAGATTGATTATTTATCATTATGATTTATATTCGTTGGCGATACGCACGTTCGCACACACAGATGATTGATACTGAGGATATGATAACGCCTCCAATTATGCTTGTAACGTGGAAAAGTAATATAATTAAACGAAGGGCAAAAAGTGGCAATTAAATACATCTCTGAAGTCTGCAGTTGCCAGTGTACCGTTTTTTTTTTTTTTTTTTTTTTTTTTTTTTTTTTAATTCGATAGTTACTAGTTACTTTTAATAGATGTTTTGGGGGAAATGATTGCCAATGGAATAAAATGTTAACAAGGAAGCAAGCCAGGAAAGTGTAAAGCTTAAATTTTAAAATCGATCAAGAAGCGGAGAAGGTACTCAAAGCCAGATATTACTTGTCTAGTCCAAAGTACGGTGTTAACAATAATGAATCTTTTCCTCTTTTAACTCTTACTCTTGTTCTGTATATAATCATGAATTAATATATTGTCTTGTTATAAATGGTCTTTTCATTTTGATAAAAGCAAGGTAATGGAGTGGCTAAATGAGTTTTTTTTTATGGATTCTACACGGTTTGTTCTTTAGACTTTGATGGATGATGACCAGCCTTTAGCAGTGGCAGGGGGAAAATACCTTTTTTTTCTATCTTTTTTACCGATGACGAGGCAGATTGAAATGTGGTAGAAGATTTTGAAAAGATATAGAAACCCAACCGAGTTCCTCCAACGACACGAAAATATTCAAAAGACTGACACTGAGGATGTTAGATAAAAGAAGGATTTAACGGAAGAGTGGTTTTGGATTCGAAGAGAGTTCGTTAGCCCCAACGAAGAATCCTTGTTCAGTTGCGTCTCTTTGGTGACTGCATTAAAGAGGGAGAAAAACAAAAACAAAAAAACTATAGTCATTACCACGTTTTTCTTACTCGATAGATTATCTCGGTGTCAATGGCGTACTGATAACCTTGAAGACCATTTTTGTTTAATGTTTAGCCCTCAGGTTTCCGTCATGCTCACCTGCACTTGGGAACGCTGGAAGAAAACGAGCACAGACCAGACGATAAAAAAAGAAAAGAAAAGAAAGAAGAAAAAAAACAGAAAAAAAAAAACAGACAGACGTACGTGCATCAGATGTCATGCCTTGTGGATTACAGACTAAAAGGTATATATAAAAAACGGAGTAATTTTTGATAATGAGCTGGAGCGAATTAAGAGAGATTTCAGACTAAAGTTAGAGATATTTTCTGGACAACAGAGACCTGCGTTGGGTCCAGTCAAGTGTAACATATAAATGTAGGCAGCAACAACAAAAAAAATGTCATATTTGATAATTCTCAAAATATTCCCTTACTGGCCAGTGAGTAAGTCTTTACATAGAAAGAAGAATACACATAACCTCTCTCAAAAGCGCGCAAAAACACACATACATGTATTTGTGTGTATTTAAATATGTGTGTGTGTGTGTGTGTGTGTGTGTGTGTGTGTGTGTGTGTGTGTGTGTGTGTGTGTGTGTGTGTGTGTGTGTGTGTATCGTATCCCGTTCACGATCCAGATAAACGTGCAAAAAATCGTAGCCACTTTCTTTTACAGCCAGAGGAGCAGAGCAGTGTCTACACAGAGAGGCAACCATTGTTTACGGTAAAAGCAGGTTGCCAGCGCCCCTCCGACGAGCTGCTATTATTCTTGAAGTCAAAAGAACGAACGCCAAGGAGAACACGTCTGGAGACATTACCTTAC
>NC_061828.1:37306716-37311716 GCF_019202785.1 Penaeus chinensis | reverse complement strand
AATGATATATTAAATATCAAAATCTTTACGTAAATGTACTGAAAACAAAATGATATAAATTCATACTATTGATTTATGATAGCAAAAATTAAATAAATAAATGAATAAATAATATAGAATAAAATAAATAATAATAATAATAAAAAAATAGCTATAATTGAAAGAAAAACATGACTGGAAAACAGAGATAATTTCACACTAATTATATAACTCTTGGTAAAGTCTAAGAAAGAATCTTAATAACAAGCTTGGTAAGGTGAATGTGAGAGATGTGAGGAAAAAGAATATTTAAAAAAATGTTTTGTAATAAAATGGTATATTTAGGTACCGGAGTTAATATAGATAAGTGTAGGTAATATAGATGGTACTGATGTAAATTGGAGAGAGTGATATGAAAAGGGAAAATGGGCTGATTTAGATTAAGATACGTGGATATATAGAGAGATAAGGTGTTAATATCTTGACGTGTTCATTTATTTAGTCTGTATCACATATGTGAGGTACACCAGAATATTGGAGTTGTTGTGTTATGGTTTGAAGTTTATTGTGTGTGTGTGTGTGTGTGTGTGTGTGTGTGTGTGTGTGTGTGTGTGTGTGTGTGTGTGTGTGTGTGTGTGTGTGTGCGTGCGCGTGTACGTGCGTGCTTGTGTGTGTGTGTGTGTGTGTGTGTGTGTGTGTGTGTGTGTGTGTGTGTGTGTGTGCGTGTACGTGTGCGTGTGCGTGTGTGCGTACACGTATATCATTTAGAACACAACAAAGAATAGCAACAGTACACAAATGGGCGGTTAGCCTCTCACGCGCAAACTCGCAGGCTAAACAGGTCCGCGTGCGTGTCAGTCCCTCTTGCGCAAAAGTAATGATAATAAGCACGGAGATGTAAGAAGACATGCGAGAAGAATGGGAAGAGTTAATGATATCAATTTCTTGTTGGTTGAGAAAGAGCATTGAAGTTGGTTGATTTATATCGTCTGTTTGTAACTATCATTTACTCAGAGGTCGAGTGCCTTGGTGGGTATTAAGCATGTTTATATGATGAGAAAAATTCACCATCATCGTATTCTTTGCCCATATTTTTTCACCATCATCTTCTTCCCTTTTTCCGTTCTGATATTTCTCTCCTGTTCGCCCTCCCCTTCCACCTTCTTCTTCCTCTTCTCTTTCTCCTTTTTCTCCTCCTTCTCTTCCCCCTCCCCCTCCCCCCTTCCTCAACCGCCACAACCCCCTCCTCCTCCTCCTCCCCCTCCCCTCACCTACACCACCTCCTCCTCCCTCCTCCCTCCCCCCTCCTCCACTTCCTCCACCACCTCCTCCTCCACCTCCTCCTCCTCCTCCTCCTCCTCCTCCTCCTCCTCCTCCTCCTCCTCCCCCTCCTCCTCCCCCTCACCTCCACCACCACCACCTCCTCCTCTTCCCCCTCCTCCTCCTCCCCCCCACCCCCACCACCTCCTCCTCCTCTTTCTCCTCCTCCTCCTCCACCTCCTCCTCCTCCTTCTCCTCCTCCTCCTCCTCCTCCTCCTCCTCCTCTTCCTCCTCTTTCCTCCACCACCTCCTCCTCCTTCTCTTCCCCCCCTCCCCTCACCTCCACCACCTCCTCCTCCTCCCCCTCCTCCTCCTCCTCAACCTCCTCCTCCTCCTCCTCCTCCTCCTCCTCCTCCTCCTCCTCCTCCTAGGTCGTGCCTATGTTAGAATCCATTCCACACACGAAGTAGAACAAACAACGTGAGAGAAGAGAAGGGAAGGGAAAGAAGAACGAGAATAGAGGCGAGCGTGGATTGGTACTTAGTGCTGAGTTGAAATCTCTTTGGCGTTCTATATGGTTAGTATTTTTTTATTTGTATTTCGTTTTTTTTTTTTTTTTTCGTTATTTGCTTGGTGTTTTTTTTTTTTTTTGCGTTTGTGTTTGTGTTTTTGGTTGTTTGTTTTTGTGTTTTGTTGTTTGTTTTTGTTTGTTTGATTTTTTTATGTTGCTGTTTGACTTTGGGTTTGTTTTGTTTGCTCTTGTGTTTTTTGTTATTTGTTTTTGTGTTTTATTGTTTTTATTTTTTGTATTGATTTTGTATTTCGCTTTTTGTTTGTTTTAGTTTTTGTCTGTATATTGTCTATTTATTTGTTCATTGCATTTCGCTTTCGTTATTTGTTTGTAATAAGGTTTACATTTATTAAAGCTAAATTGTCAGGAAATAAACCTACTCATATGTCACACACACACACACACACACACACACACACATACACACACACACACACACACACACACACACACACACACACACACACACACACACACACACAAAAAAAAAAAAAAAAAAAAAAAAAAAAAAAAAATCCCCCCCCATACTCGCACACGAACAAACATGTAGAGACATGTCGTGAAACAAAGAGCTGCCAGATGCATGACGAATAGGGGAAATCCGAATTCAAGTTCAGTAAACGGGAAAGGGCGTGGAAGGCAATAAAGCTGAGGAGCCAGAAGAATATAAGTGAGCCAAGGTCGCTCAGGATTATCATACTTTTCAAAAATCGTTTGGCCAGTTAGGTCATATTTTTGCAGAGCTCGTGCACAGACCAAGGGTATTCGTTCTTGAGAAATTGATAAAAGATGGGACTTTTTTGTGTGTTTTTGTTTATTCTGTCTTTGTTTGTTTGTTTGTTTGGCTGTAGTTTTGTTTCTCTCTGTCTTTATCTGTCGGTCTTTGTTTGTTTCTGTTTGTTTTACCTCTTTCGTTCTCTCTCTCTCTCTCTCTCTCTCTCTCTCTCTCTCTCTCTCTCTCTCTCTCTCTCTCTCTCTCTCTCTCTCTCTCTCTCTCTGGCTGCTCTCTCTCTCTCATCTCTCTCTCTCTCTCTCTCTCTCTCTCTCTCCCTCTCTCTCTCTCTCTCTCTCTCTCTCTCTCTCTCTGCTGCTTTCTCTCTCTCTCTCTCTCTCTCTCTCTCTCTCTCTCTCTCTCTCTCTCTCTCTCTCCCTCTCCCTCTCTCTCCCTCTCCCTCTCCCTCTCCCTCTCCCTCTCCCTCTCCCTCACTCACTCACTCACTCACTCACTCACTCCCACCCTCCCTCCCTCCCTCCCTCCCTCCCTCCCCCACCCTCCTCCTCTTTCTCTCTTTATCCTTCTCTTATTCATCAAACAAAATCATCCAAGTGTACCGTAGTAAGTGTGAAAAGGTCGTGACCTCGGTGTTCCTTTAGGCGTGACGCTGCAGGGGGATAAAGTGTACTTAAGGGTATCACTCGAACACGTTCTGAACATGTCGTGAGGTATATCGAGGTGCAAGGTGCTCCCCGTTTACAAGGGCGGCGACGAAGCGGCTGGCGGTGCGTGTTATTTGAAAATCAGCTGCGTGTGAACTGTGGGGTCAGGGACAAATGGAAGGAATGGACAGAGGGAATGAAGCTAAATGAAAATCATGGGTGAATTTTGACTAATGATTGGTGAGTGTTGGTCTATAAGCAAGTGTTAAAAGCGTTTTCGGCGTGCGTTGATGTAAAAGTGGATGCTTAAAATACGAGAGAGTGGTTGATGATTATTTGCCGAAATAAACCATCAGTAATGAATCTACACACTGAAAATAACTGGACACAAATTAATACCACGGATTAAATTAATTTCCCAGTTGAAATCCGAACTCAGAAATATCACAACTCTTTTTTCCCGCCAATTTCACAACTCTATAAACGTCGATCAGCCAGCGGGATGTACAGTAACGAATTGAAATCGATCCCGCAACTCATCTGTGATTTGTTCTTCTCTCTGAACGTAAATATTGAACGACTGGGGAAGTTCTTGTTCATACGGAGAAGGCCTCAAACTCTCCTTCTTGGGGTCGGGTCTCAGGCCAACACGGGAGGGAATATGAAACAGGTTTATCTATTAGCTCACGAGAAGTACCAATGGGCTTATGGAAGATTCTTATCAGTATGTGAACTGTGACTCAAAGGAAATGCATAGATGTTTATCTATTTATATATACTTTATATGAATTTATTTATGTATACCTCATAAGAATATAATGTGTCGATATATCTCTAAAGACGTTGTACACTAATATATATTTTATACTTATATATATTGTAAGTATACACCCTTCATCCTCTTCCTTCTCCCTACTCCTCCAGGGATTCCTACTTACTCTACACTCCTCCTGTTCCTTCCCTTATACTCCCCACTTATCACCCGACAATATATATATATATATATATATGTATATATCTATATATACATATATAGAAATATACAAGGTTGCATATATATATATATATATATTTATATATATATATGTATAATGTCTAGATGTATATTCATAGATGTCGTCTCGTATATGCTTTTAGAAAAAAAATATGTTACAGACAAATTGACTTACTTGCAAAGATAGCAAGCTTAGAATAAATTAAACAAGGTTGGATGAGGAGGGGGGAGTAAGAGGAAGATGATGATGAGGACGAAGAAGAAGATGATGTGGAGGAAGAAAAGAAAACATGATGAGTAAGAAGAAGAAAGGGCAGAAGAGAAGGCTTAGGAAGCTGATCATAATGATGGTGGTGAAGAATCAGAATAAAAAGGAAGTAGAGATAAAATATGAAGATAATAATGAAAAAAGGAATATAGTGCAGGGGAATTATGAAAAAAAGAGAAAAGAAAATGATAGTGATGCCAATAATAACAATAATTAAACAAATTAAGGAGGAAGAAGCACATACGATGATGAAGAACATGGACAAATGATACTGGCAATATACCTACAAAGGCCAAGTCTGATATTGTCTATGCAAAAAAAATACGTAAGTAGTATTGGTAATGATAACTTTAATACTTGTTATTACAGTGGTAATTGTATTGTGATTGTATAACCCTTGTGGGAATATAGCATACAGTTTAGATGATATAAAATAATGGAAATAATTACCGTTAACGAAAACAGGTTGCGGTAATTATGCTAATTATTGAAATAACATAAATAATACAAAAGGTTAAGGAGTAGTTAACGGCAGTTAAAGTTACAATCGT
>NC_061828.1:37249216-37279216 GCF_019202785.1 Penaeus chinensis | reverse complement strand
ATCAGGCTGAACAGTAATAATCATAATGATGATTATGATAAAACATTCATTTAATCTAGTGTAGGTTAGTATGAATTCCACAAATGCATCTACTTTGCTACAAATAAAAAAAAACGTAAATGGCCATTATAATATAGGTTGCAACACTAGACTAACAGTGTATTGCTAGTGTGTGTGTGTGTGTGTCTGTGTGTGTGTGTTGTGTGTATGTGACTGAGAGAGTTTGTGTGTGTATGCATGTGTATGCGTGTGTATGTGTGTGTGTGTGTGTGTGTGTGTGTGTGTGTGTGTGTGTGTGTGTGTGTGTGTGTGTGTGTGTTGTGTGTATGTGACTGAGAGAGTGTGTGTGTGTATGCATGTGTATGCGTGTGTATGTGTGTGTGTGTGTGTGCGTGCGTGCGTGCGTGCGTGCGTGCGTGCGTGCGTGCGTGTGTGTGTGCATGTGTGTGTGTATGTGTGTGTGTGTAAGAGAGAGGGAGAGAGAGAGAGAGAGAGAAGAGAGAGAAAGAGAGAGAGAGAGAGAGAGATGAAGAAGGATACTTCACTTATCTGTACGAGTAATTCGCACGTCTTCCTATGCTTCCCTTCGCTTTACTGAATAAACCAGAACCGGTTAAAAGATATCTAATGCAATACGCTATGCGCGTCTCCCCGTCCGCCAACCAACCTCTCATAACATACTAACTTCGAACTCCTACAGAAATAGCGGATCTGAAGTGACTTCTTTCAATTCACGACCTTCTCCTTAATCACTCTATTCACCAGGAATTTCATCACCAGCTCTGTCCTTGCAAATACAGCGCATCAACGAATATAAAAAACTCGCCACATTTTCTCGTTCCCTGTAAAAATGGCGCTTGAACTAAACACCAACAGGCTCCTCACGAACACAGCCTTCTGCCGCCAAACCACTGCTTGATAAAACGGGTTCTTGAATAATTGGATAGGGAGGGTATTACCCCCTTCCTTCTCCTCCTTCTCCTTCTCTTTCTCTTCTTCTTCACCTTCTTCTTCTTCTTCTTCTTCTCCTCCTCCTCTTCCTTCTCCTTTTTCTCTTCCTCCTATTCCTCTTGCTCCTCCTCCTCCTCTTCTTCTTCTTCCTTTTTCTCCTCCTCCTATACCTCTTGCTCTTCTTCTTCTTCTTCTTCTTCTTCTTCTTTTTCCTCCTCCTTGTTCTTTTCCTCTTTCTCCTCCTCCTACCCTCTTCCTTCTTCTCTTCCTTTTCCTCAATTTACTCCTCCACCACCTCTTCCTCTTCCTCAATTTACTCCTCCACCACCTCTTCCTTTTCTTCTGCCTACTCCTCCTCCTCTTCTTCTTCCTTTTTCTCATCCTCCTATTCCTCTTCCTCCTCCTCCTCTTCTTCTTCCTCCTCCTCCTTCTTCTTTTCCTCTTCCTCCTCCTGTCCTCTTCCTTTTCGTCCTCTTTCTCCTCCACCACTTCTTCCCTCTCTTCTTCTTCCTACCCCTCCTCCTCCTCCTCCTCCTCCTCTTCCTCTTCTTCTTACCCATCCTCCTCCTCCTCCTCCTCCACTTCCTCCTCCTCCCCATCTTCTTTCCTTCCTTCAGTGCCACACAACAGCCTTTATTAACTAATTAATTCATTTTATCTAATTCTATCTTTAATAGTGGTAACAGGAAAGTACTTATTTTTTACAACCTTAAAATTATACATGTTATAGAGTACGAGAAGATTGTTACGTGCGTTAGGCCCACACATAAGAAACTTTCCTGTTAACAAGATATTCTGTGCTATTACAGATGTTGAAAGCAGAACTAAACTGGTTTGTGCCGGCCAGTGGCTACTCAATAACGTTTCTATATTAGGAGTTAGGAAAACGCACTTACGATAGACTGCTTGTTAGCTCTGAAATAGCTGTCAACACGTGAGTCTTCAGTTAGAACAGGGTTGTTAACTTTGAAAGAGTAAGATTGTGCCATGCAGCAGGCCCCTACCCCCCCCCCCCAAAAAAAAAAAAAAAAAAAAAAAAGAAGAAGAAAACATGTATCCACAATAACTTATATTCACTTTCAAAAAAGTACTACATTTGAAAGGCAACAAATTATATATTATTAATCCAAATCAGACCAATATTAGATGACAAAGGTGCGAAGACCTCATACGTTTAGTTAAAATAAAGATAAAAATAAAAATAAAATAAAATAGAAGTTTTTCACGCTCTTGGTAGTGCATCTGTATCTGTTTTACCACAGTAGTCTTTTGTTTGTTTGTTTACTACTGAAGTGACTCTTTATCCATTATAAATCGGTTTAATTAAGTTTCCTCTGTTTCTTTGTTTTACATTTTGAATCCTTATATCAAAACAATGGAATATATCAAAGCGCAAAGATATCATGGCTGTCTGATTGTATGTCATAACGACTAATAATTCTTAGTTATCCACTCCATTCGTCATGTCACAAGAGCGATAAATATTACTTTCTCCAGTGCCAAATCATTTCATCGAAGTGATAAATATTGTATTTAACCCAAGTTCCATCGCAATGACATAACTGGGGAAAGGTTCAAGTCTGCATTCTCTATTATCAAGACGAAAGGAATGATGAATTACGCGAATTATCACATGTACTCAAAACTGTAACTCGTATTTACCCTCCTCCCCCCCTCCCCCTTCACTCAATTCCCCGCGAAAATTGACTGAACCCTCAGAGCGCTCCGCCATATTTGAACACCGAATTGCGTCATCATACTGGAGTTAATGGTACCTCTTTTTTAGAATGTTCTTCGATTAAATTATCGATTTCCCAACACGTGTTTATTTATTCACCAAACCGTGTCGGTTTTTAGTTATAAACAAACAAAAAAATGCATATATATATATTTACTAACATCTAAAAAAGAAAAAAAAAAAAAAAAACATGTTTGATATGACGTATGAGTTTATTATGAAGTGTCAATATGGCTTTCATATCTGACACAGTTCGTAGCGAGATTGCCGCCAGATTACGAGAAGAATGCAGTAACGGCGGTCGACTCTCGCTTTGCTTCATAATCCTTCTTAGTCAAACTGCAAAGATAACTTACTCACTGGCCCGATTCCTGTGCGAGGGCGTGTGCATAGAGAGTAAAAACGATTGAAGAGAAGAAGAAAGAAGAGAGAGAGGAGAAGAAGAAGATGATGAAGATGAAGCGGATGAGAGAGAGAGGTTAGAGGGGGGGGGGGGGGGGAGGGAGAGTGAGAGATAGCGAGAGACAGACAAATATAATGACGGACGGATGGACGGGTGGACAGACATACAAACAGACAGATACAGAGAGCATATGAGAAATAGAGTCATTAGCTACACAAGGAGACAAGAGGGAAAAAAATATATACAAGAGAGGAAAAGGATAACATATAAATAAATCGATTAAAAATACACTTGGCATTGGATTTCATGATTCTAAAGACGGCTTTTAGGGTAATTAGCATGTGTTAACGACCTTATTGTCTGTCCGTTGCTATTGAAATATCTGTATTTTGCTATTGCAATAATGTTTCTATCCTATTTTGTGTTTTGCAACATTGTATATATTGCAACAGTAATAGTCATGTGGTTCTCATAATTCATATCATCATTACTTTCAGTTTAGGGATTTAATATTATTTACCGTGATTTCTTTATCTAGTATTTTATCTTATTTATCAATAGAATTCTCTCTCTCTCTCTCTTTCTCTCTTTCACACACAAGCACGCAAGCATCCACACACACACACACACACGCACGCACACGCACAGCAAAATGCCACAGCCCGGCTTGAGCCCCTCCCCCCACCCCTCCCCACCACCTTCTCCCCCATTCCATAAACTCCACGCTAACTACCTTGACAAAATACCTTAGTCAGCGATTCCAAAGACAAGTCACACTGAACTGGAAAGAAATTCGGGCGAGGACGTGGATTTTCACGAATTTCTTGTCGAGTCATTGTCGCGTGGGCGTGGGAAATTTTTCTTAGGTGTTTGTCGTATATCCTTTCTTGCTTAAGATTCAGTGCCGATAGACTGGTAGGGTTTCATACACACACACACACACACACACACACACACACACACACACACACACACACACACACACACACATTTTGTTCTGTGATTTTTTTTTTTGATCTTTGTGAATTTCCAGTTGGTTATAATTCGGAATGGGATTAGAAATATAAGAGTATGCTTTACTTGCATCACTTAAATATGTATCTGTTTCTCAGTCTCTGTCTGTGTGTGTGCGTGCAAGCGTGCATTTGTTTGTACATCCCCCCCTTCTCTCTGTCTCCTCTTTCGTAAAGACGTTTAAAAATACACTCAGATTCTTTATTCTTCTTCATCCATCCTTATGTTCACTTCTTAGGTAATTTCATGTTTCAGAAAGTATTAAAAAAAAAACTCGTTTCCCGATATTGTGCTAGCCTTTTTTTTCAACGGCGATACACGTGGGTTTTCGTCAGAGCTGAAGGTCTGCGTGGCCCAAGCATTATGTAAATGCATGCGTAAGTCATATGCAGTATTTAGTCCATATGTTCACCTCGGCCGCAGATGACGCAACGCCCCCTCTTGCACTTACTGATAAAACATGATCTGAATTATTTAAGAAGTTGTGTAAAGCGATTTGTTAGGTAACATTATTTTTTCTTCCTTTTTATCATTTATTCATTATTATCTTTTTCACTGACATGGTGTTAGCGACATATGATCTTGATTTACGGAACTGTCAATCATGCCAGAAGTTTCCGAAAGCAGGTGTCCGCTCTCTCGGTCACTTTATAACTGGGAAAGTCATCGTTAAGAGAGTGGGTCTCTAGAACACGTTTTCCCCGCTGGTGAATCACAAATTATGTGTGCTCTGTGAATCAACATATGACGAGGAGAGAAAATAGTCATGGAATAAAATATGTAGTTTGTGAATCAACATATGACGAGGGGAAAATTAACCAGAAAATAAATATGTGGTCTGTAAAGCAACATATGACGAGAAGGAAAAATAACCCTAAAATAAAATCAACATATGACACGTAGTATTTTTTATACTACGTGTTTATAGTATTGTAATTTTATGAAAATGGGAAACTTCCTAATTTTGCACAGAGACAGAATGCACACCGTTAAAGACTGATTTACTTAGATTAAAATGATAATGGTAAGAATAGGTTTGTTTTTTAGACTCATTTTTTTTTTTTTTTTTTAGATTTTAATTTTTTTTTCACATTAAAAATGGAAAATACAACAGAGCTCAAATTTTTTTCTAAGGCATTATGTCGTTATTATTATTAAGTTATTCTTTGTTGATAACGCAACCGTTACCAATCCAGAAATATAACGAGCAGTGTTGCCATTTGGCTCATCCTTTTCAGGTGCAACTGGTCAGGATTGAATTAATACACAAGGAAAATAAGTACAAGGGAAATGTATCTGAAATATATATATGATTAGTTTTTTTTACAAATTGAATATTCTACATTTCGTTGAAATTTAAAACGTCCGCCATATCTGGTTGTCACTTTCTTCTGGTTTGGTTAAATCAAATCTTAAAAAATCGTCACCAGCATTTAATTTTGCAAAGATAATATGTTTATAGCTAAACCTGCTAGTTCGTGAAAAAAGCGGTTCAGTAAACATTTTTTTTTTTTTTGCCATTCCCTCTATGAAAATAATTCGATTTCTCTGATTCTTCACCATATATTGGAAAAATATATATATTCATGGTTTTCCACTCTTTGAATTATTTGTAGCTGTCATTATGGAAAATAATCAAATGGTAGTATTGTTGACAGTCTTATGTATGCTTAATTTCACGGCAACCTCCTAATATCCTTTATTTCTTTACATTTCCATTATTCACTTGAATGCAAAACTCAAATTTCGATTCATTTATACTTTCTGTTCATTACTATTCTATGTATTCAAAAAATGCATTCTTGAAAATCCCCATACTAAACTTTCAAATGATTTAAATGCAAAATCTCTGATTTTTTTCTAGTGTTGAAGATACTCAGGGCCACAAACTATTGTTGAATAAAATAATATTTTAATATGTATCACAACGTCTTTGCAAATATGTACAATTGATATAACAACCAGTCCCAGATATTTGCGGGGATTTCATATTACGCAAGCAAGATTTGGGCTGTTCAATGTTCACTTCATCCCGTTCCATATGGCTCTTTCATGTATTTATGTAAATATCACTGGATTCCTTACGAAGTACTTGAATTGTAAGTTCTTGACGCAGGGAACACTAGCGAAAAGGTCAAGGGAGGCGAACTTAATGTTCATAAGAATAGCCTTCTATTTATATCAGTGTTTACTAAATATATTTTCCATACTAATGTATGCTGCGAATATTAATAGATACTTTGAAGCTCCATGGAAATACTTATTGATGTTACATCTTCACATAGTGATTTCTTATTAAATTTACGCATTTTATTCTATCCCAGCAGGTAACCTAATACGAATGTCTCGTTCACATCCGCTTAAAAGACATGCAACTCGCAACTTGCAAGTTCGTACTTCCCGCATTCCTTTTATATATTATATTCCACACCACACAATTAAAACTGTACACACCATAAGTAACGAAACCCATCCATTGAAAGGTGAAAAGCCAACCGACTTCGCATAATCATAAAAAAAGAGAGTCGAGAGTCCTTGGGAAGAATTCGAACCTGCTTCTTGCCTCCTCGAAGCAGGTTCCGAAGCTTCCCCAAGGACTGATGGCTTGCTTGCAGCTGATATTCCGGATAGACGTCAAGAGACTGTCATTGTGAAGCGGGCATGAAGGTGCGAATGAAGAAGGTCAAGGAAAACAAGACTTCAAACAAGAGAGGTTCAGTGATCTATTACTGACGCTAAACGTTCTTCCTTGTTATTAGAGGCTTAGATCCCCCTCTCGTAGATCTACGTAAACGAGTTAGTACTATCTGATCACACAAAACTCCAGTGTTAGACATATATAGACGAAATAATATGATCTCACAAAAAATAGAATTTGACCTTTATATGCGAGTTAATTATATCACGCAAAAATTATCATCTCGGTATTTTAATTTTATTTTATAAATATATACAATATATTTACTTTCTTATTCACAAAATATATGGTATTTAATGTATAAATGTTAAAACATAAATACAGCATTTTAATATTTACACACGGATATTTTTTGTCTATTTATGTTTTTTTTATATTCATACAGACAACATATACATATTGTATATTACAAAACCCTTACATATAATTGTATTAAACACACAAAAAATTTTTAATGGTGGTGTTTGTGGTGTAGGTGTGTGGTGGTTTGTAGTGGTTTTATGATGTTTGTGTATACATAAATAATACATATTTACCACCCATACACACAAAACACAAACCACCACACCAAACACACACACACACCGCCCCGCCGCGCACAACCCACCACACACAACGCCCCCACAACACACACACACACACACCAGACACACACACACCCACACACACAAAATATATATATATATAAATATGTAATATGTTTTGTTAATTTATATGTAACCACATATGGATATATTTAAATATATATAAATATATAATATTTGGATATTTTTTTTGGGTTTTTTATTTATTATAGGCATATGTAGCAATATTTTTTTTATATACATACAATATTATTTTTTTCATACATCATATTTTTACACATATAATGATATTTATATTACATTTTTTATTTTACTTTTAATATATATATACATAAAAACTTTTTTACGACCATACATACATACATATATATTGTTATTTTTTGTGTGTGTGTGTGTGTGTCGTGTTTTGTGTGTGTGTATATATGTGCTAAAAGGATAGGAATTTTTTTATCTTCGAAATGAGGCCCCCCCCCGGGAAAAAAAGTGCGTTTGGGGCCTTAAGTTTTTGCAAAAAAACTGACCTGTCTTTAAACCCCCCCCCCCCCCCCCCCCCCCCCACCCACCCCCCCCGCTTAAGGTTTTTGGGGTTTTAAGGCCCAAATTGTCCCCTTTTTTGCAATAAAAATAGAGTGATTGGGACAATTTCAAATACGGGAGGAAATTTCCAAAATCATTTTAAAACTTTTTCCGGGGTTTTACTCTCCCCTTCATCGTTTTCTGTCTGCTGTTCCCCCTTTTTTTCTACTTATGTTTTCTCTGTGTGTGTCTCTGGCTTCTTTTTTATCTATCTATTTTTCTTCTCCTTATTTTTCTGTTTTCCGTCTCTCTCTCCTTTGTGGTATTATATATAACAACATATGTTATAACTATATATATATATTTATTTTTGTATTGTATATTATAATCTTCAAAAATAATTTGCTGTCGTCAGTCCTTTTTTCTTGTGCGGTTTTTTTATGTCCCATTTCTCTTTTTCATTTCCTTTCTCTTTCTATATGTCTCTGTCTCTGTCTCTGTCTCCCTCCCTCCCTCCATCCCTCTCCCCTCCCCTCTCTTCTCTCGCTCTCTCTCTATCTTAACACTCTCTTTTACTTTTCTAACTCTGTTATCATCCAACCCAATAAAATTTACCGAAATTTCAAAATTCCATGTCTCCCGTATCTTTAATTGAGCATCAAATTTTATTCTCAGTCCTTTAAAGGTTTACATAACCCAAGGAAATAATGAAAATAATCGGAAGACCAAAAGGCTATTATCTACAGCACGGCAGTTCTACCCAGTTTAAAAGATCAGGTTTTATTAAAGGCGCGCCCGCGCCGTTGGCATTAGGTTATCAATCCCCCTCCGCCTATGGCCTCCTCCGTAATGACAAAAAAAAAAAAAAAAGGAAAAAAAAAAGGAGAGAGAAGTGAGAGAAGAGACGAGAGAGGAGAGAGTAGAGAGGGATGATAGAGAGATGCGACGTGTGTGATCGCTGGACGAGAGAGAGAGAGACGCGATGGTGGCAGTGTGGAGGGAGAGAGGGAGACGAGGAGACGCTGAGAGAAATAGATATAGTACTCGGACTAAAAAGTGTATATATAAAGGCAACAATAAAAATAAGAAAAAAGAGAGAGAGAAAAAACAAATGGAAAAGGTAAGTTTTTTTTTTTTTTTTTTTTTTTATAGAGAAAAACTGTGGTTTCCTCTTTGTTGTTAAAAATTGTTGCAAAAAATCGGATGCTATTGTTGTCATTACAGGAAAAAAATCAGTATGTAGTTAGTGAAACATATAGGAACCTCTCATTATAGAATGTGACGATTCGATTTGCAAACTTTTCATGTTGCAAAGGTTAGTTACAACAAACGATATGTTTTTTTTTTTTCTCTCTCTCTGTTTAAGATTATTCGAGTCGACTAAGCTTGACCCGGGTATTACATACATTCGGGCAATTCCTGTTCTGTGCAGCCAAAAGAAAACAAAAAAATGTGCATTAAACAGTACAATTGTCCAATCTTCCGGATTTAATTTATTATACATAATTATATCTCGTTTGCCCACCCAACAATCCCTTAGTACCTTTCCTCCTCATTTTACAACAAACAATTAACTCCCATGCTAATTTACCCCAAAAAACGGCGCCGGCGGAATAAATATTTAAAGGAGCCTGAGTTTCCGTCTCTGTCTTGTTGCCTCAACCTGCGTCGTGTTGCCACCCAACCTAGCCGCCCACATGTTCCTCGGCAGACTAGCTTGAAAATCACCTGAGGCTTAATCTTTATATACGCAATTGTTTTTATTTCATTTCGGACTTATCTTCGACTGATTTCATTAGATTAATTAGGTTAATTTAATGTGAGTGGGGAAGGGGGGGGATTGGGAGGAGAGAGAGGAGAGAGAGACCGGGAGGCGAGACGAGAATCCGGAGACCGAGAAGAGAGCCCGGACTGATGAGAGGGATGAGAGAGGACAGAGATGTGACCACTGTTGGGGAGAGGAGACGAGGTAGGGGTGGACGAGGAAGCGATAGATGAGAGGAGACAGTGAGAAGGAGAATGAGAGGGAAGAGAGAGGAGAGAGAGAGGAATGGAAGGAAGAGAGAGAAGAAGCGAGGAGGAGAGGGAGGGACGAGGAGGGATAGAGTGAGTGGGTGAGGCGAGAGGAATGAGAGAGAGGGAGGGAGAGGAGAGGAGAGGAAGGGAGAGGAAAAAGATAAAGAGAGAGAGAGAGGGAGAGAGAGATGCGAAGAGAGGAGGAGAGAGGGAGTAGAGAGGCGAATAAGAGTAAGTGAAGTGAGAAGGGAAAAAGAATATATAAATAATGAAAAAGAGCTGTGGGTGATTGAAGAGAGAGCGAAAGACGAGAGCGAGGTACTGACGAGGAGAGAGAGAGATTCAGCTAGTGATAATTGGACCTGAAGTTTTACGGGACAGAAATTCGTTTGGCAATTAAACTACAAGAATGCAGTTAGAGGGGTGTGGGGTGAGGGGGGAAGGGAATGGGGAAGAATGGGGACAGGTTTGCAGAAAGGGAGGGGGCCAGGGGGGGAGTTGGGAGAAGGGGGCGGCAGGGCGAAGGGGGGAGATAGGGGGGAGAGGAAGATGGGGGGGTGGAAGGGGGGCAGGGGGGGAGGGGGGCAGAAGCAGGGGGGGAGAGAAGAGTGAGAGATGTGTCAAGAGACAGGAAGCGAGGGGGCGGCCAGGGGGGGCGGCGGGGGGGGGGGGGGAGCCGTGGGGGGCAGGGGGGGGGGCTGTGGGCCGGGGCCGGGGCCGGGGGGGGGGGGGGGGGGGGGGTGGGGGGGGGGGGGGGGGGGCGGGGGGGCCGGGGGGGCAGGCGGCAGGAGGGGCGGGCGGGGGAGGGGCGGGGCGGGGCACGGGGGGGGGAGGGCAGGCGGCGGGGGTCGGGGCGAGGAGCCGGGGTGGGCGGGGGGGGACGGCGGGGCGGGGTGAGGGGCAGGGGAGGCGGGGCCCGGGCGGGGCCGGGGGGGGCGGGCAGGGGGGGGGGGGGGGGGCGGGCGGCGGGGCGGCCGCGGGGCGGGGGGGGGGGGGGGGGGGGCGGGGGGGGGGGGGGGGGGGGGGGGGGGGGGGGGGGGGCGGGGGGGGGGGGGGGGGGGGCGGGGGGGGGGGGGGGGGGCGGGGGGGGGGGGGGGGGGGGGGGGGGGGGGGGGGGGGGGGGGGGGGGCGGGGGGGGGGGGGGGCGGGGGGGGGGGGGGGGGGGGGCGGGGGGGGGGGGGGGGGGGGGGGGGGGCGGGGGGGGGGGGGGGCGGGGGGGGGCGGGGGGGGGGGGGGGGGGGGGGGGGGGCGGGGGGGGGGGGGGGGGGGGGGGGGGGGGGGCGGGGGGGGGGGGGGGGGGGGGGGGGGGGCGGGGGGGGGGGGGGGGGGGGGGGGGGGCGGGGGGGGGGCGGGGGGGGGGGGGGGGGGGGGGGGGGGGGGGGGGGGGGGGGGGGGGGGGGGGCGGGGGGGGGGGGGGGGGGGGGGGGGGGGCGGGGGGGGGGGCGGGGTGGAGCAGGGGGGCGAGGCAGGGGCGGCCGGCGGCAAGGCGGGGCGCAGGGGAGGGCGGGGGGACAGGCGGCGGCGGCGGCGGGGGGGGGCCGGAGGCGGCGGGGCGCGGGGCGGGGCAGCGGGGGGCGGCAGGGGGGGGGCCGGCCTGGGGGGGGTCCTGGGGGGGGGGGCCGGCAGGGCGGGGGGGCGGCGGCAGGCTGGCCAGGGGCCGGGCAGGCGGGGGGGCGGGGGGGGCGGGGGCAAGGGGACGGGAGGCGGGGCGGGCGGGGGCGGCGGGGGGGGGGGGGGGGGGGGGGGGCGGGGGGGGGGGGGCGGGTGGGGGGGGGGGGCGGGGGGGGGGGGCGGGGGGGGGGGGGGCGGGGGGGCGGGGGGGCGGGGGGGGGGCGGCGGGGGGGGGCGGGGGGGCAGGGGGGGGGGGGCGCGGGGGGGGGGGCGGGGGGGGGGGGGGCGCGGGGGCGGGCGGGGCGGCGGGGGGCGGGGCGGGGGGGGGGGGGGGCGGGGGGGGGGGGGGGGGGGGGGGGGGGGGGGGCGGGGGGGGGGGGGGGGGGGGGGGGGGCGGGGGGGGGGGGGGGGGGGGGGGGGGCGGGGGGGGGGGGGGGGGGGGCGGGGGGGGGGGGGGGGGGGGGGGGGGGGGGGGGGCGGGGGGGGGGGGGGGGGGGGGGGGCGGGGGGGGGGGGGGGGGGGGGGGGGGGGGGGGGGGGGGGGCGGGGGGGGGGGGGGGGGGCGGGGGGGGGGGGGGGGGGCGGGGGGGGGGGGGGGGGGGGGCGGGGGGGGGGGGGGGGGGGGGGGGGGGGGGGCGGGGGGGGGGGGGGGGGGGGGGGGCGGGGGGGGGGGGGGGGGGGGGGCGGGGGGGGGGGGGGGGGGGGGGGGGGGGGGGGGGGGGGGGCGGGGGGGGGGGGGGGGGGGGGGGGGGGGGCGGGGGGGGGGGGGGGGGGGGGGGGGGGGGGGGGGGGGCGGGGGGGGGGGGGGGGGGGGGGGGGGGGGGGGGGGGGGGGGGGGGGGGGGGGGGGGGCGGGGGGGGGGGGGGGGGGGCGGGGGGGGGGGGGGGGGGGGGGGGGGGGGGGGGGGGGGGGGGGGGGGCGGGGGGGGGGGGGGGGGGGGGGGGGGGGGGGGGGGGGGGGGGCGGGGGGGGGGGGGGGGGGGGGGGGGGGGGCGGGGGGGGGGGGGGGGGGGGGGGGCGGGGGGGGGGGGGGGGGGGGGGGGGGGGGGGCGGGGGGGGGGGGGGGGGGGGGGGGGGGCGGGGGGGGGGGGGGGGGGGGGGGGGGGGGGGGGGGGGGGGGGGGGGGGGCGGGGGGGGGGGGGGGGGGGGCGGGGGGGGGGGCGGGGGGGGGGGGGGGGGGGGGGGGGGGGGGGGGGGGGGGGGGGGGGGCGGGGGGGGGGGGGGGGGGGGGGGGGGGGCGGGGGGGGGGGGGGGGGGGCGGGGGGGGGGGGGGGGGGGGGGGGGCGGGGGGGGGGGGGGGGGGGGGGGGGGGGGGGGGGGGGGGGGCGGGGGGGGGGGGGGGGGGGGGGGGGGGGGCGGGGGGGGGGGGGGGGGGGGGGGGGGGCGGGGGGGGGGGGGGGGGGGGGGGGGGGGGCGGGGGGGGGGGGGGGGGGGGGGGGGGGGGGGGGGGGGGGGGGGGGGGGGGGGGGGGGGGGGGGGCGGGGGGGGGGGGGGGGGGGGGGCGGGGGGGGGGGGGGGGGGGGGGGCGGGGGGGGGGGGGGGGGGGGCGGGGGGGGGGGGGGGGGGGGGGGGGGGGGGGCGGGGGGGGGGGGGGGGGGGCGGGGGGGGGGGGGGGGGGGGGGGGGGGGGGGGGGGGGGGGGGGGGGCGGGGGGGGGGGGGGGGGCGGGGGGGGGGGGGGGGGGGGGGGGGGGGGGGGGGGGGGGGGCGGGGGGGGGGGGGGGGGGGGGCGGGGGGGGGGGGGGGGGGGGGGGGGGGGGGGGGGGGGCGGGGGGGGGGGGGCGGGGGGGGGGGGGGGGGGCAGGGGAGTAGAAATCCAGGTGGGGGAGTGGGGCGGCGGAGGGGCAGGTCGGGCGCAGGGGGGGCAGTGCGGGGGGGGGGGGGCACGGGCTGGGGCGGGGGGGGGGGGCCGGGGGGCGGGGGGCGAGGGGGGCGGGGCGGGGCTTGGCAGGGGGGGGCCTGGGGGCCAGGGCGGGGGGGGGCTGTGGCGGCAGGGGGGGGGGTTGCGGCAGGGTGAGCTGGGCGGGGAGGCACGGCTGTTGGGGGGGCGGGGGCGAGGGGGGGGGGGGGCAGGGGAGATGAAGAGGGGGGGAAGGGGGGCAAAGGGTGAGGAAAGAGGGGAGAAGAGAAAAAAGGAAAGAGGGATAGCGAGTTGCCAGAGTTCTGAGAGCCCACGCTACTGTGACCACGACATTCTGAAAGTTTTACGCGTCCATGCATTCAGGTTTAACTTAGTCTGGTATAAGTTTCGTAAGGATTTGTGGTCAAAGTTCTAAGAGATATTGCGGGTGGGGGTTCCGATTTGTGTGCTTGCCATGCAGAGGCCGTGGGTGGATGGCGGGCGAGGCTGGGTCTGGACGATACAATGTTGTGTAATCGTGATGCAGTGGGAATCTACGGGCCAACTATGGGCATCGTCGGTAGGGGGGCTGGCGGCAGCGCGTTGTAAGAAATGGTGTGGGAGACAGGCTTACGTAGGGGTGGAGTAGTTTTTTGACTTGGATGTTTATGGTGTTGGTCAAATGGGACAGCGGGGCGCAATATTCTTGAGTGAGGTGTTAAAGGAGTGTTAGATGCGTCTGGGTGTAGGGATGGCGAGCGATAGTAAGCGAGAGAAGTAGTAGAAGCGCACAGGAGAGATGAGGAGAGAAAGGACGACGAAGAGCGAGCGACCGCCAGATGCGCAGAGAAGAGGGAGCGTGATAGGAAGCATGCAGAAGGCGTCGTCTACTGTGCGCGTCGGACTTTCTGCCTTCTTCTCGTCTCTCATTCCTCCTCGTCTCTCTCTCTCTCATCTCTCTCTCTCTCTCTCTCTCTCTCTCTCTCTCCTCTCTCTCTCTTCTTTCTCCTTCTCTCTTCTTTTCCTTCTCTCTATCTCTCTCTCCTTCTCTCTCTCTCTCTCACTTCTCTCTTCCTTCTCTCTCTCTTTCTCTCTCTCTCTCTCTCTCTCTCTCGGCTTTCTCTCTCTCTCTCCTCTTCTCTCTCTCTCTCTCTCTCTCCTCTCTACTCTCTCTCTCTTCTCAAACTCTCTCTCTCTTCTCCCTTTATGTCTCTCTTCTCCCTTTCTCTCTTCTCTCTCGCACTCTTGCTCTACTCGTCACTCTCTTCTCTATTCTTTCTCTCTTCTCTCTCTCTTTCTCTTTCCCCCCCTCTATCTTCTTCTCTTCCCATCCCTCCCCTCTCTCTCCTCTCTTCTCTCTCTCCCTCTCTCTCTCTGTCTCTTCTTCTCTCTCTCTCGCTCCCTCATCGTCTCGTCTCTCTCTCTCTCTCAACCTCGCCTACCTCTCTCTCTTGCTCTCTATCTCTCTTCTGTCTCTATATCTTCCTCTCTGCTCTCTCTTCTCTCTCTCTCTCTCTCTTCTATGTGTAATTTATAATTATTTATTTATCGAGAGAGAGAAATACACACACACACAAATACACACAAACACACACGTATGTGTATATGTATATATATGTATATATATGTATATATATATTTATACATATACATATATATATGTATGTATGTATATATATGAATATATTTTAACATATATATGTATGTAGTGACATAACATATATATATAAATTTATACACACCACATACATAGGTATGTAGGTATCAGCTGCCAAATCAGTACCTCCACGCGTACTCGGTTACAAGCGTGCGGAAAATAAATGAACATGAAAATAGCAGAAATATATCTAATAATGTCTACTAATCAGAAAAATGAACAAGAGTGAGGAAACTTACTTCGAAAAGGTATTTTTGATTGCTGGTTCGTGATCAGTTGTTGGTCCAGCTTGATCCTCCCGGGGACAAGGTGGTTATGTCGCCTGGTGTCGGTGTTGTAGTGTTGTGCTAGGGTCATGCATGCCGCTGAAAAGTGTGTATTGAGGGTGGGTTGCTTGCGGCCAGGGATGGGAGAAAAGCAGGGTGGGGTGAGACGAGTGCGTGATAGTACTCATCTATAACTGATCTATTACTATCTATATATCTCTCCTGTAAGATAATATCTTATTGTGTGTTTTGTGTGATTTTTGTGTGTGCTGTGGTCACTGTGTTTTGTGTGGTGCTAGGGATTTGATGTGTGTTTGGGCTGTGACTTGGGTGTTGTATTGTGGTGTTGTGGGTGTGTGTATGGGTTACGGTGTACCGTCTATTGTCAGGGGGGATGTGTGTATGTCAAGTCGGTGTGTGGTGTGTGTGTTGTGTTAAGTTGTGTATGTGTGTTCGTTTGTTGTTGTATGTGTTGTGTGAATGGTGTGTATTGTGATTGTCATGGGTTGGGTTAAATGTGTGGTGTTTGTGGTAGGATGGATGTCGGAGTGTGTGTGGTGTGTGTGTGTGTGTGTGTGTGTTGTGTTGTTGTTTTGTTGTTGTGTGAAGTTTGGGTAGTCTATATGCTTATCTTATTTGTACTATTCATAATGTTTGTTGTCTGGTTATAGTCATGTTTGTTATGTGTGTGGTGAATGGTGGTGTTGTAGTGTGTGGGTAGTGGTGGGTAACTTACATTTTGCTTAAGAGGTGTGTATTGATATGTAAAGTTGTATGTATGTGTGTGTGTGTCTGTGGAGTCGAGAATGTGTGTTTGGCAGTGGCGTAGAGATATTTTATCTTGATATTATATAGAATAGATTTATTATACATATATATTGTATAAAAGGTAATGAATGAGAATGAATATCTTTCACAATACAAGATGTATATTGGACGTGTTTCGACTATGTCTCGTCTGAAATACATGTATTTTGACGAAGACATAAGTTCGAAACGGTCAAATTTCATCTCTTGTTAATTGATGAAAGATATTCATTCTCGCAATTCATTACCTTTTATACCAATTGTCAACTTGAACGCGGTTCAACATTTATATACTATATAATTTATATACTATATATATATATATAAATATATATAGATTATTGTATATGCATTATATTATATATACACACTATTTATATGTATATGCCTAGTATATAATATAAATATATATATATTTATATACTATATATATTTATAGATTTATATATAATATTATTATTGTATATGTATATGCATATGTCTAATACAAATTAATTTCCATAGCTATATATATGTATTATATATCCACAGATGTTTATTATATAAATATATACATATGTAAATATATAATTAAATTACTACATATATATATAATACTATACTTTAACTACATACATAATACAACATACATACAATCATACATACAAAAAACCATAACTAACATACATACATACATAAACATAACATAAATATATATATTTATATATATATATATAAAATTATATATAATATATATATATTCTATTATTTATATTATATATATGCACATATGCGCATCACCGATTGGTGTTTAAACAACCTATTTGGGGGAAATTTTGGGAGAGAGAAAGAGAGGGAGGGGGAAAAAGAGGGAGGAGATACAAAATAGGAGACCGACAGGGACAGAAACATGCAGAGAAAAAGACAGAGATGGAAAGTAACAGAGTGAATAGAGAGACGTCGGCGGGACCAGGATTTTACAGCTGTATCTCCAACATACGCAATAATAGGAACTGAAAAACGAAAACGAAAAACATCAAGACACAATTCCATCATCGATATATTTTCCCACCCCAATTTCCAGCCCCCTTTTTTAAAATTTGAAAAATGGTTCTTGGGGAAATCCCTTTAGTTTTTTATTGACCTTGACAAAATGGGGCACGTAGATAAACCCCAATCGAGACGGGTCTGGAATCTCGTTTCACTGCTTATGAAAACTTACAAAAATCGGTGTCAGCCCTATACCGGGAGGCTAGAGGTAGTGTTGATACACGTTCCAACCCCGTGGTGTCATGTGGTGTAAAATGCCCAGCTACCTTATGACATACACATACTCATTTTTAGTGTGTATGTTCCCCTATTTGTAATAATGTGACAACTAATACACTTTGGGGGCCTCATGTTAGTTTTGAAATCTCCCCAATGCTAAATAAATACTTTATTTACAGTACCCACAAAACTGTAAAAATTGGGTATCATTTAGAAAGCTTAAGCAGTATTTAGTTTTTTTTATTCACTTGCCTTTTGGACATATTTTTTCCTTTCTTTCCCTTTTCTGCAATTCGAATATATAATAAAAGAGAAAAAACGAGAAATTTATATCTTAGGCGGTTATTCAAATTATGTTTTTTTTATATTTCCCTTTTAAAAAAAAAAAATATTATATATAATTTTATATTAAAATATATATATTATATATATATTTATATTATATATTTTTCTTTTTCCCAAAAAAGGAGAGAGGTAGAGAAGGAGAAAAAAAAACAGGGGGTGAGGGGGGAGGAAATGACAAAGAAAAACAGCTGATTCCACGTAAACCCAAAACACAAAATCACTTTTTTTAAAGCGATTTCCAGCCTGGACTCGCGAGCTTAATTTAGGTCCCATTTGCCTCAGCTTAGAGTCGCCATTAGGAGAGGAATGTATATTAAGGTCACCGCAAGTTGCCAGTAAATAGAGATTTGCATGGGAAGGGGGAAGTGGAGAGGGGAAATGGGGAGGGGGAAAAGGGAGGGGGAGTAGAGGGAAAAAAGGGGGGAGGGGGGAAAAAGATAGGAGGGAAGGAGGGAGAAAGGGAAGGGGAAGAGGGGGGAGGGAAAAGGGAAGGGGGAGAAGGAGTGGGGAAAGGGGAGTAAAGGGAAAAAAGAGAAAAGAGGAGGAGAGGGAATGGAAGGGTGAGACAAAGAGAGAGGGAGTGGGAATGAAGGGGAAAAGGAAAAAGGAGAAGAGGGACACGGGGAGGAGGGGGATAGGGAGGGGGGAGGGGGATGGAACTGATCAAGACCTGTTTTTAGGCAGTATTGCCATCGACACCACCCTCAATACCACCCAAACATAGTGGCCACTCTTGCTCTCTCTCGTGTATATATATTCGTCTGTCTACACCTGTAGCCATCTATCTTATCTATCTATCTATCTATCAATATATCTATATATCTTATCTATCTATCTATCTATCTTGTCTATCTGCATCTCTATCCCCTCCCTCCCTCCCTCTCTCCATTCCTCACTCTCCCTCTCTTCTTTTCTCTCTCCCTCCTCCCTCCCTCCTCTCTCTCTCTCTCTCTATCTCTTCCCTCTCTCTCTCTCTCCCCTCTTCTCTTCTATCTCTCTTCTCTCTCTCTCTCTCTCTCTCTCTTTTCTTTCTCTCTCTTTTCTCTCCTCTCTCTCTCTTTTCTCCCCTTCTCTCTTTCTTTGTGTGCTCTCTCTTCTCTCATTCTCTCTCTCCTCTCTCTCTTATTTACTCTCTCTCTTTCTCTTCTCTTTTTCCTTTTTTCTCTCTCCCCCTCACCTCTCTTTTCTCTCTCTCCTCTCTTCTCTTCTCTCTCTTTCTCTTCTCTCTTCTCTCTTTCCCTCTCTCTCCTCTCCCTCACTCTCTCTCTCTCTCTCTCTTTTCTCTCCTCTCTCTCTCTCTCTCTGCTCTTTCTCCTCCCCTTCTCTCTTCTCTCTCTTTCTTTTTCTCTGCTCTTTGACACCCCCCCCCCCTTCCTCTCCTCTCTCTCTCTCTCTTTTTATTCTCTCATCTCTTTCTCCCCCCCTCTCTCTCCTCTCTCTCTCTCTCCCCTCTCTTCTCTCTCTTTCTCTCTTTCTTATCTTTCTCTCTCTTTCCTCTCATCTTTCTCTTTTCTCCCTTTGTATACCCCCACTTTACCTTTCTCTATGTCTCAGTGAACAAGTGTTTTCGTGAATGAGTCACTCCATGTTGCAACGTCCGAGCCTCTTTTTCAGTCACCAATACTGGCCCCCTAAAACCGGGTTTTTAAAACCAATTTACCTTCAATCTCCCATCCCCCCCCACCCAAATCAAACCCGATTTTAAAAACCCCAACCCCTTTTAAATTTCCCATTGGTCTGCCAGTGACATTCACCCGTGACCTGTGTTTGTGTTTGTATGCGCACGTGCCCCAAACTGTCGTCGGGGCACCTTACCCGACGGTTGAAACTTTCTCGAATAGGGAGGGTAAATGGAGTTTCCTCGGGGGGGGGGGGGGGGGGGAAATACCGCCTGCTTATCTCTCGTAAGAAACGGAATGAGATAATGGTTTTCTTATTATTTTTAAGTGTTGTTATGGTTATCAGCATTATCATTATTGTTGTTATTTGTTATTGTATTTCACTGATGACTTGAACTGGATTTTATTTCATGGACGAAGGTATGATATTTATTGTGTATTTAAAACGATTAACGTTATCACAAGTATCTCAAATAATCTCGTAAGATGCTGTGAGTTGTATACTTCGCGATGCTTCAAAGGTGAAATTATTATCTTGTTATATATGATACTTTATTATAAACGAGGGTACACTGCCATATAAGTATACACCCGGCGATTAACTTAATGAAATTGCAAGTAATTTGGAGTGTTTACCCACAAATTGCATGCAGAGATTGCAATTCTCTGACCTGCCTCGTTTAAGTTCACAGCCATTGTGACTGAAAGTAAAAGGAAACGGCCATTAGTCAAATTTGCTGTCATTTCATTACGTCATGCAATTGACAGGTTGACAGGGTCAGGTCGCTGTAAGAAATAGACTTGCCTGAGACAACAATACAGTCATTCGACGTTTACAACAAAATCGAGTGATTGCACAACCGTCAGAGAAAGCTTTTACTTTGTTGATAGTAATAATGATATCTCTAAAATTTTTAAAGACTAATTTATGATGATGGGGAATTAAGATAAGTAAGTTTTATGAAAAGAATGAAGAAATTTACATGCAGGTATAAATAACAAAAAAGGAATTGATAATTTATAATGCCGCGTCTCGAAAAAAAGGGAAAATTTAAAAATCTCTCTGCTTTTGAACCCTTTTTCCTTCCCTTTTATGGCCTTACGACGCGCTCGCCCGAAGGGCGGGTTTGTGGACGTAATAACTGAGAATTTATACGGTCGGAAAGGTATTTATGAAAAGTATGCGAGTCCGGGAAGATAATTTTGGAACAATAGTGAGGTTGTCCTTCCTTTTATGCAAAAAAGTGTGATAATCGTTTGCGATTACTGGTTGGCTTTTTGTCTGTTCATCTGTGTGTCTACCTGTCTGTCTACACCCACACCCCAAAACCCACACACAACACAAACACACCCCAACAAAATATTTATATATATTAAAACTATTATTTTATTGTATATTATAAAAATATATATATATATAACACACACACACCAACACACGCGCACACACTCACACACACACACAACAAACACACCACAACACACCCCACACACACACAACACACACACAACAAACCAACACACACAACCACACACACACACACACACACAACACACACAACACACACACACACACACACACCAAAATTATCTATTATCTTCTATCTATTTTTATATTGTTGTAATATTTTTTGTGTGGCGTGTGTGTGGGGTGTTTTGTAAATAAAGTGTGAGTGTTTTTGTGTCTGGTGTAAAATGTGTGTGTATGGTGTGGTATGTGTTTTTTGTGTATGTATTGATTGTATAGAAAAGATAGATAGATCGATAGATAATATGAATAAATATAAATGTGTGTAAAAATATACACACAAAATATAAATATTTTGTATATATTTACATATAAAAATACATATAATATAAAATTTTATATATCTCTCTCTATAATAGATATATATATGTATATATTTTTTGTTTATATATCAAAAGTAATAAAAATATATAAATATAATCTTTATATTATTAGTATATATAACACAACAACACAATAAAAATATATAACATACATATATCTCCCTATTATATATAAAACATACCTATATAATATAAAAATTTAATATAAATAAATATATATATATGCATATATAATGATTTATATGTTATTATATAATAAAAATTATTTTATTATCTATATATATATACAAGCACACACAAAACACACACACACACACCCCACACTCACAAATATATAAATATATTTTTATATATATAAAATATATATACATATGTATATATTGTTGTATGTATGTATACAATAAAATAAATAATATATATATATATTATATATATATTTATACACACAACACACACACACCCCCCACACACACAACCCCCCACACACACACCACACAACACCACAACACATATATATATGTATATTTTATTATAAATAGATAAGTATATAAAAACTATATACGCGTATAATGGTATGTATTTTATTCATATTTGTGTGTATAGTAAATATATGCAATATATATAAATATTATTTTATATTTTTAATATAATATAATTGTATAATATGTATTATTTTTTATATTATAAAAATATATTAATATTATTTTTATTTTTTTAATTTTATACATTTTAAAAAAAATATATTTTTTAAACTATATATGTTTTATATATTATACATATATGCAATTTTATATATATTATATATATAAATATTTTATAAAATTTATAATATTAATAACTATTTATATATATCTAAATTTATATCTTATAATATTTTCAATCTCAGAGATATATGTAAACCCCCCCCACCCCATCGCCCTTTTAATACTACCGTCTCTATCATTAGTTAGAAATCATATAAAAACCAAAAACACCCCCCAGAAGATAAATAACAACACCAAACTCAACCGCATTTTCCGTTATAAAAAACCCCCGTCGTCATAAATAAAAATTTTTGGTTTTTCACTTAAATTTTCCCCCCACCCTCCCCCTCCCCTCCCTCCCTCCCTGTGCGTTTGACCCTTTCCCCCCCCCTTGCCCCCACCCCGCCCCTTACTCCTAAATTTACAAACCCCTACACACCCCCCACCCACTTGACCCACCCACAACCTTTTCAAAAATTTCCCACTTCATTAAATAAGTTTTAATATATTTTTTCCCCCAAATTTTCATTTTTTTATCTTTTTTTTTCTTCTTTGTTTTATTGTTCAAAGAATGATCTTTTCCCTGTGTTTTCGACGACACGATCGTAAGGAAATGAAAGGGTTTTTGTGCAATTTTTTTTTTTCACTTTTCCGCACTTTTCATCTTGGTTTTACTTTCACTACTTCTTCCAGTCTTGTATTTTCCTGGCTGACTGTTTGTGTGGTTTCTGCTTTCTTGTCTTTATCAGTTATCTATCTGTCTGTTCATAGATATCTGCCCTTATTATCTTTTTGTTCTGACCTGGTTGAGAATTGTCACTTATTATTTAAATTTTAGTCTTTATGCAGATGAATATACCGTTTTGGTACCGTTTGCGTGTGTTTGCGTGTGTGTGTGTGCAAATTGTGTCCCAATAGATCTCCTCTGCCTAGATTGCAATCTAAAAGCACAGAATGTAAAAGGAAAACAGAAACCCTAAATACATAGATTCCCCAAATAAAAAATATATTATTTACATGAAATAAGTAAAAAAATAATAAATATTTTTATAAATATATATATTATATTTATATATTGTGTGTTGTGTTTTTGTGTGGTGTGTGTGGTATTGAGGATAAATATATACAAATAAATTTTTTTTTTTGTTGTTTAAATTTACTTAAATTGCCCAATCTTTTCTTCGGGACTGGTTTCCCTTCCCGAGATGTCCGCCGTCAATTTTCCCTGGGAAATCAGTCAGGGGGTTTCCGTTGCTTTTCCTAAAGGGTTTTTTTCATTGTGTGTGTTGGGGTGTGATATATTATTTTAAAATATAATTTTGATATATAAGATATGTGTGTGTGTGTTGTGTGTGTGTGTGTGTGTGTGTGTGTATGTGTGTGTGTGTATGTGTGTGTATGTGTGTGTGTGTGTGTGTGTGTGTGTGGTGTGTTAGTTGTGTTGTGTGTGTGTGAATCCTGATTGGAGGCTGTCGAATCCACCGAAATTTGTCAGACCTTCGGATCGACGTTTATGTGTTGGCTTTTATGTGTATGTGTGTGCTCTCATTCCCAGGCGACGCCGGAGTGGAAAAATACATGGAGAGATACACTTGTATTTCATTTCTGTAGAACGTTCTTTTTCTTTCAGGATTTTGGTCATCGTGCGTTGTGAAATTCGTTCGTATTTTTATTGCGTTTCGGGTTCCTTTAGAATGTTCGAAGGAGAATCATAGGGTGAAATTCAGTGGTCTTGGTGTAAAAACAGCAAAATGCTCTGTCTATCTACCTTCTATTTATCGATCGATTCATCTTTCTAGTTATCGATCGATCACACTGTGTGTAAAGGTAGTTTTCCTATTCATCATCTTAGATTCAACACATCATTACCCTCAATAATCCAAAGACGAGACAATTCAACAAAAAATCGAATCTAAGAAAAACGAAAAGGGAAAGACAAAAAATGAGGAAAATTGGTCACGAAAAAAGCAGCGAAGCGAAATCGAATACTCTCATTCGGAGTCATTTTCACCTTTTTGGCCAGAATTGTAGAGGCTCTATTGTCCCCACACATTACCATTTAATGTTCTGGAAAATTGGACCATTTGTTGAGAGATAAAGGACGTATATGGAATTATTATCTTACTGCTATTTTTTATTATCGTTACACGTATGATTATGATCATCGCTATCGTTATCCTGATCAGTGTCAGTAGCTGCACAATTATCATCGCTAGTTATTGTCCCTATCATCATCACCACTACCACATCATCATAATTAGTATCATCATAATCATCACCATCACCATCACCATAACCATCATCATCATCATCACCATCACCACCATCATCACCACCACCACCACCATCATCACCACCACCACCACCACCATCATCACCACACCATTACCATCATCATCATCATCATCATCATCATCACCATCATCATCACCACCACCACCACCACCATTTTATTATCAGTTTCCATTATTACACTTTCGGCTGAACTAAGAAGCAAAGTGAAAGAAAATACATCAACATAACGACCAGTATAAATTCCTTCCTAATTCTATTATTGGATTACCTAACGAGAACAATTTCCCTTTCAAAGACACCCCCCGAATATTTTTACCTCAATATTTACCCATAGACCTACTTCGACAAAAAAAAAAAAATGGCTTGAAGTCTAGTTTGTTGGTTCAAGCGGAGTTAAATAAACAACTGAGGGCAAACAAGTGATCGATATTGTTGTTTTTGGCAAAGAGCAGTTCGGCGGTTGTCAAGCTCAATAGTTTTTGATATTATATGAGCAAGTGCACTAACCCTAACCTACTGGGAGCCTCAGTGATGTTAGCCAGAGCAGTTTTACTAAAGTCGGTAAATTGAGGTTAATAAATCGTGATTCAGAAGGCAGTTCGGTGGAATGAGAGAGAAAAGGATGGAGATAGATTATTACTATTTTTTTTTCTTTCTTTGTTTCTTCCTTCTGTCGTAAAATGTATATAATCGGATAATGGTTCGTGGTGTCAGGGACCTTGACTAATCGTTTTTCGTTATAGTGTACTACCAAATGTACTTAATTACGGTGTTTGCTCTTGGTTTTTATTGCGTAGTGCCCTCCAGCATGTAAAGCGTGACGCAGTTGTGACGTCTACAAAGCCACTAACCCCCCCCCCCCCTTCTTACCTTCGCCCCTTTCTCTCTCTCCTCGCCTGCTTCACTCACTCCCCCTTCCCTCTCTCTTCACTCTCCCCGTCCCTTCCCCTCTCTTATATATATGTACGTATTTGTATATGTATAGGTATTTATATATATATGTATGTATGTAGATATATAGATGTGAAGTCTCAAGTGCCAGATAAATGGTAAATGCTGAGTAGGGTAGGGTGGTTCACGCAAACGATCGTGATTGTTGTTTTACCCTGTAGAAGCGTTTTACAGTGTACAGTATGTTATAATGGTGCGAGTCGCGTAGTAAGTCAGCATCGTAAAACATGAGTTTGTGTATATATATATATATGTATATATAATGTATATATTATATTATATATATTATATATATATATATATATATATATATATATTATGTATATATTAGATATATCATCTATATATTGTGTATATTTTATATATGATATATATATATATACATATATATATAATGCAAGAGATAAGGAAGAGTGCAGAGGGAGGGAAGAGGGAAGGTGAGGAATGAGAGGTAGTGGGTGTGTAGACGTCACAACTGCGTCACGTTTTACATGCTCGAATGCCTTCTCGGCTGAAGCATATTACGTGATAAAATTCAAGAGTAAACGCCGTAATTCAGAACATTTGGTAATACACTGTAGAGTCACAAATTACTGATCTGATTATCCGTTTGGAAGAGATTTGCGAAACACGATGCGCCAAGGCCAGTGGAACGCATAGATACGTGAAAACACGTATAGGCGATATACATGAAAAAGTAAATATAGAAACGTAGCATAAAAACGATAAACTTGAGTACAGACGGCACGAGGGAAGGACAGAAGACGACAAAGGCGAAGTCAAATAAAAGACCTACTAGAAGGGAAAAATAAACCGATAAAAAAGGGGAATCTGGAGAGTCGCATCGATAAGAGATAACAAGAGATAACAAGACGGGCAAACATCTAAAACATTCCTAAGAGAAAGAGCGATGTTTGCAGCCTAACGTGATACAGGCCTAAGTCAACAGTCGAGGGCAAAAGACCCCCTGTTCTTCTAGAGTCACGATCCCTTCTCGTCAGGGAGATAAACCTTACTATCTTCATTACCTGCAACTTAAGATAAGAGATTCGAATCTTTCTCTCTCGTTCATCTCCTCCTCCTTCCTTCTTTCCATCCTTTCCCCCTCGTCTTCCCTTCCTCGAATCCCCCCACTCCCTCCTCTCTCCCTCCGTTTCTTGTAATTATCCCGAGGTCACGAGCGGGATGGGAAAATGTCAGTGCGGGAAAATCCCCCTTTATTTCGACATTGGCATAATGTTAGAATACTCCTCTCGTTTCATTATATATTCTCGTATCGTCCTCCTGGGATGGCCGATGCGGACAAGTACAGTATGGTTGAATGTTGTTTTCTGGGCGTTCGAGTTGAGCGCCGCTTCTTGTGTCCTTTTACCCTATTTCTCTCTTCCCTCCTTTCTTTATTATATAATTATCTTTCTCTCTTTAACTTTCCCTCTTCGTCTGTCTGTCTGCTTCTGCTTTTGTTTCAACCTCTGACGTTGTCTGTCGCGTCTGTCTCTCTCTCTTCCTCTCCCTCTCCCTCTCCCCCTCCCTCTCCCTCTCCCTCTCCCTCCCTCTACCTATATCTATTTAGGAAATCTAAATAGATATATGACGTAAATTCTGATGTCATCAAAGTGGGGAAGAATTTCATTCAATAAAATGACGGTAAAGTTTGCAAATGAAATGTTATAAATATACCAAGGCAGTCACAGGAATAGCTTCCACCCACACATATATGGAAAAGGACAATACGATGTAAAAAAAACGATAATGATTAAGGCCTAAAACACAAAAGAATAAAGACAAAGCCATAAATAGATGCCGCAGCTCCCCCATATCAAAGACCAGACACCGAAACTGTGCATATCTGAACCCCCATTCAAAAGAAGGGGACATTTCCATTCATTTTCCAAAGAAAATTAGATTGTATAGCCAACCCGCACGCAAGGAGGCTCGTGAAAGGGAGGCTGGACTGCGGCTAAAGTTAGTTGTGACGATCGCCGCATGATGGCAGCACCGTCCACAGGCCTCTCTCTCTCTCTCTCTCTCTCTCTCTCTCTCTCTCTCTCTCTCTCTCTCTCTCTCTCTCTCTCTCTCTCTCTCTCTCTCTCTCTCTCTCTCTCTCTCTCTCCCTCTCTCCCTCCCTCTCTCTCTGCCTTCATGGATTGCTGTCATCCAGCATAAGCGCGACTTCTTCAAGGACTCTGTAGGAGCGATCTTAATACAGTTGTTGAATTCCTCTGTTTTATTTTTTCCTCTTCTGTTGAATGATAAGTTCTTCCGCTGATGATCGATCGCTTTTTTTGTTTTGTTTTGTCATTGGGTAATTCTCTCTCTTTCTTTCTCTGCATACATACATACATATTGCATATATATATATATATATATATATATATATATATATATATATATACATATACTATATATATTATATTTGTATTATATTTATATTATATTTATGTTATATATATTATATTTGTTATATTATATATATATATATTATACATATTATATATGTATTATATATCTATTATATATATATCATATATATACATATATAAATATGTGTGTGTGTATGTGTGCGCGTGCGTGCGCGTGCGTGCGCGGGCTTCGTCCATTACCGAAAATAGTTCCCACTTAACCGATCTAAAATCAAATCTCACCTGACAAATGTCACGCCTGTCGCAAGTAAGCCTAAGGAACATTGATCAAAACGAGGTAAGATAAGGTCAGGCAGAAGTTAATGAAATTAATCCTCGCATTCCAGAGTTTATTGAAGACGACCCTGCGCATCGGGGACTGGCAGGCGAGGCGGAGGGAAGGGATTCGCGCCGGGTAAAAGCAGTTCAACTTGCGTTTAAGATTTTCTATATACTGTTTCAGTTATCGGTATGTCCTTCCTTATTCCTTTTTTCCATAAAGTTTGAACATTGATATTGTGATTGTCATCTTGATCGTTATAACCAATATATTCAATCCCCATGATTATACTCGATAATTTATATTATATATATATATATTACAACTATTACGACTGTCATTACTCTATGTGAAGAAAATATATAAAGAACAAAAAGTATTGGTGATAACACTTCTTTTCCTCACGAAGACAGTATTGAGCCCCACAAACACTTAACGGAAGTACCGACTCTTGTAAACCGAGTCCACTTTGCAACGATCAATACGGAGCCAAAGCCTAACAATAGGACTTACCCCCATGCCCTTAGCCCTCCCCTAAGGCAAAGTGATAAATATCCATGACCTTGAAGAAAACTGCAGGTCACTTCAGCACTTGACCCACACAGTTCCGCCTACATCTGCATTCCTTGTTCCCCGTCTCTCCGTCGCTCCCTCCCCTCGCATTAGGGAAACTCCATCGCACGTAAAGTACAGACATTACAAGGCACAGTATAACGTTCTTCTACATGTGCGTGTCATCATCATAACTCAGCTCATAGTTCTCTTTCAACAAGGAGCTCATTTGCTGTCCTCCCTACCATGGATTACGGAATCTTGCTAGAATTATCATCATGCTTATTTGTATTATCATTGTATTCACTGTCATTATTATCATAATCATCGACTTTATCCTCATCATACTACCAATAGCTCTATTAGTATTAGTAATGTGGATGTGTTTTTTCTATATCCATGAGTGTGTACTGGAGCGGACATTTCGCATGGTTTGACTTCATTAATGATTGTAATATATGCCTAATATTTTTTTCTACTTATATATACTTATACTTGTGATTTCCTTTGTTTCCACCTGTCTGTTTCTGTTTATTTATCTGTCCGTTCGTTTCTCCCTCTCTCTGTCTCTCTTAGCCACACAACTCTTTCTCTCTCTTCATAGCTTCCCAATTCTTGCAATTATTCTCTTTCCGTTAATTATCTTAGTCTGCCACTTCCCACGATTCGCCAGGATAATCTGCTTTCTCCCTTATCGGAATCTTCTCGAACGCATAGGCTGTTCCATAACCATTTATTCCCGGGTCTCGTTGTCATTTTCCAGTCCTCATTATTCATTTTCCCTTTCGAACTTTATTCACCGACCCTCGCTCTATTTTCATTCTTAGCGGCCACGATATTACAACCATAGTCAACGTTATTGCCACTATATTAGCCTGCCCCTTACACCTTAATCTGAATTCTTCTCTATCCAAGGTTTTATCGTCCTATGGCTTATCCCCCTTCCTCCTTTCTTCCATTTTCCGTCCGTCGAGCCTTCCCCTGCTTCTCCACTCCTAACGTTAATCGGAATGGCGTTTCACTGGATTTGCATGGCTGGGATCTCTAGCACTATGTTCCTATCTCCTTTCGTTTTTTTTTTTTTTTTCTTTTCCTTTTTCTTCTTCTGTTACTTTTTCTTTCTTTTCTGTCGTCTTTTCTTTCTTTACTTATCGACTTTCACTTTTATCTTCCTTCGTTCTTTTCGTTCATTTTTTCTTTCTCCCTTTTCTATATCTTAACTTTTCACACGTTCGCAATGGTTGGAACGGAATTTAAAGAAATCGTAGAGTTATCGGCAATTTACCTTACGACATGGAGTGAAGGTGGAAAGAGAGAGAGAGAAAGGAGGAGGAGAGGGAGAGGGAGAGGGAGAGGGAGAGGGAGAGGGAGAGGGAGAGGGGAGAGAGAGAGAGAGAGAGAGAGAGAGAGAGAGAGAGAGAGAGAGAGAGAGAGAGAGAGAGAGAGAGAGAGAAAGAGAGAGAGAGAGAGAGAGAGAGAGAAAGAGAGAAAGAGAGAAAGAGAGAAAGAGAGAGCGAGAGAGAGAGAGAGAGAGAGAGAGAGAGAGAGAGAGAGAGAGAGAGAGAGAGAGAGAGAGAGAGAGAGAGAGAGAGAGAGAGAGAAAGGGAGAAAGGGAGA
>NC_061828.1:37240230-37244116 GCF_019202785.1 Penaeus chinensis | reverse complement strand
CTTTCTCTCCTCCTTCTTTCCTCTCTCCCTCTCTCTATGCTCTCTTTCTCTCCTCCTCTCTTCCTCTCTTCCTCTCTCTCTCTCTCTATGCTCTCTTTCTCTCTCTATGCTCTCTTTCTCTCTCTATGCTCTCTTTCTCTCTCTATGCTCTCTTTCTCTCTCTATGCTCTCTTTCTCTCTCTGTGCTCTCTTTCTCTCTCTGTGCTCTCTTTCTCTCTCTGTGCTCTCTTTCTCTCTATGTGCTCTCTTTCTCTCTCTATGCTCTCTTTCTCTCTATGTGCTCTCTTTCTCTCTCTATGCTCTCTTTCTCTCTCTATGCTCTCTCTCTTTCTCTATGCTCTCTCTATGCTCTCTCTATGCTCTCTCTCTCTCTCTCTATGCTCTCTATCTCTCTCTATGCTCTCTATCTATCTTTATGCTCTCTCTCTCTTTATGCCTCTCTCTCTCTCTCTATGCTCTCTCTCTCTCTATGTTCTCTCTCTCTCTATGCTCTCTCTCTCTCTATGCTCTCTCTCTCTATGCTCTCTCTCTCTCTCTATGCTCTCTCTCTCTCTCTATCCTCTCTCTCTCTCTCTATGCTCTCTCTCTCTCTCTATGCTCTCTCTCTCTCTCTCTCTCTCTCTCTCTCTCTCTCTCTCTCTCTCTCTCTCTCTCTCTCTCTCTCTCTCTCTCTCTCTCTCTCTGCTCTCTCTCTCTCTCTCTCTCTCTCTCTCTCTCTCTCTCTCTCTCTCTCTCTCTCTCTCGCTCTCAGTCTTCGTCTGTCTGAAAAGCTTTTCCAGGAGCGGTGATGAAGGGCTTTTGAGAATTTTCAGACACACATGTTTGGGAAGGTCGTGATTCTGGCTGACGTCGAGGCGGTTTCGCTGAAGTGTCTGTGCATGACGGGGGGAGGAGATCGCACGTCCGCGCTGTTGGGTCTGAATGCAACCCTCTCTCTCTCTCTCTCTCTCTCTCTCTCTCTCTCTCTCTCTCTCTCTCTCTCTCTCTCTCTCTCTCTCTCTCTCTCTCTCTTTCTCTCTCTTTCTCTCTCTTTCTCTCTCTTTCTCTCTCTTCCTCTCTCTCTCGCTCTCTCTCTCTCTCTCTCTCTCTCTCTCTCTCTCTCTCTCTCTCTCTCTCTCTCTCTCTCTCTCTCTCTCTTTCTCTCTCTTTCTCTCTCTTCCTCTCTCTCTCGCTCTCTCTCTCGCTCTCTCTCTCGCTCTCTCTCTCTCTCTCTCTCTCTCTCTCTCTCTCTCTCTCTCTCTCTATCTCTTTCTCTTGTATGAATGTATGTATAAATGTGTCTATTTGTCTGTCAGTCTGTCTGTTTCTGTATGTGTGTGCTATTTCATTTGCATTTGTATCTACATTGTGTGTGTACGTGCGTGTGCGTGTACGTGTGCGTGTGTGTGTGTCCGTGTACCTTCCTCCCCTCAGGCAAAGAGGCCACCATGCAGGAGGGAGGCAGCACAGGTCGGACTTCTTCGAGACTGGAGACTGAAGTGTGTAACCTCTTGTTGTCAGCCTTGATCATGGCGGCGGAAGCCAGGTGTTCGCAGATTAACATTACCTGTGCCGGGCGTGGGATGGGCTCTGTTTTTTTTCTCCATTGTCTTTCCTTAAACGTCTGGGCGGCGTGGATTTTTTTGTTTTTTTCTCACTCTCTTTACCTCTGGGCAGCGTTTTTTTCTTTCTTTTCTTTCTCTCTCCTTCTTTCTTTCTATCTTTCTTTCTTTTCTCTTTCTTTCCTTCCTTCCTTTCTTCTTTCTCTCTTTCCTCTGGGCGGCGTGGAATGGGTACGTTTTATAAGCGTTAAGCCCCGTGGGAGAAAGCGTTTTAACAGCTATGGTTGTCGAGGTTACGGAATTGTTGTGGGTTGTGGAATCTTAGATTTTTAGTAATGAATGGTTGTAGGTGGGAAGTTGTAGATATAGTGGAAGGCGGTGATGGGCGTGATAATGCTGGGATTTTTATTTTATTGTGTAAAATTATTTATAGCGAGTCTCTACACTGAGTACGTCTCTGGTTTAATTAATAGTCAAGAGTTTTGTTGGTGTACTTACACACGCGCGCACATATGTACGTCTCCCCCCACCCCCCTCAACGTAATTGAATTTCGAATTATGTAAACATGGGTAGGAAACCCCGTAGACTTTCCGGTGGTTGGTTTTTTTTTCAGTTTAGTTATGTATTCGGTTCTGAATAATATCCTGTTTTTAATTAATTAATTTTTGGTTGATTTTATTTTGATTCTATTTTCATGTGTACTATTCACATTTGTCAATAATCACAACCGTTACGGAGCGTCAGATGACTGTGAGATAGTGCTGTTCGTCACCCGCATTTTTTCACATAATGCAAATGGAAGTCCGCTGTTTATTTCTGCATTACTCTTGTATTTTATACGAACCCATGAGCAGTTTTTTATTTTTCAGTTTTTTTTTTTTTTTAAATAATCGACGGCTTGTTTGCGGCTGTTTGCTGGCGGAGGAAATGGATCCTCTGTCGTTGGCTTTGAGGAAAAATCCAGCGTCTTCATCCAGCTGTAGGGGGCGAGGGAGGGGGGGGGGGCTAACGGTGACCTCGGGGGAGAAGAGCTGGAGAAAGATGACCTGAAGATGACCTCATTGGGGAGAGGACTGACCTCTGGGAAAGATGCGAAAATAAAAAGAGAGACCAAGAGAAAGGTGACCTCAAGATGACCTCGCGGGGAAAGGGTTTGGAGAAAAGATTAATCTCAAGAAAAGGTAAAAAATCTGAAAGATGACCTCGTAGGAAAAAAGGTGACGTTATTTAAGAATATTGGAATTTAACGTCATTGGAAAAATACTATGGAGAAAGAGATCCCGAAAAGATCCAATATCGTATTTTAAATAGTATATTAAATGGGTTAATTAAACATAATATTTTGTTTTTTTCCTTTTTCCCATTTTTTTCTTACATACTTTCTTTTTCTATTATTTCCTTTTTCTTTCAATTACTTCTTTCTCATTTTTCTTTTTCTTTTTTCTTTTTCTTCTTTCTCTTTTCTTTCTTTTCTGGTTTTCTTTTTCTTTGTCGTTTCTTTTCAATTGCTGTTGTTGTTGTTGTTTTTTTCTCTCTCTCTCTCTTACTCCTAAATATTCCCTGGTGGACTGACAGCGCGTCGAAGATAGCCGCGCGCCTCGCATGCCATCAGATACGGCGCGGGTTGAAGACGAAGAAAAAAAAAAAAAAAAAAAAAATTAATGATTCATAAAGCAGTGACTCATGGGTGGTCCCTTCCCTACGCCGGCGAAGGTATTGACGTGGTTTCGACTCCTGAGGAAAGCGTGAGGAGAGCTGAGGGAACGGGGAAGAGAAAAGGGAAAAGGAAGGGGAAGGGGAAGGGGAAGGGGAAGGGGAAGGTGAAGGGGTAGGAGAAGGGAAGGTGTAAGGGAAAAGGAAAGGGGAGAGAAAAGGGAGAGGTGAAGGGGAAGGGAAAAGGGAAAAGGGAAGGGGAAGGGATAGGGATAGGAGAAGGGAAAAGGGAAGGGGAGAGAAAAGGGAGAGGTGAAAGGGAACGGGAAGGGAAAAGGGAAAAGGGAAGGGGAAGGGATAGGGATAGGGATAGGAGAAGGGAAAAGGGAAGGGGAGAGAAAAGGGAAAAGGGGAAGGGGAAGTGGACGGGAAGAAACAAAGGGGTAGGAGAAGGGAAGGTGGAAGGGAAAAGGAAAAGGGGAGAGGGGAATTGCCTCAAGGGATGAGGGGAGGGAGAGCTGGTCAACGAGAATGACAGTCACTAAACGTTGTGTGTATATATGTATGTATATACGTGTGTATATGCGTGTGTATATGCATGTATGTGCGTGTGTTGCGTGCGCGCGTGAGAGAGAGGGGATACGCGACAGTCTCCTCTCCGCGTTGGGTCTTGTATACCTACAGCTTTAAC
>NC_061828.1:37235230-37237730 GCF_019202785.1 Penaeus chinensis | reverse complement strand
ACAGCATATAGATGTGTGTCCTTGGGTCATTTTTATGTTATTGTATTTATTATTATTAATATTATTATTATTATTATTATTATTTTGTGGTCTGTCTGGTTGGGGGTTGGGGTGTAGGTGGGGCAGGGAGGGAGTAGGGAGGGGGTATGAAGGGGGTATGGGGGAGTGACCTTGCCTAACCTGCTTAGCTGGGGATATCGATTATGTACCTATGGTCACTCTCTGCCCTCCTCTCTTTTGTTCTTTCTCCCTTTTTTCTTTCTCTCTCATCCCCGTTTGCTCCGGTCTTTCTCTCCACCCTTCTTTCTCACTCTTCTCTTTTCTCTTAACTCCTCCTTGTTTATCCTTCCCTTCCTCCTTCCTCTTTCTCTCTCCGCCTCCCCATTTCTCCCTCCTCGTCCCCTCTTCCCCCCATCTCCTTTCTCCTATTCCCCTTTTCTCCCTCTTTTCCCTGTCTCCCTCCCCCTCCTTCCCCCTCCTTCTCCCTCCTCCCTCCTTCTTCCTTCTCCCTCCTTCCTTCCTTCTCCTCCTTCCTTCCCTCCTCCCATTCGCCTCTCTCTCTCCTTCACCCTCTCTCTCTCCTTCTCTCTATCCCTCTCCCTCTTTTCCCCTCTCTCTCCTTCCCTCTCCCGTTCCCTTCTGGCACCTCCCCTTCCCCTCCCTCACCTTCCCTTCCCCTCCCTCACCTTCTCGTTGCCAACCTAGTCCCCCGGGCGCTATGATGAGGTGCTAGGTTATCCTCCTGCGCTTTTATGACTGTTAATTTCGCGTGGAGAGGGAGGGAGGGAGATAGGGAGGGGCGGGGGAGGGAGAGGAAGGGGAAGGAAAGAGGGAGGTGGAGAGGGAGTGAGAGGGGGAGGGAGTAGAAGAAGGAGAGAGAGGGGCAGGGAGAAGGAGAAGGGGAGAGAGGGAGAAGGGGAGAGAGGGAGAAGGGGAGAGAGGGAGAAGGGGAGAGAGGGAGAGGGAGAAGGAGGGAGAAGGGGAGGGAGGGTGGGAGTGAGGGAGGGAGATTTCAGATTTCTCGACAGTGACGTGAAATTGGTGCTGTCGGGATGTCGTGTCGTGGTCGTAGTGCTGTTTTCTTTGTTTGTTCTTTGTTTGTTTCTGTTATGGAATGTTATGCTTTATGTGTATTAAATAAACGCTTGTCTGTTTTAATGTTTCCATGAGGTTATGTTCTATTGGGTTTGTGATTTTAAATCGGCTTTTAGTGTTCCGGGGTTATGGTGTTCTGACAGTGTTGTTGTTTATTATTCACATATTTTATTTATTTATTTATTTATTGTTTTGTTGTTGCGATGGTTGTGCCACGACTATAACATTATGTTAATGACATTAGTGATATTGCTAATGGGGTACTAGGCCTTTTCTAACTAATACAATTAACATTACACTTGTCTCTGGTCGCGTCGTAATAATATGAAATCGTTGATAGTGACACGCTCGAGCTGAAAAAAGAGTAGCGGATTGTCGTAAAAAGCTATTTGATAACAAAAAGGAAAAGGGCATTCTAATGGCAGAAAGATGGGGGAGTTTCCGAAATCGCTCGACGGGAACAGTGCCAGACGAACCTCATGACGCCGGTGTTGCTGACCTTGGCTCTCTCACGGAAGGTCGGTCCGTACCCTCCGCGGTCGACGGGGGAAAGGGCCAGGTAAAGAAAAGGAAAAAAAAAAAAGGTCGGGAATCATGAGTCATGAGATTAGGTTACGGGGAGGGAGGAAGAAGAAAAATATAATAAAAAAAGGGGGCGACGTTGGTATTTTGTCGGGGGAGGACGGAGACGCACGACCGTGTTCTTGGAGAATAGTTTTAACGAATTGCGTTTTAGTGTCGTTTTTTTTAAAAGATATCTTTGAGCGGTAGGAAGAAAAACAACAAGAACACCAGTAGAAACAAATACAACAACAACAACGAGGAGGAGAAGAAGATGATGATGAAAATGAATAGAGAACATAGAATATAAGATGTTGACGGCAATGGCAACACCGAGAATGTGGTGGCCAGCGAGACAGTAACAGATGACACGCTTCGTAATGATAACCGCGAACGTGATTGCTGTCTTAGGTATGCCAGATGCCCGAGGTATGCCAGATTGCTGACAGCGGTTAAGCGTGATCATGCCACTCGCGATCATAAACCGTTGATGGGCTTGTGTTTGATGCTCTCCCTGGCGACTTGCCCACTAGGACAGTGTGGTCCGCTTGATCTCTTCCTTTGCTCCTGTCGCCATCATACCTCTTGCCCCTTCCCCTGTACCCCTGTCCATGTTCTTGTCCCCTATCCCTTCCCATCCCCTTTTCCCTGTACTTGCCCCTGCCTTGTCCCTGTCCTTATCGTACCTCTACACCTGATCCTGTCCTAGTTCCTGACCCCTATCCCTTCACAGTTCCTTCCCTAGTACATGCCCTGTCCTGACCGTACCCTTACGAACCTCGATAATGGTATATCCCATCCTCCTCCCTCCTTCCATTCCCTACCTCCCTATCCCTTCCATCCC
>NC_061828.1:37222730-37230230 GCF_019202785.1 Penaeus chinensis | reverse complement strand
GGACAGGGGGGGGGAGGGGGGAGGGGGGAGGTATATCGTGGAGACATATAATTCTTTTGTGTCTTTTTTTTTCTGTTTCCTTTTCCATTTTATCTACTTTTTTTTTATTTTTTTGCGTTATCACTTTCTCTTTACATTTTCTTCTCTTCTCCTCATTGTACACCCATCGCGCGCGTACACGCTCACACACACACACACACACACACACACACACACACACACACACACAAACCCGCAATACACACGCATACACAAAAGCAGATTTGACAAATTGGCCCTTAATAGAGTAGTTGGAGGAGGGCGGCTGTCGCAGGTGAGTTAAAAGGTGGGCGGGCGAGTGGGGGAAAAGGTGGGCTGTGAAGGGTGGGCGGGCGAGGGGAGAGAGAAGTGGGCGACAGGTGAGCGGGCGAGGGGAAAGATAAGTGGGCGACAGGTAGGTGGGTGAGGGGAGAGAAAAGTGGGCGACAGGTGGGCGAGGGGAGAGAAAAGTGGGCGACAGGTGGGCGGGCGAGGGGAGAGAAAAGTGGGCGACAGGTGGGCGGGCGAGGGGAGAGAAAAGTGGGCGACAGGTGGGCGGGCGAGGGGAGAGAAAAGTGGGCGACAGGTGGGCGGGTGAGGGGAGAGAAAAGTGGGCGACAGGTGGGCGGACGAGGGGAAAGCTTTGCTGAATACGGAGTCGGTAGGTGGGTTTATGGAGGAGAGGTGGGTGTGAGGGGAGAAGAAATGATCTCGTGTGTGACTATGAGGTGTGTGTGTGTGTGTGTGTGTGTGTGTGTGTGTGTGTGTGTGTGTGTGTGTGTGTGTGTGTGTGTATGTATGTGTGAGGACGCTAGGTATGAGGTGAGGTGAGTAAGGACGCTGGGTATGAGGTGTGACTGAGGGCGATGGGTATGGCGTGAATATGCAAGTGAGGGATGAGTTGAGTGGGCGGGTGGGCGGGCATGTGGCTTGGCGACGGGCGGGCCAGGGGGGGGAGGGTATAAAAGGTGTGCAGGCCGGCTGGTGCCAACGGCGTCATTGCTTCGTCAGGCTGCTCGTGCCCGCGCCCCCTGCTTCCTCGCTGGGGATAGGTGGCCCTTCATTGTGTGTCTATGTGTGTGTGTGTTTCTTATTTTAGAAAAATGAAATAAATAGGAATGGGCATTTTCTTTTTGTTTTATTCTATTTTTATTTGTTCATCTCTCGCTCCCGTTCTCTTTCTGTGTTTATTCTTACTTTCTCGTCTCTCTCTTTTCTTTTCTTTTCTTTTCTTTTCTCTTCTCTCTCTTTCCTTTTTCTTTTCTTTTCTTTTCTTTCTTTTCTTTTCTCTTACTTTCTTTTCTAACTCATATTTGTTTTCCTCTTTCATTCATCGCGTTCCTGCCTTGCGTGCGCGTGTCGTCTGTGCGTCTGTTCTGTATTCGGGGAATGTCAAGGGAGTTATTGTTCTTTCAGTAATATATTACGGTTTTTTGTTCTACAATTCTTTTTATTTTACTTTTAGATCGTGAAAAGAATCCGCGATAACGTAATGATGATAGTAGGAGGTGTAATAATAATGATTATGATAATGATGATGGTAATTATGGTCGTGGTGATGAAAATAATAATAATGGTGATAATAATTGTAATAATAATTATGGTAATGATAATATTGATTAAGACTACAGGATTTTGCTTATGCAGTGTGACACGTTTATTAAAGTTAGGCGGACATTTAGAAAACGGAGGAGACGCATAAGTCACAAGTTTACCCGGAATGTCTTTGCCTTCGAACACGTTGCATATAAAACATATATACATGTTCTAACGTCAGTCAAATTGCCTGATTGCAACCCTTTCAGTCCGAATGAATTTAGTCCCAGATCATCCTCAAACTAAGAAATGCGGGTCGAGGTGGCGGGATATTTCCTTCCGACTGCTAAACTCGCTTCGGCTCATTTTAGATCATTTCTACTCATATCGGCTCATTTTTTTACTCGCATTTACTTGCTTTAGCTCGCTTAAGCTCACCTTAACTCATTCCAACTGGTTTTAACATGCCCTAACTCCTCTCATCTCGCCTCATCTCGTCTCGGCTCCCCTTAGTTCGACTCAAGTTGCCACAGCTCATTTCAACTCTCCTCCACTCATTTCGACTCACCTCAGCTCGCCTCAACTCACTCCAACTCACCTTAACTCATCCCAAATTAACTCCCCTTAAATCATATCAGGTCGCCACACCTCGTCTCAAATCATCTCCTTTCTCCTCTTGCAGTTTTGTGCAATAGTGTCTACGGTGCTGAGCGTGGGTGCTGTGGTGGGCCACTTGGTGCCTGGTGCTGTGCTGGTATACATCCTGCTCATGCTGGTGATGACGGGCCCGGGGATCCTGCTGCACGTGTTACCCGACTCCTTCTACGAGCGCCTGGCCAAGATGAGGGCGGCGCTCAGGGGGGAGGACTCGGAGATGGGTGGGTAGCTGCCGCGATCTTGGCCTTCCGCGGCATGCCTTTTATCGTTTATTCGCTTTAATTCTTTGGGTTCGTTAGTTCGTTGATGTACGAATGCGTTTCTTTGTGAACGCAGTGATTCATTCGTATGTTCATTTGGTGGTCGTGTTCTTTCTGTTTCCCTCCGGCTGTAGCCCTGTCTCGCGGCTAACTCGTGGACACCGTTTCAGAGATCTCCAACGTGTCTCTGGACAGCGACCTGACGGAGTTCATGCCGGAGCTCCAGTCCGCCGAGGCTCAGGCAGCCCTGGACGTGCCCCTCATGAGCCAGGATCCTCCAGAAGTGGAGCAGATGGTCGAGGACGCCTACCTGCAGGAGGAGTCGGAAAGGAGCACGAGGAAGAGGACCAAAAATACTGGCGGAGGCGAGAGAGGCGAAGGGGCCCCTGCCGCTCAGGGACTGACCTTGCCTCTCAGTCCGGAAGGTGGGCAGGAGAGCCACGTCGGGGGGGGGTTACACAAACACACACGTACGCAAACACACACACAAACACACACACACACACACACACACACACACACACACACACACACACACACACACACACACACACACACACAACACACACACACAACACACATACATACACACACACACACACACACACACACACACACACACACACACACACACACACACACACACACACACACACACACACAAATACACACACACACACATACATACACATACATACATACATACATACATACACACACACACACACACACACACACACACACACACACACACACACACACACACACACACACACACACATACATACATACATACATACATACATACATACATACATACATACATACATACATACACACACACACACATACACGCACACATATACGCACATGTACACGTACACAAACACGCACATGTACATGCACATGCACACGCACATGCACATGCACATGCACATGCACACATGCACACACAATCAGGTCCTAAGAGCGAGTGTGAAATATCAGTAATAGTGCAAATGTGAAAGTAATGACTGGGCAAGTTGCTGTCAGCTTGTATTGTGTCTAGAACTTTCACGACATAATCAAATATTTATACATATGTGTCTTGGTTTGTAGAGGAGAGAAGGCTGTCAAGAAAAATTACAGTTAGAAGATAAAAAAGAGAATAAGATCACAAAGTGTGCTTGTATTACATTTGTTGTTTTCTCCCCACAGATGGAATCAGCTCTACATTTTTCACAAGTGGACTTCCTGAGGATTTCCCCTCCTATGACCATGACAGCGTTGAGGATCTTGATGGTCCTGATATAGAGCTTCCGGACCTCCCCAAAGTAGTAAGGGAGCCTGTCCCAGAAAGGCAGGGCACAGGTGGGGATAGATATCAAATGGAGTTTGTCTCCTCACACTTTGGTGATAGCAGTGAGGAGGAGGATGCCTTTTTAGAAGGATTAACCTTCGAAGAAAGGGTCCAGGCAAGGCCAGAGCCCCGGGCACAGCCCTCCATCCCTAGTCAAACAAATACTTCGCCGCCTATGGATCCCATAGGACAATTAATGACTAGCGTTATAGCTCAAAATGCAGGCAATGTTTTATCTGCTCTTGGACAGAATTTAATGACATCTGTGATAGGGCAAGCAGCAGCACAGGCCCAGCCACCCCCCCAAATGAGCCAGCAGCCAAGACGAACGGCAGCAGAGCCAACAGCAAGAATGACGAGGTCACAAGACCGTCAGCAGCAATCGGTGACAGATCTTGAGGAAGACTTTGAACTTATTTCTGATGAAGAGTTCCAGTGATTTAGTGTGCTGTGGACAGGCATGTGTAGCTGAAGAAAAAGATGTCATAATACTAGAGCAACAATATTTTGGAGCAACTACTCTCTTAGAAACATTCGTTTGAAGAAAAGTCCTTTAGTTATGATAAAGCTATTTTTTCTTGTATTAATGCACCGATAGTATGAAATTTTTCATATCAAAGTGATGGTGGCCTTAATAATGATATCTCAAGGAGTACCATTCTTACAGTATAACAGTGTTTGTTGCTGTAATGTTTTTACTTAATTAAAAAGTACAGCTAGGAAAAGAATAGAAGTTACCCTCCATTTTGATTCTTTATCTCCCTTCTTTTAATTGCTATTGGTACTCAGGGCAAGACCGTGCTGAACTAACTCTGCTTGAGAGGTTGAACATTCTAGTGAAGTGGCCAACCACAGTAGTTGCTTACTTTTTGATCTTTTGAGATCTCATTCCTAAAGAGTAACTTACCTGTCCTTTGCCAGCATACTCCCTTGGAATTGTTGTTGATGTGCACAAATGCAAATCATTCAGCTGTCCTGTTTTACAGTTTCTGAAGTTCACTGAAAAGACAAAGGTTTATGGGAATACACACACACACACACACACACACACACACACACACACACACACACACACACACACACACACACACACACACACACACACACACACACACACAGTCCTAACTCAATTGGCATGGAAGGCAAAAATACAATCCATGTCCACTGTCATATTAGTTTATTAGCTGTCTTTATGCACAGATGGCTCTACAAGTGCAAAGTCACCATGGTGTCAGTTATTATTTGTACCTCTTTCAGCTGTTTTCCATTTTCCTTGGAAAGCTTCTTTTTTATTATATGTTTGTCTTTATTGTTATTAGTTATCAATAACAGTAGCAGTTTTGATGTTAATAAATCCTGCAGATTCAAGGAATAGGGAAATTAAATGTGGTCACTGATTGACTCCTTGGTGACTGAGCACATGTGGAACCATCTGTATGTAACAAATTTCACACACACACACACACACACACACACACACACACACACACACACACACACACACACACACACACACACACACACACACACACACAAAAATCCATTAGACAGTACATAAACTTGAGGCAATTGGGTTAAATACACATTCATATACCATCACTCACACTCTCATGATCATGATCATATCTTACATTTACATTTTCATATATTAATTCACTCTCTCACGCACTCACACACACACACACACACACACACACACACACACACACACACACACACACACACACACACACACACACACACACACACACACACACACACACACACACACACACACACACACACACACACAAACACACAAAACACGCACATGCACACACACATGAAACACACACACACACGAAACACGCACACACACAAAACACGCACACACACTTAAAACACGCACACACACAAAACACACACATATACATATATGTATATTTGTATATACATATGTACCTTCATATGTGTTCATAAATAATGCATCTTCTCATCCATCGCCCATCCTACTTTCATTAAGCATATTCACACTTGTGTGTGTGTACAGACAAGCTTGGATATTTTTAAAAATTAGATTGCAAGAAAGAAAGAAAATAATGCTGTTATTTTAGTTGAAGAAGAAAGACTTTGTTTATATATATATACATGTTTGAAAAAGTTTGTTCCAAAGTAACACAGCATGATGTTGGAAGGGTATTGAAAGAAACTGTCCATTTCTAATATAGTTTTGTGTGATTGTGAAAGCAAGTCTTATTTATGCATGTTTGTGTGATTGTTCATATATTTATATATATATGTATATACTTGTGTATATGTGTATATGCACATGGAAATCCATACAGCATGAATTTATATACTGATAGATTGGGTCTTGAATTTTATCAGCATTTATTGGAATACTGTCTATATAACCAGTTTAGGAAAAAAAAAATAACAATAATAATAATAACAATGATGATAATAATAATAATAAATGAAAAGAAATAAAAAAACTAGGATGATCAAGTGAAAGACAAAATGTAATATCTGTTTGTATTCCAATCCATGAGTGGCTAACATTTAGTAAGGTAAATGCGATTGTGAAAAGGTCATTTAGAAATATTTGAGATTATGGCTATATGAAAGAGCCTTCCTTATGGTGTTTTTTTTTTTTTTTTTTTTTTTATGTCGAGTGTCAAGCCATGATTATTTGAAGGCTAGGATGAAAAGGCAGCTTGGAGTATCAACCTCACTTCAGCTGAATGCATTCAGCATAATCTCAATCATTTTTATAGATTGTCTTTTTTATCATTTCCATAATTATTGGTTGGAGCTTTCTGATCACATGCTTTTTACTATGGAAATGCATTCAGGAGTGATAAGCTGCAATGAACAGTATTAGTATTTCCTGTGGTAATCGGATTACTGTTTCAGTCCGAATTTTACATTCTCTTACTCCCAGTAATTGTATAGGGTAAAGCGGGACTCCAGGGATTAAAATCACTAGCTTTTCAGTTACTCATTTTCATTTGCTTTGTCTTCCTTAGAGTGCCACTGTGGCAGTCACTTTCATACAGTATTACATATTCAGAAATATTTCTGAATTGACATTAAAAAGGGAGCCTTGCAACTGAAAATTTTATTTCCTTATTTATTAGAATTCAAGCACTGTTATTTACTTTTTTCTCTCTCTTCATATGTGAAGTTGGTCAGATATGTTTTTTGATTTAACATTATAGATCATGCTTTATCTTCCAAAGTTCAATTATTATCTTTTTATGGTTGGAGAATATGATGATATCCTAGTGTTTACATTTTAAATGTAAGGCTTTGTTAAATCTGGTCTCCAGGTTTTATGTGTTTTGCAGTAAGATTGGGTTAAGGAACTGTGTCATGGTGGATTAGGCAGTGATATAATTGTGATTGTTTATGTAGATTGTGCCTGGATGGAGTTTGAGAAAAGTGATTTGTTTGTAAAAAAAAATCAGCATCAATAGATTTAGTATAAACCTTAGAATTGGTTGAACTTCTTGGAGATAATATATGACCAAATAGGTATACATTAATGGCCATTGTTGGTAACATTTCCAAAACCCCTAACACTTTGATACACTCTGATACATGTTTGCCCTTTATGCGTAGATTATTGGAACCTGTTGAAACATCTTTTCATTTTGTATCAAAGTGTATGCCTTCAACTTGATATGGTTTGATACACTCCGGCCAGCC
>NC_061828.1:37212730-37217730 GCF_019202785.1 Penaeus chinensis | reverse complement strand
CATACATACACACATACATACATACACACATACATACACACACACATACATACACACACACATACATACATACATACACATACACACATACACACAAATACAAATACACACACAAATACAAATACACACACATACAAATACAAATACACACATACAAATACAAATACAAATACACACACAAATACAAATACAAATACAAATACACTAATACAAATACACTAATACAAATACACTAATACAAATACACACATAAATACAAATGCAAATACAAATACACTAATACAAATACAAATACACACACAAATACAAATACACACAAATACAAATACACACAAATACAAATACACTAATACAAATACACACACAAATACAAATACACACACAAATACAAATACACACACAAATACAAATACACACACAAATACACACACACACACACACACAAATACACACACACACACAAATACACACACACACACAAATACACGCACACACAAAGACAAACAAATACACGCACACACAGACAAACAAATACATGCACACGCACACAGACAAACAAATACACGCACACGCACACAGACAAACAAATACACGCACACACAGAGACAAACAAATACACGCACAGAGACAAACAAATACACGCACACGCACAGAGACAAACAAATACACGCACATGCATGGAGACAAACAAATACACGCACACGCATGCAGACAAACAAATACACGCACACACTATAAATATATAAAATACACACAGGCACTTCACATAAAAACACACATGGGTTTAAGTAATCTATGAACAATCCACTAAATATAACTTTATTCAAAATATTATGTACATTGTATGTATCCTATGTATTATGTATCCTTTCAAAATATGGCATTTTTTACACCAAGAAAAACAAGTAATTTCTGGCATGAAGACTAAATGTATGTAAAACACTAAAATGACAGATAAAATAGAATTCCCAGGTTTCATCATGCGAATGGACATGATAAATAAATAATCAATAAAATACTTCACAAGTGTTAGTTGTCTCAGAAATTAATCAAATATCACTTCTCAACATACCTCATTGTACATTTAAAAATGCAAGAATAGCTGTGGTATGTTACTCCCAGTGATACATTTTCAAATACCAACAATTTTCATCACTGAATACAGCCTTACTGTAACAATATCTAAATACCTGCCACTGTTCCCATAAATACTGACATCAGATCAGTGTGTGTAATTTGACTAATTATCGAGCCATTGGTCTTGGAGGCCGAAGCACATTTGGCTTGTTTGTAGTGGGAGGCATTATCCCAGAAACCCTCTTCACTGCCACAGGCTTAATATTTGATAGAGGTCGTAATCCAGGCAGCTTGGAAACTGCACTGTTCCCAGATGACGTAATCTTGCTTTGGGCTGCAGGGGTTTGAAGACCTGAAGCCATTTGTGGCCTTGCCAGTTTATTTGTAAATCCCGAAGTATGGGATGCTACAGCTATCTTTTGGGTAGGCTGTGGGAGCTTTTGGGGTTGTTTAAGCTCCGCTTTTGATGGACTCTTGTGGGGAGAAGATGGCTTCATTCTCTTACTCAGTGGTTTTAATCTGATTTGGCTTGTGGTTTTGTTATCTTTATCTTGTCCATATGTGCTATTAGACTGGACTGATTTAGTTCTTACTTTTAATGATTCACCAGGATCTTTATTTTTTAAAGCCCCAGTGTTAGCTCTGAGAGGTGAATTTTTTGTAAAAGCAAGTCCATTTTTCTGTTTCTCAGGCTGAACAACAATGCTTTTCCTGATCTGAATGTTTGAGGAGCCAAGGACTGTTCGTTTTGGTGGATTAATTCCTTTTGTTAAAGACAGCTTACTCTTAATCTGAGTTTCTGGCTGTTTGATATTTCCATCAACTTGCTTGCCAAGGGTATTCTCTTTATTTGACTTAGTAATGCTGTTATTGGATTTCTGAGATGGACTAGAATGAGGTAAACTCCTGCGAATTCCTAAAGCAGGTCTTGCCATGGCTTGTGGGTTTTTGTTATTTGTTGCAGTAGGTCTGGATGACTGACCACCAACCTTTTTCATTGATGTTTTCTGGTCTGTCTTTGAAAAACTTGTATTACTATAAGTACTACTTTTACTAGTATCTAATTTCTTTGTAGTTTTAAGATTGGGTTTTGTGGATGACACAGGTGTTGGCACCTTTCTTGCATGTGTAAGTGATGATCTTTTCAGTTTAGTCTGTCTGTTGGGCTCAGCATTCATCTCACTACTAGTATGGGACTCTCCTTCATTGTTACTGGACTCGTTACTTTCAGCACTCTTATTTCGTTTGGGCCTAGGTTTTTCTGCCTGGCTATTGTTGACCTTGCTCTCTGCACAAATATCTTTTCCTGGCCCTTCTGGGAGGTTATTTTTATCTACTGGAATATTGTCTTTCTGAATATGATAATCCTCAGTTTTTATTTTGGCACTAGAATCTGACTGCTCAGCCTCAAAAGTATCATTTAAGCAAACTTCAGTCTGAATACTTTGGATGACTTGCGGCACAATGCTAAGTGTTGAGTTCTTTTTATTAATATTAATAGGTAAATCAGGTTCACAGGCATCAGAAGCTTCATAATTTGCCTTCACTTCAATACTACTACTAGACTGGCTTTTTGTAATGACAGCAGTATCTATCTGTTTCTCACAGTCAGCTCTTACTTCATGGTCAACTAGAGGCTTTGTTGTGTTGTTTCTGAACTCAGACTGGTGCACATTTCCAGATGGCATTTTTTCAGCAAGAACATCAGGCTCTTCTACGTTAATCTCATTCTCATTGTTTGTAGCTTGACTTCCATCAACATTTACATCTGTTGAAGGTTGTAAATCCAATGTTCTGTTTAGTATTTCTTGACAATCTTTCTTCAAGTCTTTGGTTACTTCCTTCCTTCTTACTGTTTCACCTGGTAAGCCATCACATGCTTGCTGGGAATTTCCTTGTGCTGCAGGGAATTGTTTGTTTATGGCACCTTGTTTATCACCATCTTGGATAAGTCTTTGACTGTCCACAATCTCCTCCTCCTCCACTTCTTTTCCTGTATCAAGTGAAGGTATCACTTTATCAAAATCTTCATTCTGTAACAGAGGCTCAGACTTTTTATCTTGTATATCAACTTCATTAGAATCAGCCATAAGATTAACCCCACTCCGATGATTAAGCTTAACAGCTTGTATGGCTCTTCCTGAATGATGATTTGCTGGAGTGCCAATGCCACCCTTACTGTCTTTAGTGGAGTCATGTGATAGTCCAGGCCACTGAGGATCTGTAAAAGAGAGTACATAAATTCAGTATTGAATACTAAAAGCAGAAATATCTCAATATTCCCCCTCACTCTTAAAGGTATCAGTCACTGACCTTGACAACTTTCTGGCAATGACCCTGTGCTGGCAATGCTAACAACTCTCTGAAGTCGTGGGATTGGAGCGATGATGGGCGTTGGAGCAGGCCCATCCATGCCCACCATTCTGGAGAAGACGCCACCTCTCATTGCTGGAGTGCTGGTAATTCGAGGCCCACTGCCAGGGTCGCCAGGCCTTGAATTAATAATAATAATAATAATAATAATAATAATAATAATAATAATAATTATAATGATAATAATTATAATGATAATAATTATAATGATAATAATTATAATGATAATAATAATGATAATAATAATTATAATGATAACAATAACAATGATGATAGTGATGATGATGATAACAATAACAACAACTATAATAATAGTAATAGTAACAACAGCAACAATAATAATAATAATAATAATAAACGATAATAATTATAATCATAATAGTGATGATAACAATAATAATAATAACAACAACAACAATAACAACAACAATAAAATCAGAATATTAAAAATGAGAATGATCATAAAAACAATAATAGGAAAGATAAGAGGAGTACTAAAAATAAGAATACTGTATTAAAAATAATAAAAAATAAGAAAGAGAAAAAGAATATTAAAATATTCCATCATTGTATTTTCAAACAAAACAAAATACACTGCTCTGTTTATGCACAACCAAATACCAAAGTATTCAGTAAACATATAGTTTACAGACACTAAAAGATAACTAATACACAAAATTTAACAAGATTTACAAGAAAATTACAGTCTCTACAAGCTCTTATATACCAATGGTAGCTACTAATATCACTGACAGATATAACAAAGAAATGATAAATCTCACATCAAAGTTTTGTAAGGAATATTGATCTAAATCTAAATTATCTGAAAGTACTAAGAAAATGGCATGAATCAGAGAAGCTAAAGACCTTTGTCTCTTATTTTTAAGCAACTGATAAAAGCAGCAGCAGCTTCAGAAATTCAACAGAAATGTGACCTGTGGCTTATTTTCCCAGACAGCATGTTAGGTCCACTACTGCATGTATCACACTCTTACAGTAAATGAGAATACATACCTGAAAACATCTGGTGTTGATGTTCGATGATCCATTGCTATTCCTATATCAGGGGTACATGGTCTTTCATTTTCTGAAATGATGGGAATAAGGATGGAATGAAAGTCCTGTATTCCTAGTTCTGATTTCTTCCAAAAGATAAATATCATATAAAAATAAACCTCTAATGAAACAGGAAAAGTTTGTATAATTAATTAAACATTAAATGTTCATCATCAGTGTTTTACCAAAATACTAATAATATATCTTTATTACATTTGTGCACCCCCCAATCCCTTGCTCATTGTCGTCATGGGGGGGCTTAGGAGACAAAGACTGAGGCCCAATGTAGGGGATCACCCCTACCTTGGACCTATGCCCTTCCCTCAACCAATTTTGTATGGTCTCCTCTTCTCCCCCCCTTTTCTTTCTATCTCTTCTTCACCCACTTTTTCTGTCCACTTATCCTAATTCTTAACTAATCTTTACTTTACCACAGTGCTATGTGACCTTTGATGTCTAACACATTTATCTATTTTAACCATTAACCATTATTA
>NC_061828.1:37192730-37205230 GCF_019202785.1 Penaeus chinensis | reverse complement strand
TAAAACAGCCATTGTATCTTAATGCAAAAACAACTTGATATCACACAGAATATATTTCATGTAAAGCATGTAACAATTTGATAGTCATACACTGCTGCTACATTTGATTCAACTCTACAAGCCACAACACACATAAAGGATAGCCATATATAATGAAACCCCTACTAAACTTAATGCTACTCTCATTTATTGGAGATGCTGTGGATTTCTACTTTTGCATTAATTCACTCTCTTATAAGAGTGATTTCAATCACTGTTTCATTACCAGTTCTCAAAACTAACCTCTTTCTCATCGAATGTTATGAGTGTATTGACTGATGGAGATGTTGAAGGCATAGCACTCAACATGGCAATTTTGTCTGCTATATCTGTATGGTAAAGAGAGAATGTTAGATATCATCTTAGAGACCCCAGCAGTTGGGATTCAAAAAACCATGTATTCCTTCCATAGCTTTCAGTATGCATGATTGGAATATCTGTGAGGCCATACCATAACATTAGTGAATCACAAAGCGAAAAATACGCTATAAATAAAGACAACAAATAGGATGAGGTGGCTGAAAATGAATAGGTTAACCCAAAAGAAAATAAATGGATCAGTAGGATAATTCTTTCCCAGAGACCCAAAATTATTTACTGATAAAATGAGAAAAAGAATGTTATACTAGCAAGCTTGTCATCATTTCTTTGAAGGCTAACTGCTACATAAGCTGCTAGTGCTTTGAAAAGTCATTGTGTCTTCCATGTAAATTATATGTATCAATTTAGCTTAGATTTTATACCTTATATTTGTATTGCAAGTTAAAATAATGACTTGCCTCTGATTTTGGTGTTTGTATGACTTAAATGAATCTTATTTGCGCTTTTATTTTCAAGACTGAATATTCAGGAAAGTAATAATACCAAAGATACTTTCTAAAGTAAAAGGAAATATAAAGATGGAGATCAGTGATACGAATACTATGTGAATTTTAATTACTTCATCATGATAATACTGTTATTTACTCATATTGATATTATATGCATATGACAGATAAACCCATCAAGTCAACAGTACAGATTTCAAAATTCAAAATCTGAAATATACATATACGAGTCTCAAACTAGCTGACATTCCATAAAGTCTCTAAGAATGTCTGTTTGGGTGATGACAAAAGATCAGATAACAGTGAATTAGTGACAGCTTTTAATACTTATATATACCCACCATTTGCAAAAACACAGATATCTGTATGAAACATCAAGTGTTGAAACAAGTGCAAAAGAACCTTACTCAATTCTCTTTACAAAGCTTGCAAGAAAATTAGCAAATCTTTCCCTTCCATTGTAAAATGATTAAATGAATAATGTTTCTATGTGTACTTCAAAGATCAGATGATACTATAATAAAAGTCACTCTGTCTTACCAAATTCTTCTGCAGGCGGCAGATTTCTGTAATTTGAAGACGATACAGAATACACATTCCCCCTATGCTCGTTGGCCATAAAAGAGCCATTTGCAGGGCCATCATCCTGACAATATAACAATACCAATACCAAATTCAATAACAACAATAATGACAATGACAAACAAATTAATATAATTACATATTTTGGGGATATTCCATATTGAGCATAATCATCAATGAGATAACGTTTTTGTGCTTATGCATGGGAGATTTTCTGTATATACATGTTTATGTTGAGAATATATCAAATATAACTGGTACCACAACACCATCAACCAAAAAACAACAACATACCTTAAAGCTAAAACCCAATTTTAAGGGGCTATTTGGTGATATAGACACTAGAGACACTAACTCTGCACTTTCACACAAACTCAGTGAAGGCATTTCCACGTCCTCTAGCAATTCCAGCGTGCCACTGAGATGTGCAGCTGCCTGATTCCATCACCATTGGATGTGGACTGTTGTTACTGCTTCCTTGACTGCTGCTACCTAATGATCCTTCTAGACCTGTGACAAGGGATTCATTAGAAAACATCAAAGGAAAAGCAGTTTCTTACTATGGGGGAATAATAAAGAAAAAAACAACATATATATATACTAATTAAAAAACTTAATGTTTTTAAAAATTCAGATACAAAATCTTTTCAGCTGAAATTTCTATTATCAAATCAAAATTTCTATACAAATTCACAAGTCTGATTAGGAGGAGGAGAAAGAGGAGGAGGAGGAGAAAGAGGAGGAGGAGGAGAAAGAGGAGGAGGAGGAGAAAGAGGAGGAGGAGGAGAAAGAGGAGGAGGAGGAGAAAGAGGAGGAGGAGAAAGAGGAGGAGGAGGAGAAGGAGGAGGAGGAGGAGGCAGCAGAAAGTAAATGAAGACTTTATTGCCATTACAGCTAAAGAACAAAGTTTACATACGAATTAATCTAGCAATGGGGACAGCCTCTTCTTCCCTCATCTTTTCAATACTGCAGTTTAATTCCTCCTCTAAACGAGATCCCAGAAACACATCGTGACCATCTGAAAGACAGAAGCAACAGTGACAATATATATATATATATATATATATATATATATATATATATATATATATATATATATAAACAATAAAACACTTAATCATATATTACAATAACATCATATTCACAATCACTATACACTCATTCATTCTCCAAGACAAGCAAACAAAACAAATGAATAATGACTTAGAAACAAATTACCTTCATCATCCAACAGCCCTGTGTCTCCTCTCTCAAATGCCGATATGTGAAAGCTGTCAAGTCCTTCATCTGAGCTACTGCTCCTTCCCCTTCTTCTACTCATGGTGAAAAGAACCTTAAACAGGAAAAATTGTATATGAATATTTATAAAACAATAGCAGAAATAAAGCCAGAACAAAGCAGTTAAAATCTTTACATTCACTTTTAGCTCAGGTTTAGTCCTATATCTCAATAATGGAAAAAAAATGTATATATATACATATATATATATATATAAAACAATGTTTCCAAATTGCCAGCTACAATATAGATATAAAAGATAAAAATTAACTCCACAACTGGTCAGCTCGGGAAATATGCAGGGATACCATACTTTATATACATTCTACTCTCTGCTTCTTGTACAGTATAGTAACTAACATTTGAAAAATAAAACCTTGGGATAAATTTTTAAGATAACCACAAAGTAATCAGTGTAATGCTATCAACAAACTACGAGGACAAAAACATGGTTCTTAAAGGTAAATCAGAGCAGCAAGGAAAGAGAATTGTGAAATCAAAATAAGTGTTAATATCCCACCACACTATATCAACCCAGTGTAACACCACCTGCCTTCCCTATATACTTGTACAAGCTGAAAGGGACAAGAGATATTCTTAAATCAGTAATTTCCAACAGACACAAAGGAATTAGTTCGTGGTGGAATGTTTATAATACTTACCATCTATATGGTACTTTAGCCTGTAGGAATCAACTATAAGGATGATATTTATCTTAGTAGCATGAACTATACCAAGGAAAATATTGAAAAACTACTACTAATAATATACATTACTGGTAATACTAAAACAGACTCATGTATGTCTAGGATTTCCTTTCAGATTATTGAAGGTTTATTTTAATGGAAAGAAAACAACTAAATATATAAATAAACAAACAAAAAACCTGTAAGAATAACGGGTATTCTGAGGACTTGAATTCAACAACTTTGAGAGTATAAATATTCCCTCCTCTTTTTCTCACATTAAACTTTATTCAATGGATTACTGGTGTACCAAAACAAATAAAAATACCAAAGATAAGACTTAATTTCCGTAAAATTGACCTTCGAGTTTCATTACGAACCAGTCGATTCCAACGACCTCACTTTTATAACTGTTTTCTTTATCTTTTACTACTTCTTTATTCACCAGAGAATGACTCGACATAAAGTAGAGTGTAAATCACATTAACTGCGAGATTTCTACGACAATCGAAATAAGCATACCTATAAAAATGAGCAAAAGAAGACGGCCTCTTCCTCCCCTTCTTCAACAGACACATTCAAAACAGAGACCAGCGAGCGTAGCGATTAAGCGCTGGATTTTCCTCAACGCTTAGCGGGTTTTGCTACAGCGCTCGATAGCTAGTTTTGTGCTATAGAATTAGATTGCTGAATCTAATGAGTATGTTAAGTAAGGATGAAAATGCGTTATTGTGTAAGACTTGAGCTAATTGGTTCTCTGTGTGTATATATATGTGTGTATATATGCAGTGCGGAAAACGACGAGGACTTAGCGATTTTACAACCCAGCTGGGCTTATCTCAGCTGTTTAAGTTTATATCAATTCGATTAAATGTACATCGTTACGTAGGTCTTACACATCAAAGCAAAAACAAGAATACTCGTTTTTAGAAATGTAGGTACAATGAAATATATGTCTATGTATGTAAGTATATATATATATAGATAGATAGATAGATAGATAGATAGATAGATAGATAGATAGATAGATACATATTTTATGTATGTATATATATGTATATATGTATGTATGTGTATTTATATATATATATATATATATATATATATATGTGTGTGTGTGTGTGTGTGTGTGTGTGTGTGTGTGTGTGTGTGTGTGTTGTGTGTGTGTGTGTGTGTGTGTGTGTGTGTGTGTGTGTGCCTCTAGTGTTGGCGCAATTTCCATGTAACAGGTATATGACGTTATATCTAACACCTATGATTACATTTTGCATTGTATCATGATCTGACTTCACTGAAATACAATATTCGGGGCGGTGTCACTTCCGTTGTTGCTATCGCGAGAACACTAACTATACGATATATTATGATATTCTCCCACTGTGTATTGTGTGCAGTGCAGTCTTAGTATATTATAATCGCAATGTTTCGTTAATTGCAGGGCAATAAACGAAACACTGTAAACATCTGGTTTACATTCGCATGTCCTACTTGTCATTTTAGAAACCTTTAAGGGTATTATATATGTGTATATATACATATATATATATACACACACACGCACACACACACATATGTGTGTGTGTGTGTGTGAGAGAGAGTGAGAGAGAGGGAGGAAGAGAGAGAGAGAGAGAGAGAGAGAGAGAGAGAGAGAGAGAGAGAGAGAGAGAGAGAGAGAGAGAGAGAGAGAGAGAGAGAGAGAGAGAGAGAGAGAGAGAGAGAGAGAGTGATAATCTTTTGCGCCCTACGTTGGCCAGACCCTCAATCCCCTGTCTTCCAAAAGGGTCTTCCTCAAACGCCGTCTCCCCGCCCTACCTTGCCCGAACATGACTAAAGGGTTTTTGTTTCCCAGTATTTGAGAGAGGAGACGTTAGAAGGTAAATATTAACGTTCCATAAAGGTTTGCAGTACTATCCACACACACAGTATATAACAAGATACGAGAACGAGTAAAATTATCAAAATATATTTGGGAAAACAACACAAGGAGCGATAATTAAAAATTGAACATGGAAATTACGGTAATATGATTAAATCGTAGAGTTGTGTCTCTACCGTTAGACCTTATCTTTAATGTTGACTGAATTTGAAAATCTCGTAATGAAAGATTGAAACTGAAATTAATTTTAAAAAATGAAATGATATCATGTATTATCATCATCACATTATTATAAATTAATATTATGTATATACCATTATATATTAAATCTCTCTTAATGAATACATGTGTTACCGGACAGCATTGGAAGACGGTCTGTACAGCTTGGTAGAATTATATAACATACCGGTGTTACACTTAAGATAACTAGAAAAAATAATAATATTTATTACTCTTTCTGAAGTGAAAACCTTTTTTTTATTTCAAAGTCTAGAATGCACTTACGTGTGCAAAAGTATGTACGAATGAATGTTTAGGATGTGATCTAAAACTTCATTCTCCAAAGTGTGGAGTTTTTATAGTACATATAGTTTCTTTGAGAACATGAAATTTGACGGGGGTAGTATGAATTTGTTAATTAGGGTGGCAGTACTATGAACTTCATAGTTTATAGGTGTTTCAAATAGTTGGTCCTTTATACACGTTTTCTTTGGTAATTGCTATCTCGGCAAGAGCAAGCTGTATTATTGTTATTGTTATCATTATTGCTGTTATTAATCATCATTATCATCAATGTTGTTATTGTCCTTATCATCATCATCATTAATATTATTGTTGCTTTTATCATCATTGTTATGATCGTGTCTGTTATTGTTGATATTGTTATCACTAGAACTGTTTTGTTATTATTACTATCATCATTGCTATTCTTACTACGATTCTAATCAGTATTGTTGTGTTATTGCTATTATTCATAGATATCATTAGAGTTATCAAAAAATGTCATAAATATGTGTGTGCGTGTCGTGCTGATCAGCCACTCCACGCGCGCGCGCGCGCGCGCGCGCGCGTGTGTGTGTGTGTGTGTGTGTGTGTGTGTGTGTGTGTGTGTGTGTGTGTGTGTGTGTGTGTGTGTGTGTGTGTGTGTGTGTTGGGAGGTCTTGTAAGTCACGAGGTGCTGTGACGTCACACTGTGTCGGTTGAAATGTTTTGAAGGTGAGGTCGAGGGCGGTGCCGTTCGGATCGGCCCGTCTTTCTCTTTCTTTCTTTCCTCTCTCTTACTCTCTATCTCTCTCTCTCTCTCTCTCTCTCTCTCTCTCTCTCTCTCTCTCTCTCTCTCTCTCTCTCTCTCTCTCTCTCTCTCTCTCTCTCTCCTTCCCTTCTATATATATATGTGTGTGTGTGTGTGTTAACATATATGTATGTGTGTGTGCTGGTCTCCTTTCTGGGATAACGTTTCTTTATGTTCACTGAGTGTACAACATGGCTTTTGGAAAACTACAGTTTAAGGAAATGTAAAAAATGATTTGTAACCTTTATTGAATTATTAAGGTTTGTATTACATGTTATAAAAAAAAATGTGTAAGAGCTTGAAATAAGACCTGTGAAAAATTGTTCCATGCATTAATGATTCTTTCTGCTTTTCCCACAGTGAATGATGCATGGGTATGAACAAATATCGTAGATACAAACAACATCAAACCTACGCACTCAAACTTTTGAAGTTTATTTTGAACAAGGGTATTGCCAGTTAGCGTTGTGTTATAATGGTTAACAAAATAGTCGTATTTATTGGCACAATCTCGCCTCGTGAAATTATCCATTGTCATTCCACGATTTGTCGCATACGAACACAATCAATGGGTGAATGTTCAACAGACATGTATTTACTATAATATTACATGTAATCAGTCATAATGGTAGACAAGAAATGTATCTTATTTGGATATTGTCTCTACAAACAATATTCTACACAACAGTCATTTAAAAAAGACAGGACAACTGTTTTGTACATTGGAAGGTCATAGACTAAAATAGCAGTATGGTAAATGCAAATCCGTGATCTAGAAGCTTCTAACAGCAGATATATCTTGATTACATTCAAGTCAAAACTAAAATACTTCCCAAATTATCAGTGGCATCTAATATACTCTAAATTTGTAAATGTGCTGTATATTATGATACGAAATTATTTAAAGTTTTATTATCATTTTTGTTTCTGGTTCAGACATTACTGCTGTTAGAGGAATAACCGATGCAACAAATACATAAATATTTTGAATTTTACTCTCTCCCTCTCCATTTCTTAATAAGGCGGAAGAGACACTAAATCAACTGAAGCTCCTTGAGAACTTTCGTAACGGCTGGGATAACTTGGTTCTTGTATTTCAGAAGAATCGTTTCTTCCACGGTGGAGTTGGGTTGCTTGCAGAAATCGTCACAGTCGTACCTGAAGTGCGCGAGGTATGCTACGTCTCTTTTGTATATACGGGAGTTTCTCTCACACTTTCCTGTTCGGGAAGGTATCGTGAACCATCAGGGTGTAAGACTACTTTAAATATAGCGTATTCAAGGTGGCCTGATAACGTTGAGTGACCAATAAATACAGATAAAATAATGTGAAAGTACTGTATTTTGGGGGGAAACAAGAGTGGGAAAAAATAAGCAGCTAAATAAAATAATGCATGTCTCGGAGCGCAGTCTTACCATAGGCACAAGTGAGAACATCATGTGAAAAGAGGCCTGTTGCCAAGTCCATGTCGTAAACGGGTTTGGTCTTTCCAGGTGTCACGGCCATGCTTTCCAGCGACCTCTTGGTGTGTCGCATCGCCCACAGGTACTCGGGGAGAGACGCCGCAGAGGGTGCAGGTTCGAGGTTTTTCTGGTGGTAGTACCAGATCAACTTGTGGGCAGGAGGCTGTTTTCTCTCGTCGCCGGGCTTAACGGGGTGGCTGGTTGGAACAAAACAGGAAGAAAAATAGGAGCAATCAAAACGTTTGCTGCCCAAGATGCTTAGCACATACTGGGATAGGCTGAACCAGGGAACCTCGCGCTGGGAGACAAAAACCAGGTAGCTAGAATGGGGATAGGCCAAAATGGGGTATCACATATTGCAGTGGATCATTAAATATGAAGAGCTGGGATAAACACTAATCATAATGAAATAAAGAATGAAAGAACATTTATTTGAATAAAAAACATTCAGCATAAGCATAAAGGGATAAACTGAACAATATATTAATTGTGTGACAGTTATTATTCCGATTAAATTGCTGTGCATGACTACTCGATGTGTCCACTCAAGTAATTCAATCTTTTATGGGTGGTTGAGTTCATATAGAGGTGGTTGTGGTTGGTAGTGATGTAGAGGAAACCTCTCCGGACGAGGTTGTGATACATCTTTCCTCATTATCTTTATATAATTCAGTGGCTGCTTACAATCAGCACAAAAAAAACAAAAACATTCTCTTCGTCGAAAATTACGTCCCATTATCCAGTTAATGTAATATACACCATATATCTGTTTCTTTTGCCTTTCTCTTTTTACCTCATCGCCTTGCAGTTATTACTGAAACACTAGCTTCATAGAGGCTTATTTTCAAATGTCTCGCACTATTAGCTCTAACCATGGCCCTTTTTCTTGCACACATCAAAATTTCTCTCACGGCTAAAATCTCATTTGGTCTACAATCTATTGTACCGGCATCACTATTACTGTCACTTTCATTCAACACGTGGTGATATTCTCATCAGGCAATGATCAATTTCCATGATGCCGCTTAGTCATTTTCTTTACAAATTATCGACTTTCTCTTCTACTGATTCTACAGTTGAATTAATGTTCTGTATTGAGAAGTACATTCTGTCTAGGCTGACAAGAATTGTACTCGTCTAATACCAGTCCCGTCTCTCTTGACTACGGGTTTGTCAACACGTTAAAGTGGAGAAGCGCATAAGAATATCTTTGGATGGCAAGATACCTGATGATCAAGTAGTATTCTGATTCAGAATTAAAACTTACTCAAGCAATGACACAGGATCATAAGAGGAACTAGTATCATATGAATTATCATACCTAACAAAGCAAGTAAGTAGTAGAATTGTAGAGTTTGTTTTTTCGCATGTTAATGCAATAAAGTGCGAAACCGCATGCAACTTCCCATGCTGGAATCAATAATAAGGACAAGGACCACATTATTGATAACTGGAAGATGCTACAAAAATTTAAAAATGCATGAAAGAAAGCTATTAAAATTTACATCAATCAACATGTATGGAAGTCAAAAAGAAACAGACGGTGGCTTGGGCGCCCTCTTTCCTTAAGAAACTTGTAAAGAAGACATAAACAAGATGCTACTCTACCTCAGTTAAGCTTTAAGTTAAAATATCACCTCTAGTTGCTCGATCACATATTTGCTGCTTTGCCATAGCAGTTGCCGCCAGACAGCGAACTGCGACAGCCCATAATCATTCAGTATCAGGTAATGCCGGCTGCTGAAGTGGGTGACCTCCATTTCAACACGCTGGCACACCTCGCAACCTCTTACCACAGCCTGTGCTTGCCACGTGGATGTAAGATCCTTCCTCCTTGCGAAGAATGTGTGTCATACTCCCAGCCTCATGATGAATTCGCCACAGTTCATCCTTCACCTTCACTTGTGCCTGCCACCGCTGCACACATACATCAGCGCGGGCGGCTGGGCTCAGTCTCAGTCTCAGCAGGCGTCAGGCTGTCTGCTTGATTCTCACTCGATGGCACCAACACGATGTACATCTCGACATTCCAAACTTCCAACAATAACGCCATGATCTCCAATCGCTTCCTTAATAACATTTCATTTGCAGCCTTTGTAAGTAGTCTATTCTTCCCTGTCAGGCCATCTTCAATTTACAGGTGCAATGCCACCAAATCTGTCACCACTGTTGTATCACTCATCTTCCAAGCTAGCACCAAGTTCATTCCCTTCACAACTGCATCAACTAAGCCAGATTATGGCCCTTCTGTAGTCAACTCGTGTTCTCTACTTTGCATCTTTCTACCTCTAGGGCCACCCCAAGTGCCAGCGAACCTGCATCTACCCACTCCTTCACTCTCTTTCCTGCATTGTCCCTGTGCCCACAGACCTCGTTCTGCATTACTCCTTCTGGGACCTCAAGCAGCCTCTTCCTCAATCCATCATCAGCGACTTCGTCCACCTGCTTCTGGGTGGCAAGATTGGTGTTTAGCTTGATATATGCCACAGCCATGTACAGCTGGACTTGATCTGCCTTTCTCAGGTCCATTACCATCATTTCTCTCCTGCCAATCCTAGCGAGGAAGTCTGGTTCCTCCACCACAAGCATGTCACCCATCATTAACTGCACATGCAGCACCCAACTACACATCACTGGTTGCAACACTGCTAAACAGAAAATGTCCCAGTGAATCCAGACACTCCTCCCATATTCACTATACCATCCATCCCGAAAATGCACTTTAAACCCAGAGACGCCTCTGCATTACCTATCGTCGAACTGCACTCACACCACTCTGACGCCCTCAAACTGCCACTCATGACAGTTCATCATTGCTTCTCCTTTTTTTCCACTTACTACACACTACTTGCATTTCACTCCACAAGCAACCCGTATCCACTAGGGCCCGGCGCCTCACACCGTCTACCCTCACTTCCACACTCGGAAGCACTAGTGTCACTGTTGATGATAGACTGGAGAGGTAGCCGATGCTGTAGCCGACTCTCCATTGCTGTTTCTCGAGGGACACACATCTCCATGTCTCTGCAGCGAGTAACACTATATTATCTCTCCTGTGCTGCTGCCTCGTCGCCGCAAACCATATTCCCTGGTGAAGTGATATGGCCCACCACATGCAAAGCAACGGCAATTCAAGACCAGCACCTGTCGACGTAGCAGCCGCACCGCTATCTGTTACTGTTACAATGTGTCTTGAGCTTACTGCAGCACCGCTTCTCGGAACAGCTAAAACCTACAAGCCTGCCACTTGCTTCGCCTGCCCGATTTCCACTGTCCAATAGTGCCCTTGCCTGGTCTACCATTTTTGCCTAAGATCCAGGTGGTCGAACCAATTCCCAGTGGGGAGCCAGTCCAATGACGAACAAACTCATCAGCAACATGTCCCTCGCTCCACTTGTCAAGCTGGCAAGCCGCCGCAGATCTACCAGGAACTCATCTAGGCATTCTCCCAGTCACAGACGACATGTGACGAGCTGCTCCATCGCCGCAAGCGGATCTGCATCTACACCCTTCGTCACCTCCTCGACGTTAGTCTGCTTGGCCTTAGGGATCTGCCCATAGAGCGCGAACAACCCACACGTAAGGCGCGACAGAATCACGTTCGCCACGTCCGTCACTCGGAGCTTACAGACCAACTCTAGCTTCTCCGTCCTCTCGACGACGTCCTATCCCAAACCGACGAATTCTGGTATCAGCTTGATTTCGAATGAAGTTGCTTCCGTTGCTTGGGCTGTGATGTCAACTGCTTTCGCCAAGGGAATATCTGTCAATCCACCAGCCGCCATCGTGCACGCCAATTCTAAATCTTGCTGTATCATAGGCCTAGAAAGCTTGTAGTTTCAAGGCAAAGGAAAAAAAATATGCTTTCTTTTGCACACACTCAAAACCACAATGGTCGAACCAACGGGTTGCCCTGAGTTCATTTGACTGATTAACGAGCCCTGCCTTGGCGCGACACAACTGAACATTATGGATACAGAATACCACACACACAGAAAGATTAACGCCATTCTAAATACACACACCTAAGCCCATGGGTGCCTATTGCGCAAAATAGTAATTTTCTTTTACCATCAATTGTCTTTATCTAAAACATCCAAAGATGCTATTAATATTCATAGAAATTTCACATATCCGCCATCACAGTATGCCACCTCTTTGCAGAGACAGTGCAAGCCTCGAGCCATACCTGTTCAGCTGATCGGAGAGCCACTGCGGGAAGGTGTCATGAAGGCGCAGCATCGGAATTTCGTCGGGATCAATGTGCGCGATGAAGCGGTATTCGTGCATGTGGCGGAGACCGCAGTCGGTGTAGTACACATTCTGCATGGCGAATCTCTTTTGCCTCTCCACCATGAACCAGAGTCTAGGATAAAGATTTAATGAATCTAGGGGAAAAGGTTTTGCAATCTCGATATCAAGTGAGTACCCAGTACTAAACTAAATATATGTTGACAT
>NC_061828.1:37162730-37172730 GCF_019202785.1 Penaeus chinensis | reverse complement strand
ATTTTTTTTTTTTTTTCATAAAAGGGAGAAGCTATTAATATATATGATCTTTTTATGAATCATCTTTTCAGCAGAACTTTATTAAGAATATTTTACACTAAACATTTATGGACTGATTTTTCGGTATAAACCTTTACAGGATGGTTCCTTTTTATTTGACTATTTATTGCATAGAACTTTTATTCTTTTATTAAGAACAAAACTCAAAGAATATCTTTAATGGTTATAGCAAGAATATGTTAGATTATTATAGCAAAAATATTTTTAAATGATTGTGGTAAGAATATGTTTAATGAATATATAAACAGCTTTTATTTGCAAATATTAGAACACGCAATGAGAACCATAACTTTTTCCCGGCCCTTCAAGCGCGTTCCAGGCTGGTCTCGTGGTTGTGTGAAGGGGATAGTAGTGGTAATATAGATAAGTGATAAAGTTACAGTAAACGCGAGAGAAAGTGTGTCTTTTTTTCTCTCATTTTTGTGCGCTGTGTTTGTCTTCACTGTGCATTATGTCTTTCTCTTGTGTTTTACTGTAGCCGCGTTTCGTTTTATGGTTTGTTTTATCTTTGCTCTTCCAAAATAAATGGATGATTTTATAATTTTTGTTTGATAAGCACCCGACTGTTTGTAAAAAGGAAGGCTTGAATAAGACCTAAACACGCCTCTCCTCGGGATTCTAACCACGTCTACCCCATTTCGGCTCATTTGCATAGCTGCACTTCACACACACACGTACATGCAATGCTGTATCTCCTTTCCACAATTCCTCTGACACTGCATACCCTCTTACACCATACACTCGTTCCCGAATGTACCAATCGGGTGGTAGCAGTGAGATACTAATACCTTTTTAATAAGCCTGGGCACGTGTTCTATATAACAAATAGCAATCAATATGAAGTGGTTTTGACTACAGTATGATGAATACCTTCAAAATCACTCTGTACTTTTATGATATAACCATACAAGCCCAAAAATATCAAAGGCTGTGTATCTCGATTTATTCATATAGTTCATGCAAGAAGACAAGTAAATGCCCGTGATCATTGGAATTATCCAGTTGAGTTTCGGACTATGCGAACACGGAGATCATTCGCGTTGGATACGATATGATGCAAAATGTCATGCAATTTCCACTTTTCATGTGAAGAACAGTGGATGTTATAAAAAAAAATGTTTTGAATGAATCGGAGAAATACATTGGAAAGTTTCTACAGCCTTGCAAAGGGACGAGTGGTGTGTATAAACACTACTTAGTTGAAAAGTATTCAGATACTTTTTTCCATTTTATTTGAAGCTTCCACAATAATTTGGTTATAATTAGAAATTATACCAGCATATTAAGTATTGATTATTGGCTTTTTCTGTGAAAATGAGAAAAATAACTTATTTTTTCAAAACTTAGTATGTTAGAACAAACTTAGATTGATATCGTGTTTTGTATCGACCATGATACAACATGAAACAATGTATCAAAGTGTCAAGGGTTTAGGAATGTAACAAAAAAGGCTTTAATATTTGAAACGTTTTCGTAAGCATCTCCCTTTCCTTACACGAACGCTCTGAAGTAAAAACCAAAGCGATGACTGTAATCACGCGTGTAGGTGTGTTTTTCCACCTATTCCTGTCATTAAGCACACTTAGATTCTCGGGAGTCCTTATGTCTTGTGAACGGGGGCTTGTTATAGTAGTGGGCTGAACACAATAGCAGAAGTGATTGTCTAGCATAGAACTCTATTTATATTATGCATATTTCCCTTTTTAATGTGTATTATCAAATCTGAGAGGATGGTGTGGTGGTTTGGTTTGCGGAGTTCTAGCTTCGCCCGGGCCTTCTTGATATGGCCCCCTGTGTCAGCTTTTTACGGCTGTCTCATTGAGTTGTCTGACACTCGGTGCTTACCGTGGCGGCTGGATTGCCAGCAAGCGCTCCTGCCGCCATGGTGAGAGGATCGAACTGGAGGATTTGTCGTTTTCTTTCAATTCGGGAAAAGGAAGTGACACCTGAAGGACGCGAATATTTATTTCTTGTGTAAATTATTGTAAATATATGAATATTTATGAATAATTGCATATATGTACATATATGTATGTATGTATATGTATTAATGTATATGTATGTATGTATATGTATTAATGTATATGTATGTATGTATATGTATTAATGTATATGTATGTATGTATATGTATTAATGTGTATGTATGTATATGGAGGTGTGTGAATACGTATGTATCTTTCACCAGACCATGGGTGTACCTAAGAATCATAATTTTTTAGTATACTCAATTCAAATCACGTGAACATAAAATTTGTTGGAACGAAAGAGGAATATGTTAGAGAAATTATGTGTAATTTACACTCGTAATCACACAAAAATATAAATGTAATCATAAGGAATACATATTACTTTGGGAGTAAAATTATAAATGGATGAGTAGTACACAAAATTTTTGAGGAATAATTAACAACTCTAATTTAACAACTTATTTAGAGGTTATAAAATGATGTTAAGTTATTAGCTAAAATTAATTAATTTTATGTGGCAAGTGAACTATAAAAGGGTTTGTGAAAAAAACAGTTCGTAAGCAACATGCGTCATTTATATGTATATAAATAAGTCAACGGTTTTCAGTTTCAGCTGACATGCAGAGCAGGATAAACAGTAGACGGAATTGACAGACATGCATCGGATATTACAAATATAATCAGCTTGATAGTGGTGTCAAGCGATCGCCTTGGCCTCCACGCCACGCATATTTTGGCCAAAAATTAGCCTACTAAATATCCGTGGTGAAGGACATAAGTTCATGAATAGTTGCTTTCAATAAAGTCCATTCATAAACACAGGAGGGTGAGACTTTTCATTTGCAACTTGCTTACTAGATAGGTACACTATCGATAGCATTTCCCTACCAGCCTAATAAAGCATATAAATAAGTCAAACACAGTGGTCCATTACCGAGATAAGATGAGAAAAGAAAAAACAACTTGTCATGTATTGTGAGGGGTTCAATCCAGTGTCTCTTTTCTATTTCTGCGCGAAGACCCTCGGTGTTCGCGCAGAACACCGTTTACTCTATATTTACCGATTTTTTAAGTCCTTTTCTAGCGGGAAATTTAGGAACTTTTAATGTCCAGCGCTTTTTTGCGTCCAGTCTAGCAGTTTTGGGGAAATATCAATGGCAACACTGCGTCTGCATGTTTAAGCCTCTCCCACGTTCTCCGTGCTTGTGTGTATACGCGAGTGTTTAGTGGTTCTATGTTGTGTCTCGTGTGGAGTATGTGCGAGGGCGTGATGTTGGGGTTGTGTATGTTTTCAGCCCAGCGAAGAGCTTTGTTCTGGGCAGCCTGCATGGTTAGCTGTTGGGTGTTTATTATAGTGTGAAGCGGTACTGGGGTGTATTCGAGTGTGGGTCTGAGTTTTACCTTTGTTTATGCTGTGCATTGTGAGAATCGGTGAAGTTTGGCGAGTGTTGCGTTTGCCTGTGTTAATCCTTCCGTGTGTGGTGTTATACCCTATATGTTGAAGGAGAGGCCGAATAGTTTCCCTGTGTTTGCGTACGGAATGTCTGTGTTGTGCCCTTTTATGTTTGGTGGGTTGAGTCGCTACTATAATTGCTGAATGGCGCTGGTAGTGAAAGGCATGATGTGTGTGTATAACATAAATACTGTTGGTGATAGAATACTCCCCTGGGGTACCTCACTCAGGGGGGGGAGTCCAAGGAAGTGTTCTAGACGTATGTTTGTTGTTCTGTTGTTGAGGAAGTTACAGAAGAGGTGAGAGAAGTTGGTGTAGGTCTATGCTTTTATGTTGTGCAACTTTGTCAAGGCTGACATCTCTAGGATATGGTGTTGATTTTATGGAGGTAGATATTACATCGAAGAGGTGATATTGAGAGTGGATCCGTTGCTTCTAGTGGTTAGTGTTTGCTAGAATGCTCTCGGATTCTCGACTTGACAGAGATTGTTGTAGTGTGACTTGGACTTATTTTGTGGGGTGTTGCCAAACTTTGTCGAAGGCCTTGACATGTCTCCGAGGATGATGGTCGTCTGATTTTCATTGGCGAGGCTGAGGACTATTTCCTCGTAAGCGAGGGTGATATTGACGGGAGCTGTGAATGCCGTTTGCTTCTAGGTGTGTATTTAGTCTGTTTGCTAGAATGCTCTCGAGATTTTCCTCCGGGACTTCGAGCAGAGATTAGTCTGTAGCTAGTGACATGATGGACTTATTTGTTTAGTTTGGGGATGTTGCATTCTTGAATAGTGAGGGAAAGAGGCCAGCGAAGCATTCAAAATATGACTGGTTGTCAATGCGTGTGGGAAAGTGTGATACAATATATTGTAGTGTACGTAGAGGATACGTGAAACTCGGCCACGTCCTACGGCGTTTGTGTGGGTGTATCCAATGTGGCTATGATGATGGGGCCACGTGTTGTGCTGACTTCTACTGCAGTGACTCTGAAGTGAACTTGTTATGAACACTGTGTTCACTGTGTTCAATGTTCAGTTTGCGAGAGCCACACCACCACTTCATTCACCCCTGTGGTTGTTTTAGTATGTTGTGAAAGTGTGTATTTTTATTTGTGTTGTCGAGTCGTGACTGATTATGAGAATTAAGTGTATAGTGCTGGGTGGCTGTGAAGCGTTGCATGATTGAGCGTGATGGATTCATGGTTTCGAGTCTTGATTTTCTATGGAATAAAAATAGTTTGGTAATTCATTTGCACCATCTATTTTCGGATGGGGACATGACTTTGGTCCGATTCACCCGCAACTTGCTATTTGTGGATGCTGTTGGCTGTTACCATGTCTCCATAACGTGGGTTGGTATGAATCCACTTCGTATTCCCAATTTTGGCAGTCTTGGTGGTCGAATTTTTGTGGGGTGTTTTGGGGTGTACAGTCTAATGTCATATTATTATGCCTTAGTTACTGTGCTGTCCATTAGCCTGTCAGAACTGTCAGGCCTTGGGTAGCTTTGGGAAGCTGTTCGATGCTCTGTGTCAGATATTTTTTTTTTTCCTTGCTTCTGCAGCGAGAGATGGATCTACTGCGAGATTTTGAGTGTGTTTGGGTGTATTGCTGTTTTTGTTTTGGTCTGACTGATCTCTGTGTTGATGTTGCTTGGTGCTTCTGTGCTTTCCTCGTGTGTTTGCTGGTCTTGTTTGAGTTTCGTTTTTTTGTAAGGTTTTGCTTCACTTTGTGAGCTTTGAGGACCTGTGTATTGTTCATTATTTGTTCCCTCAGATTGTCTAGGGCTGTCTGGTGCGAAGTGGGCTTGTGGGGTTGGCATGAGGGGAGGGGGAGATGAACTTCAGGATCGCCCAGGAGTTAGCTTCGCCCAAGTTGAGTGGCAGTATTTTCTTCCCAGAGCTTCTTTGGCATATTGTATGAAGCATTTTGTTGGGTCAGTTTCTTAAAGTGGCCATGTACAAGTATGATGGCAATTTCTTTGAATAGGCTGTTGGGGAGGAGTAGGCGGACTGGTTCGTTTTTTTTTTTTTTTTTTTTTTACAAGTTCTGCACTGTTGCCTGGACATTTTTTTGGTCTGCTTCTTTTATGGCTGGCTTTCTTTTTTCCTTTATTTTTTTCTTCCATGGCATGTGTTATCTTGACTTCCTCTTTTCGCAGGGGACAGCTGTTTGAAAGAGTACGGTGTTCACCTCCGCAGGCGATGCATCTTTTGTGGCTGCTGGTACGGTTTCTGGGTTTTTGAGCTGCATTATGAGTAAATCGTTTGTTTTTCTTTCCTTTGCTGTTGCCACATCCATTGATGTCCATACACTGACTCAAACTCGGTCTGCCATGGGGCGATATAAAGCCTGAATAGGTATATTCGTTCGTATTTCATTCACCACTTGCCTGTCTAGTCTTTTGAAAGCCAGAGTGAGTTTTGCCCTCATTTCTAATGGTAGCAGTGGGCTGAAGCCAAGGGAGATGAGGCGAGACTGATTGACGCACGAGAAAAGCCGAAGGAGGTTGCCTTGGGTGTTCTAGGGGCACCCCTTGAGGGAACTTGGCCCTTATTGCCGTGAACTACAGCCAGGAGGTTGAAGATCCCTGCCTGTCTGCCCCTTTCAACACAGGTAGGGGACCGGTGTAACAGCCTAGACTCTACCCCCGCCCGTAATATACCCGGGGTTATATTAAGCTAGTTTTTTTTATACTCGGGCTAAGCCATTTTGTACCCCCAGATATAAAATGGGCTGGGCTAGAATATATTGCCCTAGGCCAGAATGGTCCCATTCATTTTGCAGGTAACAACTGTTTTACTACACTGTTAATAAATAATGGCTGGTATTCATGGTGCCGACCATGCAGTAATCTCACAACTGCATTATCCATTGAATTCTACAGGCCAACACATTAAACTCAAAACTGAAATATTTATTTACAGGCCTAAATTGTGGAAATATTCCGTCATTGATCATTGTTTTGAGAGTTTGACATACACATCATTGAAAAGTACTGATCATTTGTGAATTTGTTATTGATCTTCAGTTTTATGTGGCCTGTGTGTTATTATTATTGTCATCATCATTATTATTATTGTTATTATTATTATTATTGTTATCATTATTTTAATATCATCATTATTATTGTTGGTATTATTATTATCATAATCATCATCATCTCCAATATCACCATTATCATCATCAGCGTCAGTATTATCTAATATCATTATTATTATTAGCATGCACTGTATGTTCATTTCAAAACACAAGCAACATTGTTAATCTAATTAGTATTATTGCTGATTAAGAAAGTTTAATTCTGGTCAGTAACAGGTGAACATTCAAGAGTACAGTCAAGTGTACAGAATTGTTTTGTAAATGTAAGACATATATCTGACTTTACTTGTATGTTCTCCTTTGGACGAATCATTATTTTTTAAACTAAGGAGGCCAGACCAGTGATGTCGTCTTTCTGCCTTCGTCCAAAAAGTAATATATGTAAAGACGTGCAACATGCTGCCTTAATGAACCCCACAAATGCATGCCTTATATTTGCAAAACATTGCTGAACACTCCACTTAGCTTTTGGATGTTGTTTAAACATTCACCTGTTAGTGACCAGAATAAAAGTTTCTTAACAATGTTAATGATCACAATACTTATTATCAAAATTATAATTGTTATTATAATCATGATAAATATTTCAATTTTGAGTTTAATATGGTGGCCTGTAGAATTCAGAGCACAATGCACAAGGAATCTCTGCTGTTGTGAGATCACTGCATAGTCGGCATTGACACCAGCCATTATCTTCTGGTAACAAAGTAATATAACTGTTACATGCAAAAGGGAAGTGGTATATTCTAGCCTAGCCTATCTTATACCTGGGGGTATAAACTGACCTAGTCTAAATTATACTCAACAGCATACAACAGCCTAGCTTAAAATATCCTAAAGCTGGCCTCATGGGAGCTGTAGGCATCCGGGATCAACTCGGAGAGCGACTTTCTTGGGATGGAACTGTTGGGATTGCCAAAAGGTAAATAATGTTGTAAGCGTGTGATGACACACACGACCACGAGGCACCACCTGTGCAGGTTGCGGGTCGTGGCTGGTACAAATTATTCACAGCGATCTCTTTGGAAGGTCGATCGTTTTCGTAAGCAAACTGGGGTTTGAAAAGTGAAAACAATTGTGGACAAAGTGCTGTGCTACGTAAGATTACACTGATTTAGTGATGAGTAAGTGTTGATTATTGTTAGAGCGATCTTTAGGATTTCACTCCTGCTGTACAATCGGGGATAAATGAAAAGTTAATTGTGCAATCAGCATAGTTATTGCAAGTGTTCTAAGCATCTGGTAATACTGTGATATGTGAGGTTACCAAGAACTGTTGATGCTAGTGTTAATTAAGCCAAATATTTAATCATCCCATGGTTAAGAATGTGAGTCATATAAAATGTAAAATAGCAAAAAACACAGTTGGCATTGTAAGAGACTACAAGGTCTTCGCCTATACGTGTTTCAAACGGTTGGTGTGACCGCATTACATATCAATGTGTCTTTATTATTCCAATCAGTGCGATAGCAAAGACTTTCTGTGTGAGACGGAAGTTCCATGTCTCGCTGTCTCCCATTCCTTTAGTTACTGTTACGGTTTTTATTATTATTATTATCATTGTTATTATTATTACTGTTATTATCTTTGTTTTTTGTAAATAGTATCATTATCATCATTATTTTTGGTATAATAATAATCTTTATCACTATTTCATTATTATTATTATTATTTATTTATATATTCTTTAAAAAATTTATTACTAAATTAATCATAATATGCATTATCATAAGTAGTATTGATGATGGTGATGACGATGATGATGACGATGATGATAACAATGATAATAATAGTAATAATACATACGTGTGTTTGTACTGAATTCTGGTAATCCAGATTCTTTTATTTTTATTTATTCATTTATTTTAGGAAAACGTCTCCTGTAAATATCACACAGTTTCGTTTATCAGTGGAATAATTCAAACCAAATATAAACATTAATGTAAACAAAATTAATAATTTTCTTAAGCCATTAGGGCGTTAATCAGTGAATAAATTAATGACACATATGATGTTCGCTTTATATGCTAATATCCTTATGAGGATCAACATCGTGGAAGCTTCAAATAAAATTGAAAAAAAAGACTACTATGCGACTCATATTGCTTATTAACATATTATTCTTTGCTTCATACAGACTGTAGGAAATTGCAAATGTATTTCTCGCCCTCTTTTTTCTCTCTTTTACTTATTATACATCAACTATTCTTCATATGGAAAGGGGAAGTTTTGCATTTTTTCGTGTTCACGTTTAGAATCCGAATGCCTGCAAGGTAATTCTAATGATGTATTTGATAGAATTATTGACTGTTACATATCAAGAAACCAAGACACAGTCTTTTCTTAGATATTGTTAAGTTATTAAGATTAAATGAAGCGGCACATAATTATATTGAAGATATGCATTATCACCAGTTAATACCACATGTGGCTCGGATTCGTAAAAAAAAAAAAAAAAAAAAAAAAAAAAAAAAAAAAAAAAAAAAAAAAAAAAAAAAAAACTACATATCGAGTGACTCGTAACTAATTATAATGTATATAGCTAACTTAGATGTGCTTGAAATGTATCGAAAAGTATTGCGCTCTGATTCGCTAGCCGGAGTATACCACTTTGTACCATCCTTGAGTTTAACACAGCGATTTTTCAACAAGTTTCAACAAAGTGCGCTTGAAGGGCAAATGTGTCTGTGGTTGTTTCAAAGCGTTAGGGGTTTCACAGATGCTACAAAAAGGCTTATAATGATGAAAATGAAGAAAATAGTAAAAATTAGTATCTTCGCGCGCACACACACACACACACACACACACACACAAACACACACAAACACACACACACACACACTTAAACGGCAATTTAGTCTGAATAATGTTCATCCAAATTGCATTTATGCAGAATCTCTCTCTTTTTCCTTCTATAGATGATGTGTTTATATTGTATTATTGTAGCATGCTCTGTTTACCGTCAGTTTGTTATTACTTCTGAATTAAATGATATCTATTTTTTTGTTGACTAGAACATAAGTTTTCTAAATGTGTTCTAGAGGAATATTACATATATATATCACACACACACACACACACACACACACACACACACACACACACACACATACACACACACATATATATGTATATATTACGAGTCAAACAAAGCATTTGATATCCGGTGCACTCTGGGTATACTGTACTGGGATACCACATATATATATATATATATAAAACATTATATATATATATATGTGTGTGTGTGTGTGTGTGTATGTGTATGTGTGTGTGTGTGTGTGTGTGTGTGTGTGTGTGTGTGTGTGTGTGTGTGTGTGTGTGTGTGTGTGTGTGTGCGCGTGTGTTTGTATGTATGTAGCCACAACATGGCACTGCCAGGCCACCACCTGTGTCATTCAGCACCCCCAACCCTCGCTCCTG
>NC_061828.1:37142730-37150230 GCF_019202785.1 Penaeus chinensis | reverse complement strand
CTTTCATTTGTGACTTTTAGTAATGCCATTTCAGTTGATAATTTATTCCTAAAACCGTGTTGCGTGTTAGATATAAGGTTATTCGCTTCTAAAAATGTTAATTGGTTTGCAACTTTTTTTTCGAGAACTTTAGATATTACTGGTAGTATAGTGATAGGTCGATAATTATTAATTTCGGCTCTGTCACCGGATTTGAAAATCGGAGTTATGATGCCATGTTTCCATGGCATCATGGATAAACACCGGTGACTATAGATGTATTAATAATTACTGTCAGATAGTATGCAATTGCTGGTAAACTATCGTTTATGAAACGATGTGCAATTCCATCTGTTCCCACGGAATTTGTCTTTTTTAAGTGTTTTATTGTTAGGATAACTGTTTCTACTCCTACTGGTTGCGGTCTGAAGAAGTTTGTTGTAGTGTTAGTTTCGTTTATGTTCTGTTGATATGAGGGGGCGGTTGACTGTTCAAAAGTGCGTCTACCTACTTCTGCAAAGAAGTTATTAAAGTATGCTATATCATTTATGGAATTTTGGGAAGTGTCTGTGTTTTGTTTCTTCTTAGGCACTAATGTATTTACTAGTTTCAACGTTTCGGCAGAATCGCTTCTGCATTCATTGAACTTATTTTTAAAATAATAAGTTTTCGCCCAGCGGAGGAGTGTTTTCACATTTTTCTTCTTTTGTTTGTATTCAGTTTGTATTCAGCTCTGTGAGTATTATTTCTATAATTTATGGCCCTCTTAATGTTGTCATATATCCAGGGGGCGGGAGGACGCCTAACTGTTTTTGTTTTAAAAGGAGCGCAGGCACCGAGGCCGTTCTTTATCCCGTTTGTAAGAATATTAACTTGTTTGTCAACGTTGTCAGTTGTTAAGATCTGACAGTGACGAGTTTCTTGTCCTTCTTGAGTGATATATGCAGAATGATATTGTAGGCGTTTTCGATCTCATCCGGACTGTACAGTTTCCTGATTTGATCACACAGAACCATTCAAGCCCATGCTTTTTTTTGTTGCAATAATACATAGGATCGTGTTTAGCACTATAGTTATGCTGCCTACCTGATAGACGGCTTTTCTGTCGGCACTGTGTTCACCGTTTCCATTTATCTGGTTTGTTTCTTCATTGTTCTCACTGTTATCACTGAAATTACTGGTTTCGTTGTAATTACTGATCGGGGTGTTGTGGTTGTCTGGGTTGCTGAGTCGCCCTTTGCCCTGGGCGGGGGGGGGGGGGGGGGGCCTTGACCCTGGCTGCCATGGGGGTGCCCAGAGAGAGAGAGACAGGCGAAAGATGAAAGAGAGAGAGAGAGGGGAGGGAGGGAGGGAGAGAGATTGAGGGAGAGAGAGATTGAGAGAGAGAGAGATTGAGAGAGAGAGAGAGAGAGAGAGAGAGAGAGAGGCGAAAGATGAGAGAGAGAGAGAGAGAGAGGCGAAAGATGAGAGAGAAAGAGAGAGAGAGGGGAGGGAGGGAGGGAGAGAAAGTGAGAGGAGAGAGAGAGAGAGAGAGAGAGAGAGAGAGAGAGAGAGAGAGAGGGTGAGAGAGAGGTAGAGGGAGAGAGAGAAAGGGGGGAGGAGGGGGGGAAGGGAGGGAGAGAAAGAGAGAGAGAGGGAGGAAGGGAGAGAGAGGAGGGGGGGTAAGGGAAGGAGGGAGGGAAAAAGAGAGAGAACGACAGAAAGAAAGAAGGATTGTTGTTTAGACAGATATAGAAGCACATTTTCCTTCTTCTTTGCTCCAATCAGCCGCCCCGTTAAGCCCGGCGACGAGAGGAAACAGCCTCCTGCCTACAAGTTGATTTGGTACTACCACCAGAAAGACCTCGAACCTGCACCCTCTGCGGCGTCTCTCCCCGAGTACCTGTGGGCGATGCGACACACCAAGAGGTCGCTGGAGGACATGGCCGTGTCGACGGGGAAGACCAAACCCGTTTACGATATGGACCTAGCTACGGGTCTTTTCTCTCACGATGTTCTCACTTGCGCTTATGGTAAGACTCGGTTCCGCTTGACCTTCAGCTCATTTCATGTGATTTTGTTACCTTCTGAGAATGGGAGAATAGGACAAACTGTAATGCTGTAATCCCTTGACAAACAGGAAAGTGCGAGGCAAAATCCCGTACGCGCAAAAGAGATGAAGCTTATCTCGCGCACTTCAGGTACGACTGTGAAGATTTCTGCAAGCAACCCAACTCCACCGCGGAAGAAACGATTCTCCTGAAGTACAAGGACCAAGTTCTCCCTGCTGTTACGAAAGTTCTCAACGAGCTTCAGTTGATTTAGTATCTGTTTCTCAGGAAGGTCTCTTAGTTATGCCGTTAAAGTAATTAGGTTCGCAATGCTTGTTGCAGCGAGGCAGTTTAGTTTCATATCAGGTGCTAAACATTTGTATATATATTATCCTTATTTCGGTATATATATCTAATGCACATCCACACGTGTCGCAAAATTGTGTTGGCAACGAAGTTTTCATAAGAAAAAAAAAGTTGTCGAGTTGTTATTTCGAACAGTGTCGCAGACTTACTCACGGCCACTCACATACTGTATTAACATATATCAGATATGCACAAATTCCCCGAACGTAGTGACTTTAATTCATATCGAAATGTCCACAAGAAATGTGGAAAAAATGTTTAGTCAACATCCACTCCTTATAATCATAAAATCAATTCAAGAAACATCTCTCAAGAGGCCAATTCCATAGTGTATTCCAGGACGATCAGTCTAATGCACCCTGATTAACAGTTCTATTTGCATAAAAGTCATTACAAAAGCATAAAATTGCACTCAGCGAGACTATACCCCGAACAAATATTCCTTATGAGGGTACTGTACATTGTAAATTTTTTGTTCATTAAGTCAAATATGGAGCTAAAATTTACCTAGTCCGAAATATAATTGTCGTATATATTGTGGCAGACACGTGTGGACGTGGACAAAAATACATCATTCGATACCCGTTGTCTTAACTGTTATTTATAGAGCCCATAACCAACGTGGACAGTACAAATTTATGGATGAGTATCACATCTGTTATAATTAATATTCTATTTTGTTTAAAGTGGCAAGATTTTTTTTTTTTTTAACACAGACTAATATAACCCATGCAGCAAAATGTTGTAGCTATTGTATTCTTTGTATTTGTGTTCTGTTAGTTCTGACCAGTAGTGTATTCTATCGAAACCTGAGTTAGCACAACGGCCATGATAGTTGACTGTGTAGAGGTTCCGGTGTGACGTGAATTTGTTTGCTTGCTACGAATGTGACAATTTTGGTTCCCTTAACCAAATCAGAGTTAATGATCTACTTAGCAAGGATCCACCTATCTTCCTTACCTATTATTCCCCATACAAGTTCATTCTTAATCCAGCCATCCGTGTGTGGTTACAGAACAGCCGAATCGTTACCCAAAATACCAGTTAGACCTTTCAGCCATTACTACCTGGCCGGGAACATACTCGTTATGGACCGGCGATACAAGCATTCTGTTTGTGCCGTGATATGAGATCTTGTTTTGTCTGTAAATACGTGTAAGTAGATATATGACTGGTTATGGCCGTACATCTATATAAGGCTTCCAGTGGCTTAAATTCCGGCTTTCCTCTTCCACAGCACCATAGCCATTGCGAGAATAAATATGGTGCATGCAAATGTGTTTTCTGTATTATTGTTGTTATTATCATTGTGTTTTGTTATTGTTGTTGTTATTTTTTAGATCAAGCTATTTCATATAGTATCTTCTTTCTATGTTTTTTTTTCTTTTTTAAATAAAGACTAAGCTGGTAAGAAATTGTTTTCGTCCCTTTATTAGCATTTAATTAATATTTAATTTGTTCACAATTTATTGTTACATTTAACTGTGTCATTTATTTATTCACGATCCATTCTTAACTATTCATTGTCGTTTCTCTATCTATTCTACGCTATTGTTACATTATTATTTTTATTCTCAGTTACTTACCAGCTTTTTATTTTTTATCAATTTAAGAAGAATTACAAAGAAATTAGATGAGTAATAGAAATAATTGAAGAATGTAATCAATACATGAAATGCAATCCCGAGACTAAAAAGATACCATAGGCCTAACCCCCCCCCCCCCCTTAATTCAACTTAAAAGGTACTCTTCATATGGAGAAAAAGGGGGAGAAACAGACAAACATAGAGCCTCAAAATAACAATAATGATATTAATGATAATAATAATAATGATAATAATAATAATAATGATAGTAATAATAATAATAATAATAATAATAATAATAACGATAATAATGATAATAATAATAATAATAATAATATTTATAATAATAAATTAATCATAAAAAATACAATAAAAAATGTCGCGAATACCAGGTGTCAGGAGACGTTTATTGAGTCCATGTTATGTTATTTTGTTATAACCAATTTTTTTTTTTTTTCAATTATTTAATTTGTTTAAATATTATTATCATTATTGTTATTGCTATTGTTGTTCTTATTGTTATTTTTACCATTACTATTATTATTATTTATATTATTGTTGTCGTTATCATTATTATTATTATTCACAGGGTTCTATTGATTATTTTCCGTTTATGAATTGGATGCATTTATAAGATGCCATATAAAATCTGCAATAAAAACAAAACATCAACAAACACGGATTTTGAGGCTAAACAATCTGCTAAATGTGACATTTGCAGAAAAATAAAAGATATAAAAGTGTTTTCAATGTTGTTGTAGTGTCAATGCATATATTTTTTTCTCTCACCTTTTCCTTTCTCTAGGATTTCGTTTCCTATGATTTAGCATACAAAATGCAGGAGTGTTTATTACAATATACCTAAAAAATATATGTCCTTTTTGGCTGCTGGTAAAAAAATCTAATTTAATCTTGCACAGGTGCTCTAGTACCAGATACCTCGTTAAAATAAACACCAAAAAAGCAACATATTTTTATTCTCAGCCATTTTTACAAACCTTGTCAATACGTCACATAAAAATAATATTTTGCTGTATACACATATAAAAATATATTACAACAGGAGCTATACCACTTAATTACACTTGGAATCTATTATGTTAAATGCACACAAACTATGGAAATGGAGATTATTTTGGAATTCTCTAGTCAAAAAAAGGAAACAATATTTACAAAAACAATCAAGGCAGTAAAAACATTTTGGACAAATCCCAAGTCACTTAAATTGTTAGTTGAAAGAATGTAAAAACAAAACAAAGCCTGTAAGAAGTCACCAGTGTTGCTGAATTTATGAGCTAACGTCAGTGAGGTAAAGGAGCAGCAGAAATCATAAGACACACTAACTTCACAGGGAGAGAACGTAGTGATAAGATGCAGGCTGATTTCACGGACGTGGATTCGGTTTTTCAAGTCTTGTCGGAAAATTTGCGAGGCACGGACACTGAATGTGTACTGTGTGTGAATACATTTATGTGCATGAGTGTATGAAAGTGTACATACATACACAGATGTTATATATATATGTGTGTGTGTGTGTACACATACATAATTATATATATATGTATGTATATGTGTGTTGTGTAATACATAAATGTATGTGGGTATATGTACATAAATGTAAATATGTGTGTATATATATATATATATATATATATATATATTCATATATATACGCCAGGATGCCAATTGCCTTCTGTTGCAGCAGCAGGAGCGGAACAAAGGAGAGAAGCCAAGACGTGACAGACTAGTTCTCGGCTCTCGGCACGCGCTTGCAAGCAACGCAAAGAAACGAAGAGTCATTCACAAAACACAATTAAACACAGACGGGACATGCAAGCACACGCAAGCACACATAAAACACAGCCATACCGAGAAGAGAAAATCATTGCGTCGTGTACATAGATACACATGCAAATGTGTGTGCAGCCACACGTGTATGTGTGTATATGTATATGCATATATATAAATACATACATATATATATGCATACGTATATATATATATATACATATATATATATATATATATATATATATATATGTGTATGCATGTGTGTGTGTGTGTATGTGTGTATATGTATATATATATATATATATATATATATATATATATATATATATATATGCATGTATGTCTGTGAGTACAAATATATAAACACACATACACACACACACACACACATACGCGTGCGCGCGCACACACACACACACACACACACACACACACACAAACACACACACACACACACACATATATATATATATATATATATATATATATATATATATATATAATTTGTGCATGAATGTATGCTGACAAACACATAAACGTATTCATGCACACACATACGCATACGCACACACACACATACACACAAGCACACACACACACACACACACACACACACATATATATATATATATATATACATATATATGTATATATACATGCATACATACATACACACACGCATACATATACATACATAGATATGTATACACACATATATATGTATATATACATACATATATGTGTGTGTATGTATAAGTATATGTATATATGTATATATACATTTATGTATGTATATATACATATATATTTATATGTATATATGTATATATACATATATATGTATATGTATATATATGTGCATCTATATATGTATATGTATATATATGTACATCTATATATGTATATGTAAATATATATATGTACATCTATATATGTATATATAAATATAAATATATATGTGTGTGTGTGTGTGTTTGTGTATGTATATATGTATATATGCACATATACATATATGTATATATGTATGTATATGTGTGTGTGTGTGTGTGTGTGTGTGTGTGTGTGTGTACATTCATATATGTATATATAAATATATATATATATACATATATATGTATTTATATATATATCTATATGTGTGTGTGTGTGTGTGTGTGTGTGTGTGTACACATCTATATATGTATATATAAATATATATATATATATATATATATATATATATATATATATATATATATACATATGTCTGTGTGTGTGTGTGTACATATACATACACACATATCTTTAGTTGCTGCAGAATAGTGAGCTTGGGCTATTTCACTGAACTCACATAAATAATCCACATTTTTTCATACAGAAAACTTCACTTACAAAACGGAAAGCCACAAATGGATGCGAGACACGGATTTCACTGTGACTAGTTATTGTTTTTGTATCAATACTTGTCAGACTGAGTGACAATTTCAATTTCATTTCTTTAAAGGGTAAAGGTATTTTTATATGAGAAAAGTTAGTTCCACCTGCAATATTGTTCGTCTTTGTTGATAGGTGACGATCGATAATAGATATATATTCTATGTCTATATATCTTTAAATCTAAACGATATAACGCGTTTGGACTTAGTTGTTTAGCAAGAAAGATGTTCAGATATTCTAACCGATAATCAAACTGTAACTTTATGATAATCATTCTAAGAAAAGGTAAGAAAACGTAACTTTGTTCAACAATTTTCAAACTCGCGGAACAA
>NC_061828.1:37120230-37122730 GCF_019202785.1 Penaeus chinensis | reverse complement strand
TCCCCCCCCCCCCCCCTTTCTTTTCTATTCTCTCTTTTCCTCGTGCCTCTCCCCTTCTCTCTCTCACTCTCTTCTCTTTTCTCTCTCTCTTCTCTCTCTTCTCCCCTCTCTCTCCTCTCTCTCTCTCCCCTTCTCTCTCTCTCTCTCCTCTTTTCCCCTTTTTTCCCCTTCTCTCTCTCTCTTTCAGAACACACACAAATATTATATACATACTCATACATCTTTCATTTAAAATACTTTAATATATTATATTTATATATATAAAATATATATTTTTGTTTGTTTTTTTATATAAAACACAACACACACAAACACAAAACCAAACAAAAAAAAAAAAAAAAAAATATAATATATATAAAAATTAAAAATTTAAAAAAAAAAAAAAAAATTATATATATTTATAAAATATATATTAATTTTTTTTTGGTGTGTGTTTTGTTTGAAATGAAAATGTTTTTATTTTTTTTACATTTATAATATTTAAAACTTTCTTTTAAAAAAATTTGTATTTTTTAAATTGGGTGGTTTGTGTTTTAATTTTATTTTTAACCAACAAAATAAATCCATATTTTCCTTGATAATAAAAGGCATTAATAAAACGGGCAAAAATAATTACAAAAATGCGATAACAATAATGTTAAAAAACAGTAAAGATGAAAGATAATGATGTTGATGATAAAGATGATTGATAAAAATAATAATAAAAAATAATTAAAAAATAATAATAATGTAATAAAAATGATAATAAAAATATAATAAAAATAAAAATTTTAATAATATTAATAATTTTTAATAATAAAATTTAAAAATAAAATAATATTTAAAATAAATTAATAATAAAAAAATAATTTAAATTTTAAAAAAATTTAAAAATAAAAATAATAATAATAAAAAATAAAAATAATAATAATATTAATAATAAAAATAATAAAAATAATGATAATGAAAAGGTAATTATTTAAAGAAATAAAAAAAAAATAATAATAATTTAAAAAAAAAAATGTAATGTTTAATGATAAAATAAAAAAATTTTAATTATAAAAAATAAAAAAAAAAAAATAATAAAAAAAATAATATAATAATAATAAAAATAATATAATAAAAAATAATAATAATAAAAATAATAAATAATAAAATAATAAAAAATAATAATAATTTAAAAATAATAAAAATAAAATAAAAATAAAAATGAAATATAATAAAAATAAAAATGATAATAAAAATTTAAAAATAAAAAAATAATGATAATGATAATAATAACTATAATACAACCATGAAAAATGAACATCCGCACAATTTTAATGACATCAAAAACCATAAAAAAAAACTAAATTCAAACAGATTGTCACAAACAGAATCGCGCCATCAATGGAAGCCCCGCCCCCCCAACACCCCCCCCCCCACCTCCCCCGCTTTTAAAACACAAAATCAGTTAACTTGAACATCTTACCAGTCGCCAAAACAGAACACGGCGGCGACATAATAACACCACCAAGACGAAGCTGAACACCAGAGATCACCTAAAAGAGAACTTGATAAACGTTCATTGAACACGACGGGCAAAGGGGCCCCGGGTGGGAAAAAAGAGACCGCTGGGGGTTTTGAAAAAAATCGTTAAATTTTCGATGTCGGGGAAAACATCGGCGGGGTTTTGGGTTCCTGGGGTGAGTTGGAGGAGGGAGGGAGGGAGGGAGGGAGGGAGGGGGGGAAGGTTACGGTGGAGGTAAAAGGGGGGGAGGGGGGAGTAGGATGGTGGAGGGTTGGGAGGTAGGGAGGGAGGGAGGGGGGGAGAAGGGAGGGCGGTGGAGGGTAGGGAGGTGGGGAGGGAGGGAAGGGGGGGGGGTAGGGGGGGTGGAGGGTAGGGAGGTAGGGAGGGGGGGAGAAGGTAGGGTGGCGGAAGGTAGGGAGATAGGTGAGGATGGGGGTAAGTATAGGGGAAGGTGGGGGGGGGGGTGAAGGGAAGGAGGAGGAGCTTCTTTCCTTTCCTTCGTTGATCTCTCGATCCCTCCCTCCTATGATCCCTTCCCCACTACGACCTCTTCCCCACTACGACCCCATCCCCACTACGATCCTTTCCCCACTACGACCCCTTCCCCACTACGACCCCTTCCCCACTACGACCCTTCCCCACTACGACCCCCCAATCTCTTCCCCACTACGACCTCTTCCCCACTACGACCTCTTCCCCAACACGACCTCTTCCCCAACACGACCTCTTCCCCCTACGACCCCTTCCCCCCTACGACCCCTTTTTCCCCCCTTGACCCCTTCCCCCTAGACAATTCCCCACTACGACCTCTTCCCCACTACGACCCCTTCCCCACTACGACCTCTTCCCCAATACGACCTCTTCCCCACTACGACCCCTTTCCCCCAATACGAACTCTTCCCCACTACGACCCCTTCCCCGCTACAAACCCTTCCCCAATACGACCCCTTCCCCAAATAAGACCCTTCCCCACTAAAGACCTTTCCCCAAAAAACGACCTTTTCCCCAAAT
>NC_061828.1:37106007-37114105 GCF_019202785.1 Penaeus chinensis | reverse complement strand
CCAAGATACTTGTCTTCCTCTCAAATTGCTTTTGCTGTTGGATTCTGGTTTGTTTGTTTGTTTGTTTGTTTGTTTGATTGTTTTAGAGGATTTTTGTATTTTAACTTCTTCTTATTTTCTTTTTTTTGTTGTTGCTAGGAGATATATGTTTATCTTTAAAAACAATTTTAGAATGGGATTTTTTATTTTTTTATTATTAACGCTGTGGATTTTGGTGATGTGTATCGTTTCGCTTTTGTCTTTCTTTATTTATTTCTTTATTTTTTTGCGAAACCGTTTCTCATTTTCATTTTGCTCTCCAAATTATTCATCCGTCCGTGTTGTATTAGAAAGTGCGATAGAGATGGTCATTTTTATATACGATTAGAATTACGTGATTGATAGTTAAAAGCAAGAATTTAAGTGAATAAGCAGCCAATTTTATGTGATTAAGCGAGTTATGAAAATAGGAAAGGGAAGTAGAATGATGAGATAGGTAGGAACAAAGATTAGGAGGAGAAGAAGAAGAAAAAGAAGAAGTGGAAGAAAATGAGAAGGAAGAAGAAGAAGAAGAAGAAGAAGAAGAAGAAGAAGAAGAAGAAGAAGAAGAAGAAGAAGAAGAAGAAGAAGAAGAAGAAGAAGAAGAGACAGGAAGAAGAAGAAGAGACAGGAAGAAGATGAGGAGGAAGAAGAAGAAGAAGAAAAGACAGAGGAAGAAGATGAGAAGGAAGAAGAAGAAGAGACAGAGGAAGAAGATGAGAAAGAAGAAGAGACAGAGAAAGAAGACGAGAAAGAAGAAGAGACAGAAGAAGAAGATGAGAAAGAAGAAGAAGATGAAGAAGTGACAGAGGAAGAAGATGAGAAAGAAGAAAAAGAAGAAGAGACAGAGGAAGAAGATGAGAAGGAAGAAGAAGAGGAAGAGGAGGAGGAGGAGGAGGAGAACTTTCCCGTCGAGTTTTGGAATTCTGGCCCCGCACGCCCGTGACTTATGGGCGTCCGCCGGGTGTTGTACCTCGCGCGACCTCCTTGTCCTCCTCATTCTCCCCCATTCTTCCTTCTCTTTCCCTCTTTTCTCTCCTCTTCCGTCTTCCCGTTTTGCTATTTTTTCTCATAAATGGCATTGTCTCATTATATCATGGTTGCGGTTCGTTACTACTTCGGTTGATAGTTTCATGATCTCTCTCTCTCTCTCTCTTTCTTTCTTCCTCCTCCTCATTCTCATCCTCATCCTCATCCACTTCCTACTCCTCCTCCTCCTCCTCGTCTTCCTGCTCCTCCTCCTCCTCCTCCTCGTCTTCCTGCTCCTCCTCCTCCTCCTCGTCGTCGTCTTCCTTCTCCTCCTCCTCCTCTTCCTCCTCCTCCTCCTCCTCCACCCCTTTCCTTTTTTCTCCTTCTCCTTCACCACCTTTTTGCTCCTTTATCACATTCTCCTATCTTCGGTCGCAAGGCAGGCTTAGGCATACTTTGTTAAGATTTCAGGCTTCAGCGGAGACTGGCCTAGCGAGGGACTTTTAAGGCGAGGGCGCTGAAGCCTCGTGTGGCGAGGCGCGATGGCTCTGAGGGCGAGGGAGGTCGCTGCTTTCGGATTTGCCTTTGTTGCCTGATTGTCTCTGTGTGTCGGTTTTGTTTTGTCTCTCTCTCAGTCTCTCTGTCAATCTTTTTCCTCATTCTACCTCTCCTTTGTCTATATATCTGTCTATCTATTTCTATCTTTCTATCTCTCTCTCCCCCTCTCTCTCTTTTTACCTCTTTCTTTTTCCTCTCTCTCTGTCTCTCTCTCTCTTTCTTTCTCTCTCTCTCTCTCTCTCTCTCTCTCTCTCTCTCTCTCTCTCTCTCTCTCTCTCTTTCTTTCTTTCTCTTTCTCTCTATCTCTCTCTTTCTCTCTATCTCTCTCTTTCTCTCTATCTCTCTTTCTCTCTATCTCTCTCTTTCTCTCTATCTCTCTTCTCTCTCTCTCTCTCTCTCTCTCTCTCTCTCTCTCTCTCTCTCTCTCTCTCTCTCTCTCTCTCCTCTCTCTCTCTCTCTCTCTCTCTCTCTCTCTCTCTCTCTCTCTCTCTCTCTCTCTCTCTCTCTCTCTCTCTCTCTCTCTCTCTCTCTCTCTCTCTCTCTCTCTCTCTCTCTCTCTCTCTCTCTCTCTCTCTCTCTCTCTCTCTCTTTGTCATGTTTTTCTTTACTCTACTCTCTAAAAGAACATGCATGCAGGGAAAGGTGGTGGTATGTTTGTGTGTGTAGTAGGCAGGTGGAATCAGCAGGCAAGCAGTGGCAGAGCAGGGAGTAGGTTTGGGGAAGAGCGGGAGGGGAGTGGGTAGGTTGAGCGGGGGAAGGGAGGGGCGGGGAGAGGGGGAGCAGACAGGCCTCACTAACCTCACTCGAGTATCGGATACAAACCTGTTCCCTTCCGACACCAAACTGGCTGCAACGTAAGTCTCCCGGCCCGTCCTGAGCCGTGTCGCACAGCCGGTCTGGTGCCTCCTCGGCCTCCACGCCTAGCTCTCCTCCCCCCCTTCTTCCCCCTCCTGTCCCCTCCCTTCTCCCCTCGGCTCCCCGTCTTCCCCTCCCTCTCTCCTACCCTTTCCCTACCCTCCCTCTCCTCTCCTTCCCTCCCTCCCCTCCCCTCCCCTCCCCTCCCTCCCCCACCAGCTCTCCCACTTACCACCCCTTCTGGCCTCATGAACATTTCTTACTGTCCTTAAAAGCGCGAGCCCGAAGCCCATGACCTGCTCATGGCCCGACCTCGCGAGCCGCCATCTTGGCCTAATGCTCTTAGGAGCGCTGCGGAAACCCTTTGCTCGGCGCTTATTTTAGCTGTCGCCGGGCCGCTGCAGACCAAGAAGGAGAATAAAACTCTAAACAACGAGGTTAAATAAAAATGGAATAAGCAGAGAGGCAGTGTTGCCGCGCTCCCGCGTCGGCGGTCGGGGGTCTGTCGGGCCCACAGCGGCCGACGGCGGAGGAGGGTATGGAGCTCCCCCGACGGCGCTGTCCGACCGAGAATTTCCTGCTCTGGAGAGGATTCCCATCGGGAAACGTTCGCGCCTACTGGTGGAGGAACAGCAGCCCGCGAACCTCGTGGCGGGGCATGGAGGATAGCTTGGGGTTGGGGGGTGTGGGAGGGGGAAGGGGGGGAGAGGAGGAGGAGGAGGAGGAAGAGAAGGTTAAATAGGGAAAATGGTGCGATAGTTTGCATGGTTGCTTCCTCGCTTGTTTGCTTGCATGCTGTGTGGTGTGCCGATGTTTACCGTGTTGCTCGTATCTGCTAGCAATTATCTGGGAGCGCGGCCGGTTGTGAAAGAGAGAACCCGCGCTTCTGACGGCGGAATTGCTTGCCCTGCGCTCAGAACTCTGGCGGCCACGGCTCCAAGATACAAATGACGGAAGAAATTCGTTTGGAAATGCTACGTCTTCTTTTATGTATTCTTGGGGGGGAAAAAAAAATATTTTATGAAGAAATTCAGGTTTCCACCATCTTCGCTGTGAAGAGGAGGAAAAGAGACCTGGCTTGTTATTATTCTCTATTTTTTCCCCTTTTCCAAGAAGCTACGAAAGAGAAAACGCGACCAAGACGTCTATGAAATGTTGAAACCTGTCAGGAGTAAGAAAGATGGAAAAAAAAGAGAGAAAAGAAAAAAGAATTATATATATCAATAGGTTCAGGTTTTCATGTATCTCTCCTGAAGAGATGACGGCCATGATATAAGAAGCACTCTTTACTAAGTTATTCCCTTAGTGCCGGCGGTGATAGTCTCGTAAGATATCACTCGGGACTGCACCAGCACTTACACCTTTATCACGGACGAAATGTATTCATAGGAGGAGAAAGATCGTTTTATGTTCGTTTTCTCTGACGGCCGGCCATGGTGGTTGCGCTCGGGGGTGTTGCCATATATGTAGTTTTTTTTTTCGTTTCATTATTTTCATTACTATTTAGATGGTAGTTATTTTGTATCATTATTTTCTTAGAATATGTCTTTTCACTTGAATATTTTTAAAGCCAGGGGTTGACCGAGAGCCTGATAGGGGTGGGGAGGGAGGGGGAGGTGCCAAATCTAGGAAATTCGGAAAGATTCCTGCTCTTTCCTCCACGTGGTGGGCGGTCCTATGGATTGCAGGTTTTACAGATGATTTCGTATGTTGCAAAGGTAACGTGAATGAACCACATATGAGTGTTAGTATGTGTATTTTTTTTCCATCGTTGTGGTTGTCGTTATTATCAATTTAGCGATAGATGGGTAATTCTAATAAGTATATAAGTTAGGCTGAGCGTTGGTAGTGATGTTCGAGCAGGTTAGGCTCTTGTGGGGAGCGGAAAGCAGGTGAGGAGGAGGATTTGGGCGAGAGGAGATGCCTGCCGGAGGGAAGTCGAGGGAGAGGTTGCAGATCGAACCCTAGAAACACACGTGGTGTAAGGAATGGGGTGTATGGTAAAGGCGAGGCGTGGAGGAGGGAGAAGAAAGTGCGGTGACGTCACGCAAGATGGCAGTTCGCCGGAGCGTCTTCTTTGCTGCAGCACCTCTTGCTTCCCTCCCCCCCCCCTCTCTACCCCTCCCCGACCTTGCAACCATCAACCCGCTCTCCTCCCCTCCCCACTTCCCCGTCCTTGCAACCATCAACTCCCCTCCCCTCTCTTCCCCTCCCTCCCCTCCCCCCCGTCTTTCCATCAAGTTCCCCCCTTCTCTTCTCCCCCCACCGTCATTGTAACCATCAACCCCCTCCCCATCGCTCCCCTCCCCTTCCCTCCCTGCCCCTTATTATATTCCATGTCCACTTCCCCCCTCCCCTGCTCCCCTCCCCTCCCCTCCCCTCCTCTCCCCTCCCCTCCCCTCCCCTCCCCTCCCCTTCCCTCCCCTCCTCCGAGCTCACACCTCTTTCTCTTTTTTTAACAGTATCCAGAAGAACTTGTAAAGGAAATCCCACCGTCTACCAACTTTTTTAGACAGTTATCATAATGTACAATTTTTTTTTTCGCCTTGCCTAATGCCATGAAAGAAACTGCATGGAAGAGGGAGGGGAAGGGAGGGGGAGGAGGGGGGAGTTTTACAAGTGCGAGAGAAGTAATTATAAAGAGTTGCCATCTGCAGAGTTATTAGGGTTATTATGCCCAGGTCTCCATCACTATTTTAGCCTTTACTGCAGCCGGCGTCGTGACGAGTGAGGGAATCACCCACTTCTCGAAGGGGGGGATGGGGGAGAAGGTGGGGAAGGGGGAGGGAAGGGGGGAGGGGGATCGACTTGTACCAGGGAGCCAGGGCATTTTTGGCATATTTTCACACGTTACCCTTCCCCCCCTATTTTCCAGCTAGTTAGAGGACGGGGCGAGGCTATTTACCGTTTAATATGGAGGCTCTATGGCGCGGGAGCGATAGCATTTTCTTCAAAATATGTGCAGGGTTCGGTAGTTCGTATACGCGCTGTGAGTTTATTGACGATGCTTCTAAGGCTTTATAAAGCGTGAGAAGGAGAGGGAGAGAGAGAGAGAGAGAGAGAGAGAGAGAGAGAGAGAGAGAGAGAGAGAGAGAGAGAGAGAGAGAGAGAGAGAGAGAGAGAGAGAGAGAGATAGAGAGAGACAGAATTTTCCACTCCGGTTCCCTGTTGGAAGAAAAAGGAAGAAAGGGAAAGAGTGTGTGTGTGTTTTGCAGATGCGATATAGATAGATATAATAGATAGAGGGAATGGGTAGGCGGAGAGAGAGAGAGAGAGAGAGAGAGAGAGAGAGAGAGAGAGAGAGAGAGAGAGAGAGAGAGAGAGAGAGAGAGAGAGAGAGAGAGAATTTTTCACTCCGGTTCCCTGGTGGAAGATGCACCTTTCGAGTATTGACCGTTGCCGAACATTAACTTGCTTGGCGGGCCCCGTGAGGTAGCCGCGCCGCTTTCTGAAGTACGGTTTTTGTGTTTTTACATGCCAAGGAGATCTGCTCGAACACCTTTATTTCTTTTGATTTTCGGCTTTCCTTTTCTACCTCCCCTTCAAGACGAGTCATCCTTTGCTAAATTAGGACGACGTCTCATGTCTCGATGTTTGTTTACATTTTTACGAGGCGTTACGAGCGTTGCATATTGCAGGGGGAGAGTAGCAGGGCCCCACGGGTGCGCTACGTGTGCAGAACAGACGTGTTTTGGAAAGTAGCGGGAGTGGATTTTGAACGCGTGTGAACAGAGCGAAAAGACGCTTAGCGGATAATGCTGCCTGCATTGTCATCGTGAATACTTTTTTGGGGGGAGGTAACATCTGTCTATATGGAAATTGCTCAGTGTTGCAAATATGTGTATTTTATTGCAAGATCATCATCGATAGGCTATCCCCTCTCCCTCCCCTCGCCGCTTCCCTGGTAGGTTGTGTGAGGGGAAGGGGAAAGGGAAGGGGAGGAAGAGGGGGAGGCACTTTCCAGCTTTTAAGTTCTTTCGGATTTTCGAATGGAAGAGGCATAGTCTTCAAAGGGTTATAGGGACGCGCGAATTATATTTGTTTGTTTGTTTTCGGAGTGGAGGCGGAGGGAGAGGGAGTGTTCTGTGGCTCCACGTACGGCGGGCACCCTTTCCTCTCGCCGCCCACCTTCCCGTTGCCCTTTCCGCCCACGCCCTCGCTTAATCACAGCTCCGCCTCCACGCCGTCCGCATCTGCCCCCCCCCCCCCATCTCTTTCCGCCCCCACTACTCCCCCCCTTTCCCCTCCTTCCCCTCCATCCATCCCCTGGAGTGATTTGATTACCGACATGGCAGTGTGCAACCGTGGGCGTGCGAGCGAACCGCGGGCGTTGCAAACAGGGCGGTTTATAGCGGGCGAAGGCTGGGCGGTCGCCGGGAGAAGACGCGCTTCCAGCATGCAACATGACCAGCTGACCCTGAGGCGTCGCTATCCACTTTCTAGTGTCCTCCTCCTCCCTCTCCTCCTCCTTCTCCTCCTACTCATCCTCATCCTCAACCTCCTCCCCCTCCCCCGCTCTCCCCTTTCTACGTCTTTTCCTCCTCCTCCTCTTACTACTACTGTTTCTTTTCCTTCCCTTTCTCCTTCTATTCCTCCACCTTTTTCCGTTCTCCTCTTCATCTTCTCACCTTTCCTCCTCCACCATTTCCTTCTCTTCCCCTTTCCTCCTCCTCCTCCTCCTCTTCTTCTTCTTCTTCCTCTTCCTCTTCTTCCACATCATCATCTTCCTCCTCCTCCTCTTCCTCCTACCCCCTTTCTGCCACTCACACCTTATTGTAGTTTCTGGTAAATATCGCTCGCAAAAATGCAATGGCTGATAGCGCGTAGTTTTCGCGAGGGAAGGAGAGTCGAGCTGGTAAATATTCGACGAGAAAGCAATCGTGAAGGAGGAGAGAAAATCAGATCAAAAGAGATGAAAGTCTTCGAGGCTGGAAAAAGGGGCAGAGATAGAAACTCGTCCTGCGACAGCGCGGCGGCAGCGGGAACGGGAAAAGCTGCTGCAAGTTGTCGGTGGTGGTGGGTGGCGGCGGCGGCGGCGGCGGCGGCGGTGGCGGCGGTGGCGGACGGACGGTGTGCAGAAGGCGCCAGCCGAGGCTCGGGGCGGGTCACGAAGAATCCGGTTGGCGCGGCCGGTGCGAGGTCGGGAGGTCGCGTCACGCTATGCGCTATCTTTGTTCCTCTGCCCTCATGACACCGATACTGGCCCGGGTTTCTCTTCCTGTTTCTCCACGCTCTCGCGGATACACGTGCGCGCCGCGAATGCACGCACGCACACACACACACACACACACACACACACACACACACACACACACACACACACACACACACACACACACACACACACACACACACACACACACACACACACACACACACACACACACACATTCTCTCTCTCTCTCTCTCTCTCTCTCTCTCTCTCTCTCTCTCTCTCTCTCTCTCTCTCTCTCTCTCTCTCTCTCTCTCTCTCTCTCTCTCTCTCTCTATCTCTCTCTCTCTATCTCTTTCTCTCTCTCTCTCTCTCTCTCTCTCTCTCTATTTATCTATCTATCTATCTATCTATCTCTTTCTTTCTCTCTCTTTTCTATTCTCTCTTTCTCTCTCTCTTTCTCTCTCTCTCTCTCTTTCTCTCTCTCTTTCTCTCTCTCTCTCTCTCTTTCTTTCTCTCTCTTTCTCCATCTCTCTCTCTTTCTCT
>NC_061828.1:37086007-37098507 GCF_019202785.1 Penaeus chinensis | reverse complement strand
CGAGGAGGTATTTAATGATACATAATGAATAGCGAAAAAAAAAAAAAATTGCTTGAGGAGCTCCGGTAAACAAATCTTAATGAAACAAAAATTGGAAGAAAAAAAAAGTCTATAACCGAGCATAATAAGTAATTCTGTTTGCTCTACGGTCGCCGTATGACATTTTTTTTTCATATTTATAAATCCCTGGTGTAGGCGAGGCCATGGGGGGGGGGGGGGGGTAAGGGGGAGGGAGGAGTAGGATGGGGGAGAGGGGTTTGGGGAAGGGGAGGAGGGGCGTGGGGAAGGGGGAAGGGGAGGAGGGGTTATAGGAAGGAAGCTGAGGAAGGGGGGGTAGGGTATAGGGGAAGGGGAGAGAAGGGTAGGCGAAGGAGAGGGGGAGGGGAGGAAGGGAGAAGAATGGGAGGAAGGGGAGGAGGATATGGGCAGGGAGGGGGAGGGGGAGAGGGGAAAGGTAGGGTGAAGATTGGAAGGAGGAGGGGGAGGAGGTGGACAGGGGGGGGGAGGGAGAGGAGAAGGAGAAAGGGGATAGAGTGAGGGGAGGGAAGGGGAGGGGAGGGGAAGGGGAGGGGAGGGAAGGGGTCCTGCATGGCCCTCTGACCGCTGAATGATTTATAGCTTTGAGATCCAAAATGGGGAAGGAGGAGCGAGGCTTTAGTCCTTTCTCTCTTTTTTTTTATCATTATTGATTATTTATCTTCCTGTTTACATATATATTTTTTTTTTCTTTTTTTTATTATTGTCGTCTATCATGTTCTAATGTTCTACTTTTTTTTTTTTAAATCTCCTTCATTTATTGTTTGTTTCTTTATCTTTCTTTTTATAGCTTTTCATCTTAAAATTGTTGTGAATGTTCATCATGATATGAATTTCCCCGAGATGCGATTATCATGTTAATCTCTACGAATTTTATCGAAAGGATATGAACGATTTCATGATATGAGCTCAATTATTTATATATCAAAATGTTTATTTAGTTTACGTCTTTATAGTCGAAATAATGAGCATTCGTGGCTGTGATAAACCGGAATAAGAGGGACTCTCTATCTGTCTATCTATCTATCAATTTATCTATCTGCATATCTAGTCATCTAATATCTAAATGATTTATTTATCAGCCTATCTGTTCCTCTCCCTTTTCCCGTCTCTCCCTCTCCCTGTTTCCGTTTCCCCCTCTCTCTCTCCCTACACCCTGACCCCTTACCCCGCCCCCCCTCAAACCAAAATACAAATGCTGTGTTTTGAAGCGCTTGCAATTAAACCGGTTCAGTTTTAATCAAATATTTAAGGCGTATTTTTAGCACGTTAAATTACTGCCTGAATATTACACTTTTTAGGCATCATGGGTAGGATAGGAAATGGGGGGGGGGGGGGAGGGGAGTAGATGGAGGGAAAAAAGGGAGGGAAGGAGGAAGGGAGGGAGAGAGGGAGGGAAGGAAGGAAGGGAGGGAGGGAGGGAACAAACGTACAGAGTGGTGGGGGTAAACACAAGAACGGGAAATAAACAGAAGGGACATACAAGAAACGAGAGAAATAGGCAAACGAACAGACAGATTGACAGATAAACAAGGACCTTACCCGAGACGCTGACGGACGAGGGCAGAGGTCGTCAGACATGGAGCGCTCAGTGAGAATATTAATTCTTGCCTTAGTTATGCCGTCTTGTGTCGACCAGGGAGGTGAGGAGGGAGGGAGGGAGGGAAGGAAGGGAGAAAGTAAGGATATAGAGTCTCATGTCTCATTTGTATTCATATAATAACTTATTCATAAAAAAACAATTAAATCTTTCGTCGGTTGAGTAGAAATCGGAGATGCCTTGGACGATGTGCTCCACGGTTTTACGTATATGAATGCACGCTGTGTGTGTCTGTGAGTGTGTGCGTGTGTGTGTGTGTGTGTGTGTGTGTGTGTGTATGTGTGTGTGTGTGAGAGAGAGAGAGAGAGAGAGAGAGAGAGAGAGAGAGAGAGAGAGAGAGAGAGAGAGAGAGAGAGAGAGAGAGAGAGAGAGAGAGTGTGTGTGAATGTAAGTGTTAGTGGGTTTGTGTTTACATTACGTCTCGAAGATGTGTGTGCGTTTGCGTATTTTCGACGACGACGCCATCATGGGCCTCCAGCACGGCCGCGTACCTCCCCTCCCTCTCTTCCTTCCCCCCCTCCCTTTCTCCCTTCCCCCCTTCCTCCCTTCCCCCCCTTCCTTCCTCCCCTCCCTTTCTCCCTTCCCCCCTTCCTCCCTTCCCCCCCTTCCTTCCTCCCCCTCCCTCTTTGATTTCCCCCAAAATTTTAATATTGCGCACCCCCGATTGGCCGCGGGAGTTCCAGATGTCTCCCAAGTTTCCATATAAAAAGCCGGTAATGACTTGGCTCCAGGAACAGCTGATGCCTGACGAAGAGGAAGCGGGAACGACGATGACGCGGCTGTAGGGAAAACGGGGCGAGGAGAAACAACGGAGGGGGAACTTAAGCAGATGGGGCGAACCGAGCCGACGAACTTCTGCGAGAGGAAGGGCGAACAATGGCGGTTGTTGTGATGAGGAGATCCAGTCGGATTGCATGGGGGAGAAAGGGAGGGAGAGAGAGAGAGAGAGAGAGAGAGAGAGAGAGAGAGAGAGAGAGAGAGAGAGAGAGAGAGAGAGAGAGAGAGAGAGAGAGAGATAAAGAAAGAGAGAGAGAGAGAAAGAAAGAGAGAGAGAGAGAGAGAGAGAGAGAGAGAGAGAGAGAGAGAGAGAGAGAGAAAGAGAGAGAGAGACAGTGAGAGTGAGAGTGGGTAGTGTTAGAAAGATTACGAGATATTCTGATATCTAATCCGATTGCACGATAGGAAAAAAGGCAGACCGACAAACAGACAGATACGACACAGGCATACAGCCAAAAGATAATCATATAGATAAAACAAGCGGGGGCTAATTGTAAGGGGGGGGGGGTGGATTCATCCGCACCGGTTTATCCGTAAATGGAAACTGAGCTGAGTAGCTTTGGCCTCTCTGCTCTGATCCTAAGAGAGCGATTTCCGTAGCATTTTCCCGAAAGAGAGAAGTAATAATAACTGAAATAAAACAAAACGACAGGCAGAGATGATAAAGAAATCGTGTTTATAACGTCATGATTAAATTTTGAGACGCAGCGGAGAAGTAGATCATGTCTCCTCTTGCTCCTTCCCCTCCCTCCTTTCTCTCTTTTCCTATCCTCTCTTCACCTTTCTTTTCTTAGCCGCTCTTTTATTCATTTTCGCTCTTTCACTCGACCTTGTTCCTCGTAGGCGTCCTCACACAATGGCCTCTCTTAGGGAAAAAAATGAGAACAGAAAATCCCAGTTTGGCTGGATACTGGGCCAGTCATCAACGGTTGCAAATATTTAACAGCCGTATGCAAATCGTATGCGGAATTCCTGCACGCGCGAGCCAAGGACGAGTTGGCAGGACGTTGCACATGCAGGAGGTGTCGCTTGAGCATCGGCGGGCGGGTCGTGCAAGTTCCTTCTGGTATTGCATGAGATGGGTATGGGGTTGGTAGGGTTTTTTTTGGGGGGATAGAGAGGGGGGATGGGGGTTTGAGGGAGGGGGGTAGGGAATAGGAAGATACAGAGGGAGGAGGCCTGGTAGGTGAGGAACTGATGGGGAGAGAGGATAGGGAAGGGGTACAATAGGGAAAGAGAATGGGGGAGAGGGAATGGGAAAGGTAAGCGAGAGTCTAGTGAGTGAGAATGGGTAGGGGGCGCAGATGTGAGAGGGAGAAGAGGGGGTAGGAGCCTGGTTGAAGAGAGGGTGGGGGGGGATGAGTACAATATGGAGCGGGGGAGCTTGTGGGCGAGGAGGGAGAGGGGAGAGGGGAGAGGGGAGAGGGCAGAGAAGGGAAGATGCAAGCTTTTAGCCCTCGGCCGTAGCTCTCCCGCCCTCACGAAGGAAGAATTCGATTATGGCGATATAGCCCGGGGGTAACTTCTCTAATTTGCGGGGAAATGTTAAAGTTGTTTTTAAGCTGGAAGGTTCACGGATGGAATCACTCGTTGGGTGATGGGCGGGATTACATAAGGAAAAAGAAGGAGGAAGAAGGAAAGGAAGAAGAAAGAATTAGAGCAGGAGGAGGAGAAGGAGGAAAAAGGAAGAAGAACGTTCTAGAACGTATTAATCTTGTTAACATGAGAAGCTCGTTTTCCTACTTGATCTTGCCTCTACTGCCCCCCTCCCCCCCCCCCCCCCCCTACCCCCTCATGTCACTCTGAAGTCAGTCTGAAGTCACTCCACAGGGACCTAAAAGTGGAGCTCAGGCATCCACCAGACTTTTCCTCCTTGGCCTTACCTCCACCTGACCTCCTGAAGTCAATGTGGAGTCGGATGGCGCTCCACCGGGAACTGCGCGCAAGGTGGAATTCCGACCTCCACCCGCTCCGCCATCGTTATATCAACCCCGTCAGTCTAGACACTTGTACGTCTTTTTGCACGCCCGTCTCGATTCAGTTTCTCCTTCTGTCGTTGACGCTCCACGACGACGAAGCGAAGGTTTTGGGGCTTGGCGGCGAGTCCTTGTTGTCCGGTGTGGATTTGGCGGGGGGACTCTTCCGTGGAGGTGTAAGTTCAGGGTGTTCTTGCCCTCTGGACGTCTATTTCTTTCGTTGATATTTCTTCTCTACTTTTTTTTTATTATTATTATTCGTTTTTTTTTTTTCTTGCTTGTCTCTCGTTCTTTTTCTTTTTTCTTTTCTTATCTTTCTCTTCTTCTCTCTCTTTTTGTTTCCTTCCATCTCCTATTCTCTCGTCCTACTCCAGAGTCCAATCCCAATTTACTCCTCTGGTTTTCTCCCCCATCCCGCTTCTCTGCCCCCCCCCCTCCCCCCTCCCCTCCATTCTCTCTTCTCCCTCTCTCTCCATCCTAATCTTAACTCTCTTCCCCCTTTTTCTTACTCTTTTATCCAACTTCCTCCTTAATTCTCTCTCTCACCACCTTTCTCACTTCTTTCTTCCTCTCACCCTTCTCCCCTCGTCCTCTCTCTCTCTCTATCTCTCTCTCTCTCTCTCTCTCTCTCTCTCTCTCTCTCTCTCTCTCTCTCTCTCTCTCTCTCTCTCTCTCTCTCTCTCTCTCTCTCTCTCTCTCTCTCTCTCTCAAGCCTACCCCCTCCCCCGCCCCCCGATCATTCGGTCTCTCCTCCATCCCTCCTCCTCCTCCTCTCCTCCTGCATTAAAGGAATTTGTCTAAGGATACTCAAGCGCCTCCTTCGTCACCTGAAGTCCTTCCGGCGCTAGGACCTCGTCACAGCTTCGTCAGGCATCGCTGGGCGTGTCTGCGGTGTCCCAAAGACGGAGGCGCTGTGGCAGGTGGTGTTTCCTCTGTGGCACTCACCCCCCCAACCCCCCTCTCTTAGTCTGTTTTTTCTCCTCGTCTTCTGTTGTTTTTTTCATCAATTTTTTGTTTTTGTTTTTCATTTATTTATATAAGATGGTAAAAAAAAAAAAAAAGACGACGATTGGTTTTTTTTCTTGTTTTTTTTTTGTATTGAATGCTTTTTTTTCATCTTGCATTCTCTCTTTGTTTTATTTTGTTGTTGAATGGAGTCTTATATAGATATATACAATATATATACACATCTGGAAGGACACTGAGGAGCATAAAATATAATCTCCCTATACCTACCACTTGCCCCCCCCCACACCCCCCTACCCACACCTACTCCCTACCTCTCCTTCTCTCTCTTTCTCTCTCCCTCTCCCTCTCCCTCTCCCTCTCCCTACCTACCACCTTTCCACACCCCTTTTTCCTACCAATCCTAACCACTGCCACAACCTGTTCCTACCTTGTTTTGTGTACATGTACTATTTAGCGACTACTCACGGGAGAATTGATTATTTTTTGGCGAGTGTCTTTTTGTAATTACAATAGCTGCGTTAAGCAATGTCGTGTGCCTAAAGTATATGTATATGTATATATTTATATGTATGTGTGTATATGTAATGAAAATCAGAGAGACAAAATTACATATGGTTGAAATTGGAAGAAGAAATGTATAAACCAAGTGTGGTATTTATACTGCACGGGTACCAAAAATATGCACCGACGACTGCCTTAACACTTGCTACCAATAGTATATGATGGGAAAGGCATTAGCCTGTTTTAGAAGGAAAAAAAAAATGATGTAGAATCCCGTGAGTGTCTCCATGTTGCATACTGATTATACAGTCATAGTTTTGTAGTATGAAATACTTCCCCTTTTTAAACAAGTTCCCCTTCACGTTTTTAACTAAAGTTCTTTGAAGTTTTCTAAAAAAAAAAAAAAAATGCCCCCCACACCCCCGTTTTCTAAAAGTCCTCCATTCATCTCCCTCCACGATTTTCTGAAGAATTCCCGTTTCCTGAAAGGTCCCCCCCCTCCCACCCACGATTTCTGAAGTATTCCCGTTTTCTGTGACAGTATTCCCGTTTTCTGTGACAGTATTCCCGTTTTCTGTGACAGTATCCCCGATTTCTGAAGTACCCCCGTTTCCGTCCCCAGATGCAACAACAATATTACCCTAGCGCCCCGACCGCTCACAGTAGACAAGAGCAGAGATCTTCGGGAACTCAGGCGCAATACACCCTATACAACACCGCAATTTCTGCAGAAAACGTTCCTCTTATGCTCTCAGTAAGTCTATTAATTGATCACAGCTGGTTTATGTTTTGATGAAAGCGGACACTCCAAGAAAAGACCATGATGGAAAAAAGCATGATGAAAGTTTAAAAAAAGATATATATAAAAGTTTTATTGCTATTCTCGCACTTCTTTTTTCACAGACGCGCCAATTAATAATAGAAGATAATAAAATGAAATAAAAGTAAAAAAAAAAAAAAAAAAAAGACAAAAAAAAAACAGCAGCTTTTTTCTTACACTCCCCACCAAAAAAAAATATATATATATATACCTAAACCTTCAAGAGCCATTACGTTACTGAGCTTATTAGTGCGTAAATTGATCTCTCTTATTTTGTGTACTGCCTCCTCACTCTATCTATCCATCCATTACTCTCTCCCTCCATCTCTCATTCTCTTTTCTTCCCCCTTTCTCTTTCCTTTTCGCTCTCCTGTCTTTTTCTCCTTTTTTCTCTTTTCTCGTTCTTCTTTTCCTTATATTTCTTTCCTTTACTCTCTCCTCTTTTCTTTGTCTCTCCCTTTTCCTTCTCTCTCCCCTCTCCTTCTCTTTCTTTCCCATCTCTCTCTCTCTCTCTCTTCATTCACTTCCATCCTTCACTTTCTCATGTAACTCATAAAACCGCCTGTGTGTTCTCCCCGAGAGCACCCAGCCTTAACCTCTCGCTCCTCGTGTTCTTAAGCACAAACCATGTAGCTTGAGGTCTTTGTCCGACGCCAGTAGATGTAAGAACTGCCTCCTTTTAGTGATTTGCCTGCTCTCTCTTAAACGCAAAGCGTGTGAAATCTAAATCCTTCTTTTGTTAAATGACAGAGATTTATTTGATGTTTTTTTTTTTTTTTTTTTAATGATAGAAAAACAAGTGAGAGATCTCTATGTATTGTGATTAAACTTTTTTTTTTTTTCTTTCTTTTATAGCGAGCATCATGATAATATCTTCCTTTATCTTGGAACAACCTATATCCTAACTTTTCCCGATTCCCTTTTTTCCCCCAAAAAAGTTAATTTTTTTGTTCCTTTTGTTGTTGTATTATTATGATTGCCGTTGTTATTATTATTATTATTATTATTATTATTATTATTATTATTATTATTATCATTATTATTATTATTATTGTTGTTGTTGTTGTTGTATACTTTCCAGTTTTACGAGACAAGACAAATGAGTTCGGTTTTTGTTTTCTTTTTCTTTTCTAAAAAGCAAGGGAATGGACAGACCTTGACACATAAAAGGTCATCACACACACGCCTCTGAGATAGCATGTAGTGTGCATCAATAGAGCTGCTTCTGACTACACATTATAGTCTTTTAAGTGGCACTGGACGTCACACCAGACACCTATGGCACTCCAGAGCATTTAGAACCTACATTGTGGATGTTTAGAACGTACGCGACGCGCCGGTGACGATATACGGCATAACTGCAACACCGTAAACACATCAGACACTACAATGCGCTTTCCTGTGACGCATTGTGGTATTCTCGACTCGCATCTAACACTCTCATACTCGAGCTAGGATGGGGGTGAGGGGGTGACAGGTTACACCTCGATATACCGGGAGATTTAAATTAACACTTCACTTGACATTCACACTGACGGCGCGATTCTATATCCACGAAGATTTTTTAAAATGTACAGAATGATTATAGGATTTCAAAAGACATTTCAAAATACGGTAAAGCACCGCATGCGTATGCTTGATCATCCAGCGACTCCCTTGTTGTGAGGATTGGTATAATGCTTCTGCTTGGAAGTGCCACACACGTCCGGACAGTGACACTTTCTTTCAGGCTGTGGCACTTCTGCCAAGGCACTTAGAGTTGGGGGGAGAGCGGGTCGAGGGTGCATTTAGTAGGCTGGATGGGGCAGTCTTCTCATTTGGGTCGGGGAATCAGGCCTTTTCTGCTGATCGTTAGATTAGATTAAATTTTTAAAAAAGGAAATCACTGATCCGCTCGTCAGTTAGCCGAGCTCCCCCCTCCCCACATTTAAGATTATTATCGCCGTTATTATTGTTGTCAGTGCCGTTGTTATCTAGCTTTACTGTTATTGTAGATGCCGTTTGTTTTTGGTGCGTATCAAGTCTTGGTAGCCCTAAACACGCTGCTGTGCTTGTTACAGGCTTTAATCTCCTGATAGGGGGGAGAGGAGGTAAGGGGAGAGAGAGAGAGGGGAGGTAGGGGTAGAGGGGAAGGGGATATGAGGGGAAGGGGGCTCCGGGGGTAGGCCTAGGTCCAGGGTAGTTCCGTGGTGGTAGTAGCGACTTTATGGGTGGCGGGAGGTCGTGTTACAGCGCAGAATGTGTCGTTAGTCCCGAGTCACGACCTGTGGGGGCTGCAGGTGGCCGTGACGAAGGGAAATGCAGCGTCGTATTTTGAAAGAGTTTCCCTCGGCGTGTGGAAGTTGCTTGCGTTGTTTCTTGCGAGTTTTACTTAGCATGCGGATCGTCCTGTTGGAGTAGGAAAGGAAAACAAGATCGAGACGGTCGTTGACGATGCGAGTCAGCCAAGATCATGCCAACGCTCTCTCTCCCCTCTCCTTTTTTTTATTACCCTTCCTCCTTCGTACTTCTTGTCTCCCCCATTCTCATTTCCTTCTCCTCCTCCTCCTCCTTCTCCTCCTCCTCCTCCTCCTCCTCCTCCTCCTCCTCCTCCTCCTCCTCCTCCTCCTCCTCCTATGACCTACCCCCCCCCCTAAGATCAGCTCCTCCCCCCCCCCAACACACAACCTTCCTACCCCCCCCCCCCACCCGAAGACGAAAAAAAATCATCGCAGTCACGACCGTTTGACCTTAGATTTCATCAACTTTGTCGTAGCAAACAGCTCAACTTTTCTCATTATAATCCCGTGCGGAGACCTCGGCCATGGAAGCGAGGAGGCGAGCAGACGCCGTCGGGAGGGAACACGCCGTCGGGAGGGAACACGCCGTCGGGAGGGAACACGCCGTCGGGAGGGAACACGCCGTCGGGAGGGAACACGCCGTCGGGAGGGAACACGCGGAACAGTGCTTGCTCACACTATCTCGTGCTTTTCTCGCTAGTCAGAATCTTAAATATGGGCGTTAGGTTGCGAGTATGGAGCAAAAGGCGCTGAAATCTTGGTCTTTTATTTAACATTTTATTGTTTGGTTTAGGTTCGTTAGTTGAAATAGGGGAGTTAGTATCGACAGAAGACCTTAGTAAACAAATCCGTTAAAAAAAAAACACCCGTGAACAATTGATTCTAGGACAGACACTCAGAGACTTAAAAAAGAATGTTCTTATACCAGTCACTTCGAGACAGTTAATAATGACGAAAACAAAGAGTAAGAGAAAATATAATTTCCAAGGGTCGGAACGAGCTCAAAACGAACAAACGATAGGAGAAAAGACAAAAAAAGAAGAAGAAAAAACAAAAGTAAAAATTAAGATAAAAAAAATCGAAAACGAAGCCAAGTCTTGCTGCCCAAACGAATTTTTCTCCTTTCTTCAACAACGTATTGGAGGCTGTCGCTACATTCCCGTCTTTGTGTTGACAGTGCGCCCCCCCCCCCCCATGTATCCACAGAGGAGAGGGGGGGGGGGTGAGGGGGGAGATCGAGTCTCTCATTAGGGGCTGGCACCTGGCATAGGGTGAAGGGGGGGGAGGGGATAGGAGGGGGCCGGAATTTCGAGGCAGAGAGTTTTGGAAAAGAAACGGTGTTGTATTGGGTCTGTGTATTTTAGATTTTAGATTTTTTTTTTTTTTTTATGTTTTTTTTACTTTTTTTTATTAATTAAACATAAAAATCGTTAAGACTTTACTGGAGGATTTCAAGGCGGGATAGAGTAGTTCAGGAGGAAGAATTAGCTTGTTCCTTGGTAAGCTTTAATGGGCCGACACCGATGAGTTAATGGAAAAGGTAGAACGTGGCTGAGTGCCGTAACGTGTAGCAGACATGTTGAGGCATGACGATGACCTGACGCAGAGGGCGGGGCTTGTGAGGAGGTTGTGGTGGCTGCGTCGGGAGGAATAGTGGGGGGGAGGGGGAGAGGGGGTATTCGAAGGGTTAACAGATTAGAACACCTAGTATTATCATTGTTATTATTATTATCATTATTGTTGTTGTCGCTTTTATTATTATTATTATTATTATTATTATTATTATTATTATTATTATCATCATCATCATCATTATTGATTATATATTTGATAAGAGTGTGTGCTCGAGAGTAAAGGGAGCTTAGGGAAAGAACGAGGCAGATTCTGAGGGAGTAGACAGGTGGTGCAGGCGGGGACCAGCTGTCGAGTGAAGGAAGGAGGAACCAGCTGGCGGGGGCAAGCAGGGAAGCAGGCGGTAGGAGAGAGCAGATGTTGTAGGCAGGGTCAGGTAAGGGGAGGCAGGGGAGGGCCAGGCGGTGTCGACAGGGCCCAGCCAAGGGTCAGGGTGTATATATGTATTCCGGCATATCGGTCGAGTGGCATGAGCGCGTAAGGTTTTGGAAACCGATAATGCTTTACTTTATTAAGCAGTAGAGGCGGTCGTGTCGAGGGGCTTAATGGCCTTTCCTCCGGCAAATATTTGTTTTTCTTTTTTTCTCTCTCTCTCTCTCTCTCGCTCTCTTTTCTCTCCTCGTGTCCCCCTCTCTCCCTGTACAAATTCTCTCTTTCTTCCTCCCCTCTCTCTCTTTCCCTCTCTCTCCCTCCCTCCATTCCTCCCTCTCTCTCTCTGCCTCTCTCCCTTCCTCTCCCTCCCTCCCTTCCTCCCTTCCTCCCTTCCTCTCTCTCCCTCCCTTTCTCTCCCTCCCTTCTCCCTCCCCCCACTTTGCCCCCAACCCCCCCAACCTTTTCTCTTTGGGAGCGAACTACGTCATACGCAATTCGACAAGCGGGAGGAACCGGGTTTTCCGATACGTGGAAGCGATTAGGGCAGTGGTCTTCCCCGAAAGGCCTGTGTGTGTGTGTGTGTGTGAGGCATATTGCTAGGGAAGCTCTCACTATATATGTATGTAGTGTATGTAGTGTGTGTGTGTGTGTTCGGTTTTTTTTCCGTGATGGGTACTTAGGAAGAGAAAGGGAGGGTAGAAGATGGGGAAATGGGGAGGGTAGAAGATGGGGAATTAGGGAGGGGAAGAGTGTGAGGGAGGTGGGGATATAGGTGAGGGAAAGGGAGGGATTGAGATAGGGATAGAGGGAGGGAAAGGGATGGGAGGAGATGGGGATAGAGGGAGGGAAAAGGAGGAAGGTTTTGTGGATAGAGGGAGGGAAAAGAAGGGAAGGAGATCGATAGAGAGGGAATATAAGGGAGCGATAGGAATAGAGGGAGGGAAAAAGGGGGGGGGAGATGAGGGATGCAGGGAGAGAAATGGAGGATAGAAAGGGATAAACGGAGGGAAAGGGATAGGAGATGGGAACGTCGGAAGGGAAGGAGATGGTCTGGAACGAACGTGATGTAGACCTAAAGAACAACGGTCTAGGCGCCCACTACCACACTCTACCACCCTACCACACACCATGTTGTTTTTGCTCATTGCACCGCACTATATTCCATCGCCGGAGTGGAAAATTCGCCACTGCACCGTCTTATTTTAGTGTGATTTTTTATATAACAAGACGTGGCAGTTTCAAGTATTTTTTTTCTTGTTGTTTATACTTATATTACTCTTATTTTTATTCGAGAAAATAAACTCAAAAGAGAGGAAAGTTACAGGTGGATATGTCAGACTTTATATTGATTTACAATTTCATCGAAGGCAATTTTTTTTTTTTTCTCATATGAAGTGAAATTTGGTAGAGGCTACTCATTTAAATTCATATATATTTTTTCTCTAGATATTTCAGCTGTTAGGCAGATTATCACTACTATAAGCTTTTATTCATATATATTTATTCATCACTAGCCCTTTGCTCTGAAGTTCATATAA
>NC_061828.1:37063507-37081007 GCF_019202785.1 Penaeus chinensis | reverse complement strand
ATAAGATTAACAGTAGCTGAGGTGACGGTGTTTGTCCTCATCCTCAGACGATCGTAGCACCAAGCCCAAAAAAAAAAAAAGCAAGCCAAGCCAAGCCAAACCAGCAAGCCTGCTAGCCAAAAAAAAACAAAAGACAAAAAAAAAATATATATACATTTATATATTTATCTAAACTTTTAGTCCTCCAGATTTACCCATCATAGCAACCGCAGCTAAAGACACTCCGCTTTTCTCCCCCCTCCCCCCCCCCTTTTTTTTTTAAAGACAAGCTGTTTTTAATTTTTTTTTTCCGTTCTTCTACCCGCCCCCCCCCCCCCTTTTCCACTACCACCACATATATATTGATTTAGTCTTTTTTTTTAATCTCACAACCTCTCCCCCTTTTTTTGAAATAAAGGAAGAGATATGCCTTGATGCAACCTTCAGTGGAATGACTGTACAGAGTAGTTTTGATTTTAATAAAGTCTTTGCATTATTCCCCGCCTCACTAGTTGGCAACATGTAACATTTTTTTCCCCTTTCTACACATACCCCTTCCGCTATATATACATTGTTTTCTATATTAATTGCTATTTATTTTAGTATCTAAAAAGAATAGTAGTTTGCATAGTATATCTTTCTTTATATATATATTTAAAAAAAAAAACTCACATATTCCACTTGTTATCAAGGAATATCACCACAATATTGCCCGCAGTGGTCTTTTGAGTAAGCGTTGTAACAGTATGGTGTCTTGTAGTGCTCACGGACAGGGTAGTTGTGTGAGACAGATTTATCCGTCTTGTAAGTGCCTTTTTAACCTTCCCTCTTAGTACTTGGGTAGATCCTTGATTTTTATTAATTGTTTTTATGTTTTTTGTTTTTGTTTTTCGTCTGTAATGTAATGTTAAGGGATCAGATTTGTTTTTGTTTCTGTTTTTTTTAATTGTGTGTATTTAAAGTCTTAAGGTTTTGAAGGTTCACTTTTCTCAGATATGTTTTTGTTTTCTTTTTTGTCAGATTTTGATTGTATTTCCTGTATAATGGTTTTAATATTTTTGTTTTTATGACGAGGTAGTTGTAGATTGTTTTTTCATTTAAATAATATAATTTTAGTAATGAGTTTGTTTCACAAGGAAATGAATCAGTTCATGCTTAGATCATTTTCCAAAGTCATTGTCGAAAGTCCAGCGACACCGACGACCCAAAGACCCGCCCCTTGACAGCCTCTCTTGTCCTCTCCCAGCAGCACAACTCACCCTACCTGGCCGGCATCCCGACAATGGGTAACTTCAACCCCTACATCGCCTCCTCCCCCGTCATGACGATGGGCATGACCGACGTGGCCTCGCCCATCACGGGGGTGGTGCCCCAGCAGGTGGTCACGGCTCAGAAGGTGCCACGGACCGACCGACTAGAGGTAAGGTCGCGCGAAGGGCTGGTTTCCCCGCCCGCCCCTCACCCCCGCCCCGCACAACACACGCCATTCTCCCTCACAGATCCTCTACTCTTGGCAGTAAATGCATTTGGGATAGGTACATTTACACTCAAGCACACACACACACACACACACACACACACACACACACACACACACACACACACACACACACACACACACACACACACACACACACACACACACACACAACACACACACGCAGTCAACCAATCAGTCAATCATAGTCACAATCACACAGTCACCCGCCCCTTCAGCCCCGCCGTCCCATCGCCTTCCTCTTGTATCCCAGTCATGATAGAGGTTAGATCAAAATGTAAAACTTCCTGAGGTAATGCTTTGTAGCCACACCTATTTGCTCCTTTAAGCCTAGACCTCCCTTGTATAGCAATCTGTTTACATGACTCTATGTATAGTTTATATTTTTTATACAATGTGTCTAATGTTTCTCTCTGTCCATTTCTGTATTTTACTGTCAGAAAGTTTTTTCTCATCCATATTGTTGTTACTGCTATTTACCGATTATGATTATCGATATCATCATTATTATTATTACCGCTTGAACTTTTTTCATGTACCATCCATTATTTATATACTTTTTTCCTTTTTATCTAAAAGCTTATTTACAGCACCTGTAGGATGATAAGTTTGCTTGCTTTGCCCTTTTTCGTTTCGTTCGTTCAAAGAGGTGGAGGAGAGAGACAGGCACCATACACGCAGTCTCCCTCGCACAGACGCAGGACGCAGCATGTATAGCATGTCGGAGTTAGAACGAGAGACTTATGATTTGGTTCATTCGCTCTGTATCTCTCTCTCTCAATCTCTCTCATTTTTTAGGGAGTTTTGTGGTTTTATTGTGATTTCTTTTAGTATTATTTTGGGGATCGTCTGCGTGACACAGGGACTTGTGTAGCGTGCCCTCCCTTCTTCACCTCCGCGAGGAACCCAAAGAAGTTGCTGGGGTTTATGGGGGGAGGGGGTGATGGGGAGGGAGCGAGAAAGGAGGGAAGGGGAAGGGCAGTGTCTCCAATCTACCTTTTTTTCATTTTTATTTCGGATTTTATCCCCCCCCCCCTTTTTTTTTCCTCTGCTGGACATTCTATTTCTTTCCATGTTTTCTCTCAGCGGATAGTATGTCCCCCCCTCCCTCCCCAACCTCCCCATTTCATTATTTTCTTCCACCCCATTTTTTTGAGTCTTGCGTTGACACTGCCCCCCCATCCGTCCCCTACTCCAGCCTTATCCCTCTTTCTTTCTCTCTCTCTCACTCTCTCTTTCTCGCTCTCTCTCTCCCTCTGACTCTCCCCCCTCTCCAGCACGATTTTTTTTTTTTTTTTTATTATTATTATTTTTTTTTTTTTTACTTTTTAAATCTAAAGTGAACAGCGAACCGGCCGTTCTCTAGCCTGGATCACCTCCCCGCTGCATCCCATTGTTTGCTCATCATTTTAGTGTTTTCTAGTTCAGAGGCAGAAGTGCTGCCAGAATTCTTTGGATTTTAAGTGTCTTGTATGAACAGCCCTCGCTCAATATTTTCATAATTGGATGTCACAAAGAATGGTAATGACCGCGCCCTTTTTTATTTTTCATTTTTTTCTTCAAATAAGGGGCTGATGAGTTCACGGATCTTTATAGCCTTTGAGACGTTAGATTTAAATTCCCGTTGAGGATATCAATTTTAGAAATATGAATCGAACCTTTTTTTCTCTCTCTCTTTCATTTTTATTTTTTTTTTTCAATCTACCGCCTTTTTTGTGTTCATGTCTGTCAACGTTGTTACCAGAGAGCGGAAAAAAGGCTGTAAGGATGTGGACCAACCATGAGGTCATCAGTAGCGAGTACACTGTATAGCTGTGATGAGGGAAGATCTGAGCCTTGCTTCTCGCTCTTCATACTAGACGTTGCACACACTCACGGCCGCTTCCAATATTGCGCACTTTAGCGTTATTTCAACATCGCCGTTGAGCATACAGTGTCGGAATAACCATAGAGTAATTGAGTGCACACTTACATACTTACTTACATACTTACATGTATACATACACGCACGCACGTGAGGAGCGAGGCTCGATCAGCCAACTTGTTGTCATGTCCTATCATTATATATATATATTTATTTTATTTTCCAGTGGATCTGTAAATACTTTTTGATGCTTGCTTACAACTATAATTTGTCTTCTCTATTTTTAATTTTGTATTAGTGTTTTTGTTGTTCTTTTTTTTTCTTCATTATTGTTGTTATTATCGTTTTTAAGTTATATTTATCATTTGATTGTCAACATTTTTCTCTTTCAGGCTGTAAATAAGAGTATCTCAAAATATGTTGAAAAAAATGTTGATCTAACCTAGCTTTTTCCATGTCATGTTCTGTCACTTTTGTCTCCACACTGACCCCCCTCCCCCCTTTTTTATTATCTTTGTCTTTCTGTCTCATACGTAACATCTGTGTGTTTATTGTTATTATCATTATTATTGTTATTATTATTATCTCCCAACTTACCCCATACTTCTCTCTACTTTTCTTACCACTATCTCTTGCGTATTCTTGAAATCTCGATTATATAACCTGTTATTAATATTACCCCCTCCCCCATGTGTCCAGCATTGGTTCTCTTGAGAAATAACACTTTTTTCCTACATATTTTTTATCGATTAATCAACAGCATTGGTATATATATATTTATTCCTCTGTTCAATTAATAGTTAATCTGCGTTGATTGCTCGTCAATTTAACACTTTTATGATGTTGCTTTCTCTAATTGCGCATTGACCGATTTCTCATTCATTTGCTAACAGTTTACATACTATAATTATCTTTGTTGAGATGATATTTTCGTACTCTTTTTTTATTATTTATATACATTTTTTTCCTCCTTATTTTGTAATGAATGGAGCACTGATTTTTCAATGAATGTTACATTTATATTTAGATACGTTGCATCGGCACTGTAAACTAAATATTTTTTCTTGTAATAGTAAATGTTTCAGTAGCCGTTTCCGCTCAGGATTCTCTCGAGTGTTGCCTGATGTACCCACGAGCTACGTCATGGGCACTTGTAACATAGCGGCTGTACTTTAACATGGCTGCCACCACTTCCACCAACCCTCCTCTGGCACCCTTTGACAACCCCACGCCCCCTTGTGCTTTCATTTTACATCTATAGAATTTTATGTAACACTGTTACATTGGACCTCCGCCCCAACTCCCCCCCCCCCCCCCCCTAAGAAAGGGAAACGTAGCTGGCGTGACACGCGTGCATTATTGCCGCGGTGTTCAGCCACAGTCCGGCGCCGTGCCAGTTACGGCATGTGCAATTGCTTGCCTCGAGCAGCGCCCGCGTTCCCCTTGGTGTCGAGAGGCATCCACCCGCGCCCAAAAAGACTCTCCGTGGATACATGTTTGCAACACTCCACCCATGGCCGGTTGTCTGCGCAGCAAACCTAACGCCCACACTTCCACCCACGCCCACACTTCCACCCACGCCAACACTTCTGCCCACACTTCTTCCCACACTCATTAACAGCGAATCCACTCGCCCTCACTGCCAATGCCTCCGCCGCCACTCCGCCCACGCCCACCATAACGAGCCAAATCACTCCAGCTACACTCAGTTCAATCCCATGCGTCGATTCACGAGATGCGTGGACGTGACATGTCATTCATTAAACACATTGATGCTCATGTCAGAGAGGTGTGTGTGTGTGTGTGTGTGTGTGTGTGTGTGTGTGTGTGTGTGTGTGTGTGTGTGTGTGTGTGTGTGTGTGTGTATGCGTCTGCGGGTGTGCGTGTGTGTGTGTGTGTGTGTGTGTGTGTGTGTGTGTGTGTGTGTGTGCGCGTGTGTGCGTGCGAGTGTATTTTTATTTGCATAGATTTCAGTGTTTGTGGATTTGGTAGAGTGTGCGCGCGCATGTGTGTGTATTTATGTTTAGGAGTTTAAATGTGACTGGAGATATATCTCACAATACACTCACTCACACACTCACTTACAAGACCATCGCCCCGCCCCTCCCCTCCCCCAGGCAACAGACCCCGCCCCATCTCCCCTCCCCCGTGGTGAAGCCCCGGGCCCCTCACGTGCCCTCTCCCGCGGGGAGACATCCGGGTCTTAGCGGAGCTATTCTCATACTCAAGCCGTAGGAGTTGGATCCGAGAAAAGGAGGCAGGGCGCGCCGACGCCGAGTCCTCCTGTGGGTGCCCCGCCGAAGGGCGTGCCGTGCCCCTGTGACCGGCGGAATGTCGTTCGTGTGCCTCGTGCCCCCGGCATACCCCATCCCTTCAGCTGAATGCACAGATGCCCCCTTTCCCCTCCGTGCACTAGGAGTGCTGATGCCTTCTTAGGTGTTAGGTGAACCCTAGTTGTACCCTTGCCTCCTCTAGGTGCATTGATGCCCCAGGTATCTTAGGCGCCCCTCCCCCATGTGCCAGGTGCCCCACCCACTTCACTCAAGCACCCGCGCCTCGCTAGTGCTGCACCAGAGTCCACTCCCGCCACCCCAGCTGTGCCGCCTCCGAAGGGATGCTTGGCACCCCCTCCTGACATAGCTCTCCCGCTGTGTATAGTCACAGGCCCCGATCCGCCCCCGCCCCATGCCCCGCCCCCACACCCGCCCCTCCTCGCCCTCCAGCCATGACCGCCGCGCAGGTTTGCAGGCAGGCAACGGGCTCCTCCGCCGCTACTGCCACCTACTGCTTCTCTGCTGCTTGCCTGCTGCATGACCCTCAGTTGCTTGTACCATCTGCATGCTGCTTGCCTTCTTTGGTTGGATTGTCATCTTTGTTTCCTCGACCGAGAGCGGTGCCGAGAGGTGGGTGCTGTCCGCACTTCACCTGCCGGACACCTGCCTCACCCTAACACCCACACCTGACGCGCCGCCGGGCACCTAGACCCCGCCATTACCACCTCCACCACACCGCCTCCACCACTGTCACAACCCGCTCTGCCCTCTTCTTCCGCCCATCTACATGGTACGTGTTGCACACGGTCACCTCATGCCCCCCTCTCCCTGCCCAGTTTAGTACCCCCTTGACCCACGCCCCCTTTTCTGATCCGTCACTGTGTGCTGTTGTTGTGGGCATTGCGTCTGGGTGCCCGGCTCTGTCGTCAACAACAACAAAACTAACTTTTTAAACGATGATTAAGATAAAAAAGATACAAGATTTTTTTCCACCAAGAGGCACGAGTGGAGGCCCAGCACTCAGGCCTCAGCTGACCTTCTGGCCTCAGCTGACCTCGGCCGCGCTCACTCTTTACCAAATGTTCATGAGGTCCGCGTCTGCAACACGAGGGGGAATTCCTCCTTGCTAATGTCTCCTCCATGACCGCTGTCCCTTTGCGGTAACATAGCCTTCCATCCTAAGTGAATAAGATTTTGATGATCGAAGGAGTAGTCATTTTAAACGACGTGTTGCAGATGCTAGACGCCCTCATACTTCCAGACCTGTTGTAAACCTGATCTCCTACACCCACACAAACGCTCCCACTCCACCCAAGGGCACCAAGATCCACCTTGCTCCACAGTCCATCTCCGTCCCCAGCGCCACACCTTGCCCAAGTCCCAAACAGCCCGAACATTACCCTTTCCTTTCCCCCACACCCAAGCCCCACACCTACACCTTTACCAGTGAGCCGCCAACTTGCCTACGTTTCCCCAGGAGCAAAAATACCTCCACATGCCTTTGCGGGTTTCTCCTTCCTCTAGCGTCGGGATGCAGCTTCTGACTTCTCTGTCTGCTGAGCGCTCTTGCTGTCTCTGCATAGTGTATATTTTCTTCCAGGAATCCCTTGGAATCTTCCCTTTTTTTTCTTTACATGAACAAGTCTTTCGTCTCTTCCTTTTTCCTGTGTAAGACGCGTCTGTAGCAACGCATTCCAGTTAGGGGAAAATTCCACATATTCAACACGCACATTTCTCGATTCCCTTCATCAGTAATTCTTCGATTAGATCTCGACTGTCTACAGCTTCGTTGACTTTCTGATGTCTCTTGTTTTGACTCTCTCTCTCTCTCTCTCTCTCTCTCTCTCTCTCTCTCTCTCTCTCTCTCTCTCTCTCTCTCTCTCTCTCTCTCTCTCTCTCTCTCTCTCTCTCTCTCTCTTTCTCTCTTTCTCTCTCTCTCTTTCTCTCTCTCTCTCTTTCTCTCTCTCTCTCTTTCTCTCTCTCTCTCTCTCTCTCTCTCTCTCTCTCTCTCTCTCTCTCTCTCTCTCTCTCTCTCTCTCTCTCTCTCTCTCTCTCTCTCTCTCTCCCTCTCTCTCTCTCTCTCTCTCTCTCTCTCTCTCTCTCTCTCTCTCTCTCTCTCTCTCTCTCTCTCTCTCTCTCTCTCTCTCTCTCTCTCTCTCCATGAATCGATTCTCATTTTCTACTCTCGGATAAGATCTTTTTAGCATCATTCCAGTTATCAATTTTTCCAGTTTGATCGCATTCTATTATATAAATTTGTTTCATCTCTTTCCTCCAAAAGAGCATTTCCTCTTTTCTCTTTGTCGTTGTTGGATCAAAGTCTCCATAGAGTGACGGTCATACTAGCTGCTTCCCGGCGCTCGTCGAAGGGATGCTCTCCAGGTCCTCCTTGCCCCTTCGTCAGGCATCTGCCTCCCGACTCTGCCCTTCCTCTCCCGTTCCTTTTTATCCTGCCTGCTTCTCGAGATTGCCCTTCCCCATCCCCCCCTCGGCCCTCTTCCTCTCTCCCCAACTCCTTGGAACACCCCTCCTCCTCCTACCCACCGCCCGACGCCCATCTCCCTGTCCCTCTCCCTTCCCCGTCCCCTTCCTCCAGCTGCTCCCCTCTTGCTAGCTGTCCCCTGGTTCTCTCCCGGTGTCTCCCGCCGCTGCTGGGTCGCCCGCTGTAGTCCGCTCTTCTGCCTCTAGGTATGCCGCGAGTTTCAGCGCGGCGCGTGCAAGAGGCCGGAGCAGGAGTGCCGCTTCGCCCACCCGCCCGATCACGTGAGCACGACAGACGAGGGCACTGTCACAGTTTGCATGGACGCTATCAAGAGCCGCTGCTCTCGTGAACCCTGTCGCTACTTCCACCCTCCCCCGCACCTTCAGGCCCAGCTCAGGGCGAGCCAAGGCCGCGCCGCACAACAACCTGTGGTAGGCACAACCCGCACACGCCACACGCCCTCCCTAGCGCTACCTCCATACCTACCTACGTCACCGCCCTTCCTGCCCTTCCTGACCACCTCTCTCTCTCTCTCTCTCTCTCTCTCTCTCTCTCTCTCTCTCTCTCTCTCTCTCTCTCTCTCTCTCTCTCTCTCTCTCTCTCTCTCTCTCTCTCTCTCTCATATTCTCATTCTCATTTTCATTTTCTTTCTGTCTCTTTATCTTTTTTTCCTCATCCATCCTTTCTTACTGGCCTGTTTTGTCTCTCTCACATGTCTCTTAGAGTCTATACGGTCCTTTCGTGAGGTTTTCTCTCACTACCTTTGAAATGTTATCTCTGTTATATGTTATACCTCGTAGAGGAATTATCTCTTTGTCTTTTACAATCATGAACTATCACTCCATAAGGTCACCTGCGGCCATGGTTGTCACTTTTTTTTCTGTTTATTTATGGAAACCATTCTCATAGTGTAAGTCCTTCACATCATGGTCAGTTGACAACCATGCCTCCTCCCACATGGGGCACGTGCGTCCAGGGACCAAGGGGCTCTTGGTCCCTGGTGGGCGTGCCCCCTCTGCCCCCTTCGCCCCCGCCCGCACGCGAGCAGCCCTGCTGAGCGCCCCACACGTAGTGCCCGCCACCATCCGCTGCTCCGCGCCGACCCTGCTAGCCCCCGCTGGCCTCCCTCCCCCTCCTCACAGGCTGTCGGGACGCTCCTGCTGGGCTCGCCTGGGCTCCTCACATTAGCCGAGATCTCAGTACTTGTTAAACCCGCCCTCCTCCTCCACCTACAGACAGCGGGTCGCCAGGAGAACGCCCGCGCGCGCTGTGCGGCCTGCCACGCCCTTTTGCAGGAGGCCACAGCGCGGGTGTTCTCCTGGTTCCTGTAACCTCCTTACAGCCGCTACACTGTCGGAAAGCAAGCTTGGTGCGGAGACACGCTGGCTCAACCCACACCATCATGTGTATGATATTCATGACGACAAGGCTAGACCACCACACTCAGCTCTTCAACACACCGAATCTCCCTCGGGATAAGATGCCTCGCGCGTCTCCCAACCTACATGGCCTTTGCCTCTTATTTTCTTTCTCTCTCCTTCATCTCCTTCTCTCCCCCTCTCTCTCCTCCCTTTCTCTCTGTCTCTCGTTCTGCTATATTGCCCACTGGCGAGCAGTTTTCTCCCTCTTTGTCAGTCGGCACGAACCGTGTGTGTGTCGCTTGGCTCCCGGCTGCCCCGGCGCCCGCAGTGGTCCGGCCCCGACGCCCCCGCCCGCCGCACGCACGCCTTCGCCCGGACTCCCAGAGTAACCGCTGATAATGAATATCGCTTGCCAGTCACCTTGCACGTTGCTCCCTCCGTCAGAGGGTGAACGTCGGGCCTCCAGTGCGGCGGGCGGCGGGCGGCGGCGCGGTGGCTCGGTGCCGCTAAGTGCCATCTCGGGGCGCCTCTGTGGCCGGTGTTTTAAGAGATCCTGAGAGCAGACGGTTTACCCGCCGTGGGTCTCCCGCGCCGAGACTCTCTCAAAAATACTTTTTCTGCCAAATTTTTATTTATACTCATATATATATATATATATTTATATATTGAAATGACAAGCCCAGATAGGATATATCTTCTCTCCTATGCGAGGACGAATGGAGGATTCACTATGCTCGATTTGTACCATTTCGTACATAATTATGTATAATTGCAACGATGTTTCTCTCCAATCCTTTTTCCCTTTATATTATAACTGATATTTATGAGCGTTTTTCTCAAAGAAGCCGTTTCTTTACACCCCCTTTTATTCCTCCACTTCTGTATGTTTTGTTATCTTCCAACTGGACGGTGTCAGTGCCAGCCACCCGCCCCTGGCATCCTGGCACCCACACCCCTCCTCACCTACCACACCCTCACACCTTGTCTGCAATGTCTTCTCTGCCTGTCATTATTTTTCTGTCTATTATTGTATGATTATCACCTCCCCATCCACCCCCTTCTCTCCCTCCCTCTCTCTCTCTATACCCCCACCACTCTTTTCCTTTTTTTGTTTTTTCATTTATCTTATTATTGGCCCTGTAACCCTCCCTTTAACCCCTCCCCGAGCATCGTAGTTTCCAGGACAGTATAGACTGGAACCGAGACACTGTTGCAGCAACCACGGAAGATCCTCGGACTCAGCAGGACTCTCTAGCTGGATCAGGGAATGCCTTCAACAGCCTCCTGCACAAGCCGTCTTCCAGCTAAGTCCTCACTTAGCCAGTAGCTCATCCTCAGGGGACCACTTTCTGATTTGTCACCTCATATATATGTATATTTATATATATGTATATATATGAATATATATTTATTTTGTGTGTTTATATATAATATATATATATATGTATATATGTATTTATATGTATATATGATATATATATATAAGTATACATATATGTGATTGTATTTTTTTACATTATGGGCATGTACTGAAATTAGGTAATAGTGTAGTCAATTCCTTTTTTTTACATTAAATATAGGTTGTGAATGCACGTTGCCAATTCAACATTTTGAATTACGTGAAGGAAGAACCAATTTTTGAGTACCCTTAGTGTAAAGCTTGTCCTAGGAATTAGATAGTAAACCAGTCCAGCTCTTTATGTGTGTGTGTGTGCGTATGACGTTACACCACCCACTGTGACATCCTTGTGTTTTCGTCAGATGTTACTTGTGTTACTTGTAGTGTAGCTGCACTGCAGGCACTATTGTTGTTGTTGTTGTTGTTGTTGGCCCAGTTTGTTCGGGGATGGGACGTGATTGAAGCGAGGAAGACGAATGGGAAAATTGTTCCATGCTATGGTTAATAGAAAATTCGGGTAAATTGGTATAAATCGTCGGGGACTCGGCTGAACTTTCTCGTTTTCCTCAGTCTCTCTCTCTCTCTCTCTCTCTCTCTCTCTCTCTCTCTCTCTCTCTCTCTCTCTCTCTCTCTCTCTCTCTCTCTCTCTCTCTCTCTCTCTCTCTATCCCTCGCTCTCTCTCTCTTATTCTGGTGTATATCTTTTGCTTCCCGTTATTCCTTATTCTTGCTTTCCTCCTCTTGTCTTCAGGGAAATGAAAGTTTCGTTGCCACACTAACCCTTTCACATTTCGGAGTTATCGCCATTTTCTTCGTTTTCTTCTTCCATTTTCTATAATGCTTGTCCTTCCTGCCGCCCGCGATTCTTTGATTATTCATCGTTCCACGGTCTACTTCGTTTCTTCTTCACCTTATTGCTATTTTCGCTATTTTGTCTTCAACTACTGCTTCTTTTTCTTCTTTCTTTCGTCTTTCTTCTCTTCCTTCTTGTCCACCGTCTCTTTCTTCTCAATACAAGCTCTTTCACCTACTGGCGCGTTGTAGAGGATCTCGAGGAAAGGAATTCCACAAGAAGCCATTTTCTTCTCTTTCTCCCTCTCCTTCTCCTTCTCCTTCTTCTTCTCCTTCTCCTTCTCCTTTCTCGTTCTCCTTCTCCTTTTCACGCCTTCTTCTCCGTAAAATGCCTTTCATCTACCGGCGCGATGGAGAGGATCTCGAGGAAAGGAAATCCTCAGGAAACCCCGGTTATCAGACTCGCGTTGCCACATCAGAAGCATTTTCTCGCAGCCAATATCCAGCGAACGTCCATCTTGAAGCGCTCTCTCCTTCGTTCCTCATCTTCCTGTTGCAGGCACGTCATGCAAGGCAGGCGGGCAGGCAGGCAGGCAGGAAGGCAAGCGCGGTCGTCCATTTTCTTTTTTCTTTTTTTTTTCTTTTTTTCTTTTCTCGTTCTTATTATCTTTTGATATCGCGTGTATCTGTGGGATTAGTGGGTTTTTTTTAGTATTTAATCGATTTCTCTTTATTTTTGTGTGTTGGATCTCCGTTGTTTAAGTACGGTTATTTTTATTTACTTTTTTTCATTTTATGAGGTTGTAGGTAGGATACGTCTTTGAAATTAGTAATCAATTCATTTTCTATATTATAGTGGCCCTCCGTTTTCGAGATATTAAGAAAATCAAATAATTTTGTGTCGCTGTTTCACGCTAGCAAGACCGCCCCCCCCCCCCCCTTCCTTGCGTCTTCCCTTTCGATAGCCATCATTTTCTCACGGCGGTTAGCATTTCCTTTGAAAAAAAAAAAAAAAAAAAAAAAGGAGTTGGCTCTTTTCTTTTTAATTTTTCATTTTCCGAATGCGCGTTTTCTTTCGAGATTTTTATCTTGGCGACACTTCCTTCCTGCCCGACATTTTTTTTTTTTTCTCTCTCGTATTTTCCCTCCATTGTATTCCTCCGCGTGGAGCAAGTTACTCTCATTTTAATGTCTGATGAATGAACTTTTGGGTGTGGGCAGGAGTTCGTTCGCTCATTCCAAGTAGTTCTTTTTTTTTTTTTTTTTTTTTTTTTTATTCAGAATTTTTGTGTGTGTGGAAGTGAGTACGAAATGGGTAAAGTGAGTATCGATTATATTTATTTCTTTAGACTTCCAACAGAGAGGGATATAACGTTTTGTTTTCTAACGTAGCTTCGTTTCTGTGGTTTTGTCGTTTTATAAGTTCGTTTTTGGGGGGATATTTATTCTTTTCACAAAAGGGTTATCCGGGAGGAGCGCCATTTCCCCTCATTTAAAGGGGTGTCACCAAGAGACTTTCCTTAATGCGGCAGTGCTAATGGGACTCATCTATTCGAAAGTGGAACTCGATAAACAAACACTTCATTAAAAGGGGAGTTTAGTCTCGGGTTGGAGTGTCAGCTGGAAGAATAGCAACAGTGAATAAGCCCCCAAAAAATATAGAAACGCAGAATAAGCGTCCTGTAAAAGAATAGTAATGCAGAATAAGAGTTGCTGAAGAATAGAAACAGAGTAAGCGCGAGAGAATAGAAAGACATAAGTGTCACTTGAAAGAATAGAAACGGAATAAGCGCGAGAGAATAGAAAGACATAAGTGTCACTTCAAAGAATAGAAACGGAATAAACGTCAGGTAAAAAAATACATATTTAGTGTCACATAAAATAGTAGAAACACAGAATAAGCGAGACTTGAAAGAATACGAACACAGAATATGTTTAATTTAATAGAAATATAATATACATCAGCTTGGCTTGGGGTAACCTTATATTCTAAAATTCTCAATATGAGAGTTTCACAAATAGATCGATACATTTGTAAAAGTATACGCAACATCTTTCAGAAAAGATATATTACCTATCAAGATTTCTCCGTATAAATATTTCAGTCTCAAGGTATTACATAAACATATCTGAAATTAAATGTCTTAAAGGAAATAGAGGTTATTTTACGTAATAAAAGTGTGTGTGTGTGTGTGTGTGTGTGTGTGTGTGTGTGTGTGTGTGTGTGTGTGTGTGTGTATGTGTGTGTATTCCGCTATTAATGCATCATAAATTAGTAGACACATATTTATGCAAATTCCATAGATTATAATGCTTCAACCAATATAGATTTTCTTTCGCATCGTATCGTTTCATTATTTTTCACTTAATACTTGTTATGTGGACATGTTTTAGGTATTATTATTATTGTTTTTCTGCGTGTGTGTTTGTGTTCGTGTGTGTGTGTTTGTGTGCATGTGTGCTTGCGTGCGTCTGTGTGCGTGTATGTATGTGTTGGTGCACGCGCGCGACGTAATAAACTCGGACAGCTGATATGGTGCCACGCCCTCGGCCCCCCGCCTCAGCCCCGCCCATCACGTCATATAGAAATAGGTGACTTTGGCGGCCAGCGGCGAGGGGAGATGCGGGGAGAGGGAAGAGGGGAAGAGTGGGAAACGAGAAGAGAGGAAGAACGAGGGGAAAGGGAGGGGACGACGACAACTAGGAGGAGAAGGAGGAGGAGGAAGAGGGATCTGTAACTGTCTGGATATGATGTCATGTATGACGTCACGGCGGCTATTGATCACTATAGCGTTCCCCTCCCACGACCGCTAGCTTAAGGTGACGTCACAACGACCCGATATGGCTTATTATTCTGGAGGGAGGGGGTGGGGGGATTAGAAGGAGAATGGGGGGGAGAGAGAGGAGGAGGAGAGGATAGGAGGAGAAGAAGAAGAAGAAGAAGAAGAAGAAGAAGAAGAAGAAGAAGAAGAAGAAGAAGAAGAAGAAGAAGAAGAAGAAGAAAAAGAAAGAGAAGGAGGAGGAGGGGGTAGCCAAGGAGCACCTTCCACCTCCCCATCCCCCTCCCCCTCCTCTTCCTCCTCCCCCACCCCCTGCCCCTCCCGATGTAGTAGCTTCGTCGTAAATTCGTGTTCCAGGAAGATCCCCAGCTGGTCCGCCGCCCGCCGTGAGCTAGTGGCGACGCCAATGACTTCATTTTTTTTTATGGGCGGGGAGGAGCTGGTGGATGGCCGGGGATAATGCTTGGGTTCGGTGTTATGCAGTGTTGCTATGGATGCGCGTATTGCAGCGGTTGCATACGAGACATTTCGCCTGCGTACGGATACGAACGTGCATACAGACTCAGAGATACACATGCGCTCGCTCACTCATGCACTCATGCACACACATATACGCGCGCTGCTATTCATGGAGGGATATACTTGAGCTTGTATGTGAATAGCAGGTTTTATTACAACCGTTACAGCCCCGATAAGCTTTCTGGATCATCTGCTTTGCCCGTAGCATAGCACGCACACAGCCCGGAGATGCCTGCAACCTTTCTCATAATTCAGGGAATATAATGGCCACTGAGTTCCTATCCTCTTCTCTTCTTCGTTCTCCTTCTTCTCCTTCTCCTCCTTTTGTTCCTTGTGCTTTCATTTTCTGTGTTCCGTTTTCGCCTTCTTTCGTTTAATCGATTTTTTTTTTCGGATCTATCTGTTTTTCCTTTCGTCGACCTCCTCTCCGTGTGATTTTCTTATATTCTTCCTGCTTTTATTGTTCCTTTTCCTTCATCTACATCTTTTGGAACTATTTCTCTTCCTTCTCTTTACCACTCCTCCCTCCCCTCCTCTTCCTCCCAATCCCCTTTCCCCTCTCCTTCCTCTATCTTCTTCTCTTCCGTCCTCACTTATGTTTATTTACTCTTCCCTTCCTCCTTCTTCTCCTCCTCCTCCTCCTCCTCCTCCTCTGCCATCTCCTTGTCTCACTCGTTACTCTGAAGGGGAAAAGGGAGGGGGGTGGGGGGGGGTATTTCGTGCAAGGTTGACGAGGCGTTGCAGTGGTGTTTCCTGGAATTGTGACGCTGTGACGGTGTGCTTGTGAAGGATGAGATGATACGTCACAATCTTATGTGTCGGATTGCGTAGCGTACTGCGCGGAAATTGGCACGAATCGGGTCGGTCGTGCTCTGTATCTATTTATCTATTTGCGTGTGTGTGTGTGTGTGTGTGTTTGTTGGTGTATTTGTGTCCTCACCTATTATCCTTTTGCGAATCGCCTGTCATCCTTCACTCCTCCTCCTCCTCCTCCTCCTCCCCTCTTATCTTCCTCCTCCTCCTCCTCCTCCTCCTCCTCCTACCCTCTTATCCTCCTCCTCCTCCTCCTCCTCCTCCTCCTCCCCTCTCATCTTCCTCCTCCTCCTCCTCCTCCGTCTCCTTCTTCTCCTCCTACGTCTACTTCCTTCTCTTCTGCATATCCCGCTAACTAGTAATTGATTCATTTGTCGGTAATTGATGATAATAACGCATAATTGACAGTAATGGATGCGTCAATGATTGGGTCCTGCCTAATGTGACTGATTGGGGGTGAGGGTTGGGGGGACAGGGGTAGGTCTGTTTATGGAGGGGGTAGAGGGAGGTATAGAGAGAGTAAGTGGGTGAACAGAGAAGGAGAAGGCTAAGAGGGAGGTTAAGAGAGGACGAAAAGGGTGGGGAAGGATAAGGTAAGACGAGGGGCAAGAAAGAAGATGGTGGCGTTAATGAACGGTGAGAGTGAGAGCTTGGAGTTCGAGTCCGCCTGCCTGCTTGCCTGTGTGCTGCCCCTCTTGTTTAGCGGCCGTCCCGTTGCCCTTCCGTCGCCCTTTCGTCGCCCCACCGCCGTGCCGTTCCCCCTCCGCCGCCCCTCCGCCGCCCCTTCGCCGCCCCTCCGACGCTCCTCCGTCTCCCTCCGCCGCCCCTCCGCCGCCCCTCCGCCGTGTCGTTCCCCCTCCGCCGTCCCTCCGACGCCCCTCCGTCGTGCCGTTCTCCCTCCGCCGCCCCTCCGCCGTGTCGTTCCCCCTCCGCCATGTCGTTCCCCCTCCGCCGCCCCTCCGCCGTGCCGTTCCCCTCCTCCCCGCGGCTCGTTTCCGGGATGCGTCTGGGAGATGATCAAGGATGCTGCCCGTGACCGCGTCTGTTGTGGCAAGATGAAGGAGGGAGGTGAGGAGAAACCCCGGAGGCTTCCTCGGGGCGGAGCTTTGTGTCTGGGAAAGTGCTTGTTGTGGTGCGCTCGTGTGCTTTTCGCTTTTATATTCGGTTCGTCAAGGGTGGATGGATGGGCGCGGCTGGCGAATGCGTGAGTGCTTGCGCATCTGTGCGGGCTGTGTTCTCTTGAGATTAAGGACGCGATATCCTTAAAAGCTGTGGCTTTTCTCTCTTCCTCTCTCGCGTGACCGCTCGGCTAGTATCCCTAGAGCCCGAACACACCGACGCCCAGCGACATCCCCGTAATAGATAAGTGACCGGCGGATAGATCGCGTTTGACGGCGCCACGACCAGCGCCATTGTGCGTGTTTATGTGCGCCTAATGCATATAATTCCCCTCCAAAGAACTCGAGTCAGTCCCTGGCCGCCGCGCACAAAAGCTCGAGGAATGGAGCAGGTCGGCGCGCGTGCGGCCGGCCTGTGGGAAGAATACTAATTGGGCTCCGCGGGGATCGAGCGGCGAAACCCGCGTTCTCGGAAGGAGGAGCGAGGGCGCCGCCGCCCGACGGCTCCACCCCTCCCCTCCTCGTTTTCCTCGTCTTCCTCCTCGTCTTCCTCTTCGTCAAGCCAGATTGGCACCGAAGGAAAAAGGAATCGGTTCATTAAAATTTCACGGGCGGCGGGCAGC
>NC_061828.1:37051007-37056007 GCF_019202785.1 Penaeus chinensis | reverse complement strand
TTTTACGATTACTATTTTTTTTTCTTTCTCTTTGGGTTCGTCGGTAATAATGGGAGATGAAGAGCTCTCATCTCACTGCCAAGGTTCACGCGATTTTAAAGAACCGCGCATTCCAAGACGGACTGGTTACCATGACAAAAGAATTTTCGAGAAGAGTGGAGAAAGACCTCGGAGAATAGCGGATAGAGACGATAAAGACGATAATTGCCATGCTTCGTGAGGATTCGATGTCCTTTACGTCACCTTCTCATCCCCCACCCACCCACCCACGAGTACCTTCCCCCTCCCCCTCCCTTCTCCCCCTTAAACTAACTTTAAATTCCTTAAATATCGAAAAGAAAGATGCCGGTTTTTTGGTACGCCAGTTCCTCTTTGTTATTTAGGAAAGAACGCCTCCGGGCTAATCTAATTTTTGGAGGGACGGGGAAGGACTTGCGGAAACCAGAGTTGGGAAATTACTTAGAAAAAAAAGGAAGAAAATCTCAAGGTGGAAGAGAAAGAGAAGGAGTCTTGGATAAAGCGAAGATGAAGGAGAAAAGCCTGAAGAAAAAGAAAAAGAAAAAGAAGAAGAAGGAGGAAGAGAAGAAGATCAAGAAGAAAACAAACAACAGCAACAAAAAGAGAAGAAAAGGGAGGAGGAAGAGAGCGATGAAACCGATGCCTCACACAACACAATAAAGCAAGGAGACTACCAAGCCTTAAAGAGGCCTGATGGCAGTGCGAGACGGAGAGCATCGCCAGCAAAATAGAATTAGACTAAAGCATTATCAAGATTGACTGCCGGTGATAAAAGCGGGTAATTCAAAATTGGCGCTCAGGTCACGTCCCTTCTCCCTCGGGAGGTGGCGCCCTTCTGCCGTGGGAGGAGGAGGAGGAGGAGGAGGAGGAGGAGGAGGAGGAGGAGCGAGGAGAGAAGGAGAAGAAGGAGGAGGAGGAGGAGGAGGAGGAGGAGGAGGAGGAGGAGGGGAAATAAGGGGGCGCCGCCGTTTGGAGAAAGAACAGGGGGAAAGGGAAGGAGGGGGGGGGGGCGCACATTGGAAGGGGAGAGAAGGGAAGGCGAAAACGGCGAGGTGCGAGGGTAAGGGAAGATTTTGAAAAGAGACATTTAACGATGAATTTAGTGCTAAGGGATGTGCGAAGGCAAGTGAGCGTGAAGACGGGAGAAGCAGAAGAAGGAAGAAGAGGAGGACGAAGATGAAGAAGAGAAGGACGAAGACGAGGAGGAGGAGGAAGAGGAAGGGAGAAAGAAGTGAGGAGAAATCGAATGAAAAAGAGGCATGGAGGAATAGACGAAGAAGGAAGAGGGAGACAGGCGAGGAGGCGGGAGTGACGGAGAAAAGGAGATGAAAGAGAAGAGAGGATGAAAGTCGAGCGTGTTTCTCGAACTGCAGTTAAGGGTTGTTATTGCGACCGAGAGGAGACCGCGTCAAGGACCGCATTAAAGGATGTTATTGCAGCGTTATTGCAGGTGAAGCCGACGACGTCTATTTGCAACTAAGGCAACGGAGAGGGACGAGGCTAATAACGCCCATGTTATTGCACGGAAGCAAGAAAGCTTTAGGCTGATATTGCGGGCAGGCTGAAGGAGTCCCTGGCCGAGGCAGGTCCTGAAGGTCCCAAGGGCGAAAGGAAGGGAAGGAGTTGTTGTTTTTGGCCCCGACGTCAGCGGGCCGCGTGCGAGGGCCGGGGGGGAGAGTGCGTCGCGCCAACGCTGCCGCTCGGATAATGTACACAGTATGTGCATCATGTATTCGCAGCGCCGGAATGTGTTTGTGCACATTAAAGATAAATGTGTTTGCGCACATTTCAAATATACAGATAGTGATGTTTTTATAAACATTTACAACCGGCTGTTAACCTTTGAAAGAAAAGCAGTGCGTGTGTATATATCTGTTTGTTTATATAAATTCATTTCGTGTCTGTGACACACACACACACACACACACACACACACACACACACACACACACACACACACACACACACACACACACACACACACACACACACACATACATACACACACACACACACATACACATACATATACATACATATACATACATATACACATATACATATACACATACACATACACATACACATACACATACACATACACATACACATACACACATATATACATATATACATATATACATATATACATATATACATATATACATACATACATACATACATATATATATATATATATATATTATATGATATATATATGTATGTATGCATGTATGTATGTATGTATGTATGTATGTATGTATGTATGTGTGTGCGTGCATGCATGACGTGTGAGTGCGTGCGCTCGGCTAAACACTGCATCCCACATAGTGCCAGCGCAGAGGGGAGGCAGAACTGGGACTGATGGTGGGAGTGCCATAGGTAAGAGTGGGCCTGAGGGAAACGAGAGGATAGTGGGGCCGGCTTTTAGGAGCGGCGGAAAGGGCGCGCGAGGTGGCCACCCGACAGGGCCAAGGCGGGGAAGGATAAGGTGGCACACGGAGTAATGAGGTTAGGAGATAATGAAGCAGATAAGTAGGTCGTGAGGTAGGAATAGGGGGCGTTTGGGTGCGGGGGGTGGGGAGGGAGGAGGGTGTAGAAGAAGGTAGGGAATAGGGGATAGTGTAGGAAGAAGGGAGGAAGATTGTTAGAAGGAAGAGGTGGAATAATGAGATAAAAGAGAGGTAGATAGAGGGACAGAGAGAAGAGAAGAGAGGAGGTGATGCATCCGGTGATGTCGGGAGTCATTACAGTTAATGGCTCTGAGTATACCAGGCCAGGGGAAGGGGGAGAGGGAGGGGGAAAGGGAAGGGGGAATGGCTTTGAGTATACCAGGCCAGGGGGAGGGGGAAAGGGAAGGGGGAATGGCTTTGAGTATACCACGCCAGGGGGAGGGGAGAGAGAGAGTGGGGGAAGGAGAAGAGGAAGGGGAAGGAGAAGGGGAAAGGCAGGGGGGGAAGGCGATACAGATGGGAACAGACGATGCAGGCCCGTCTATCTGCTCACTTACTGCTTTCTCCTGCTGAAAGGGAGAGACAGGGAAGGCGAGGAGGAGAGGGGGGAGGGGGGAGGGGGAGGGGGAGGGGGAGGGGGAGGGGGAGGAAGAGGAAGGTCACGGGAAGGACAGGACAGTCTGGTAGGTAGAATTAGACCGTCGAGAAAGGAACGAAGGATATTTGTCAGCAGAAGGATGGGGTCGAATGATAGTGGTTCAGGTGTAAAAGGAGACGGGGAGGAAGGGGAAGAGGGGGGAGGGGTGGGGGGATAGAAGCGTAATAGGAAAGGAATTGGAAGGAATAGAATGCGCGTAGGAGGAGGAGGAGGAGGAGGAGGAGGAGTGATGATGAGAATGATGATGAAGGAGGAGGAGAATGATGATGATGAAGGTGGAAGAAGTAGAAGAAGAAAGAGACAAAACAAGGACGAAGGGAGGAGTTTAGAAAATGAGGAGAAGGAGCAGGGTGAAGGAAGGGAGGAGTGTCAAATGAAAGAGAAGAATAGACGCAAAAGGTGAGGAAGAAGAAAAACAGATGGAAGAGAAATTAGCGTAAAGAGGAAGAGGGGAAATGGGAACCAGGAGAGGAAGGGAAAGAGAATCATAAAATGTGATAAACAGGTTTTAGAAAAGAGAAAAATGACCATATTAGTCATAGCATTAGTTAATGATGTACAAATACAAGCATGGTGGAATTTTATTTTGTGTTTGTGTGTGCGTGTGTGTGTGTGTGTGTGTGCGTGCGTGTGTGTGCGCCGATGTAATGGCAGACAAGTGCTCAGGTGTAGACGGTAGACAAAGAGAGAAAGAGACAGAGCGAGTAACAAAGGAAACGGGACATGTAGATCAGTCTTTTTCTCGTCTCCTTCTCTTCCTTTTTGTTACTCGTTATTTTTTTTCTACCACCGGGACCTCGCCTCGGAGCAGAGGGAAGACGAAAGAAAAAAAATACATTATCATCTACGTGCGTATCCTTCCGCAGAGAGAATACATCGCAAATGTATGAAGATTTTATTTCGCCGTGAGAAAACTTTGTAATGCGCGTTTAGACCAAAAGGACATTTGCATCTATTCTCCGACACCCGAGGTAAATGAAGTGTGAGGGAAAGTGTAACCTTTTCGAGCGCAAATGAATACCAACCTAATTTAGTATGCAGATGAGGGGCATTTAGAGATTGACTCTGGCCCGAAAGCATATCTCGCGCGGGCCTTGTGTGTGCAGAAGGAGGAGGAGCAGAGGGGGGATGGGGGGAGAGGAGGAAGTAGGGGAGGGGATGAAGTAGTGGAAGAGTGGGGGGGAGGAGGAGGAGGAGGAGGAGGAGGAGGGAGGAGGAGGAGGAGGAGGAGGAGGAGGAGGTGGAGGTGGAGGAGGAGGAGGAGGAAGAAGTAAGAGGGAGGTGAGGTGGTGGGAGAGTAGGAAGTGGGGAGCAGGAGGAGGTAGGAGAAAGAGAAGGAATGGGACGAGGGCAGAGAAGTTGGCCCTAAGGAGAGGAGGAGGAGGAAGCGAAATGTAGGACAGAAGACAAGGGAGAGAGGGAATAGGAGATTGCCTTCCTCCTTTCCTCCCTCCCTCCCGATCTCTCTCCCTCTCTATCCCTCCATCCATCCTCCCAACCTTCCGTCTCTCCCTCCTCCTCTTTCTTTCTTTTTTTTTTCTTTTTTTTTTGGGGGGGGGGGGGGGGGGAGATTGCCGTTCATTGGGATCGTGTGATTTGTTTACTGGTTTCTATGTTTCATTTCGGTCATTGGTGATTTAAGAGATATGTGATTTCACATCATCAATGTTTTCAAATTAGCTTTTGCACATTTTAATTTATTTAATCAAACGAATTTATTGAAACGTGTGGTATTTAGCATAATAAGCAGATAATCGGTAAGAAATAAGAAGGGAAACGTGACGACAAAAGGGTGAAGAAGGGAGGGAGAGGAAACGGGAAAACGAAATTGTCATCGGGGTGAATGGCGGGCGCCCTCGTTGTATAGACCA
>NC_061828.1:37031007-37043507 GCF_019202785.1 Penaeus chinensis | reverse complement strand
CCTTGCCTCTCCCTTTGCCTCTCCCTTTGCCTCTACACCTCAGACCCTCCCTCTCTCCCTCACCCCATTCCCCCCTTCCACTCATCCTTTTACACCCCCTCCCACTCGCCCGTATTCCGTGCCCCTCCTCCATCCCTTTATACCCTTCCCTCACCCTCCCTCACCCTCCCTCACCCTCCCTCACCCTCCCTCACCCTCCCTCACCCTCCCTCACCCTCCCTCACCCGAGCTTCACACACAGTCTTGCTTCTGCTGTAGGCCAACAGTGTAGTCCTGCAAAGCTATGTCTCCTCACCAGATATTACACGCGTTATATTTCTCGCCATTATCCTATTTATAATAACACTTTTTTTATTATGATTTCGATGATTTGACCTTCCCTCCTACAACCCCCCTCCCCCCTTTTATCCTGAATTACCAGCCCCCTCCCTGCCCCCCCCCCCTGCCCTTCTGCCCCTTCCCCTGAACCCACTCTTTCCTGTGGGTGTTTATTCTTTTATTCTTTATTTCTTCAGCTTCTTCCCCCCTTCCCTTCCTCCTCCTTTTGCTCTTTCTTTTATCTCTGTCTTACTCTATTTTTTTTCTCACATATTCTCATTCTTTTAAACTTTTCCTTTATTTTCCCCCCTCTTTCCTTCCCCTTCCCTCCCTCACCCCCCATTCTTCCGCGCGCTATCCCCGCACATTCCTAGATAAGTTCAATGTATCTGATAAGTTTTGCTCTTGGATAACCCCTCTACCTCTTCCCCACCATCTGTTCTCTCCCTCTTCCCCACCATCTGTTCTCTCCCTCTTCCCCACCATCTGTTCTCTCCCTCTTCCCCACCATCTGTTCTCTCCCTCTTCCCCAACATCTCTACTCTCCCCCTTCCCCACCATCTCTTCTCCCCCTTCCCCAACATCTCTACTCTCCCCCTTCCCCACCATCTCTTCTCCCCCTCTTCCCCACCATCTCTACTCTCCCCCCTCACCTCTGTCTCCCCCTTTCCCAAAATTCTCTCTTCTCTCCTCTCTGCCAACTCTCCCCCCTCCTCCCTCCTGCACCCCCCCCCCTTCAACACCCTATCGCTCCCCCTTCCCTCCCTTTGACGAGCAAAATGCTTTAATCAATCATCATTTCTTGTTTAGTCATCTCGAAGGCACTCTAGATCTCTTGAAGTGTCTATATTGCAGGCAAGGCTATTCAAGCTCCCAAGACCAGCTATTGCAAGAAAAACGACCTTGATCTTGCAAAGTGGCTCTTTCTTGAATCTTATTATTATAACTATATCAGTTGTTGTTATTTTTTTCATTACTATTTTTTGATTATTGTCATTACTGTTGATGTCATAATAATTGCTAGTATCATTATGTTTATTACTATTTATTGTCATTATTATTATTATTATCATTATTATTATCATTATTATTATTATTATTCCACTTAAGTCTCATGGCAAGACTCGCTGCCTTGATTTTACCACCACACACTCCAGCGTATAACTTGATGGTTTTTGACTCCCTAAGACTCCCTCTCTTTGCCTCTCTCCCAACGCACGTTTTCCCTCTCTCTTCCCCCCTCCCTCTCCCCTCTCTCCCTTCCCAAGTGCGTCTTGTTGTTAAGCAACGTCAGAGGAACAGTTAGAAGTGGGTGTGGAGTCATCCAGAATGGACTTCAGTCAGTATAGGTGACATCAGTACAAAGCAGACGTCATTCTTGTCCCCGAGACTCTATTCCCAGGCTTGAAGGCTGATAGTAAGAGAGAGAAAAAAAATCCAAATGACGTCCTTTTTTGGATTGACGACCACACTCTCCAGGCCATACTTAGCGAGCCTCCCCCTTCCACCCCCCCAAACATCATCCCCACCCCCACCCCGCCATCGTGGTGGCACAAGCGAAGGCAGCGAGTCGAGCCGTGCCTGTGGTCATCCTGTTCTCAAACTATCCTGTTCTCAGTATGTGTCACAGAGGCGTCGCGGAACCGTCCTGTTCACGCGGCCCTTGGATAATTTCTGCCTCTCCTTCTCTCCCTTTTTTTTTGTCGTTTATTCTTCTCTCAGGGACAGGCTTGTGGCCTTGCCCCTTCGATACACAAATGTTAATGAGAGAATCGTAATATGTCCCTTTCCATGAGAACAGGATATCCCTGTGTCTGGGCGATTGTTTCCTCCCCTTTGCCATTTAGTCTGAAGGAAATGTTGTCATTTTATGCAAATTACTCTAAATCTATTGAATTTGATGTCATTCATTTTGCTGATAGATTTGTTGCTAATCAGCATTTCCTTTCGACCATCAACGCAAAACCTAAAAGGGGGAAACGGCAGTCCACCGACACAAGTTGAGATCCGTTTGCCATTTTTTTTTTTTTTATGATTTCCTTTCAAAAATAAAAGTGAAATTAAAGTATATTAAGTATTCTAAGTGGTGTTATCCCTTGACCTTACGTAGGATCTTAGCCTTAATCACTGCAGGGAAGAACACGTTTTTGTCTTGATTGAGTTAGACTAAAAGATCATGAAACCGGAGGACAAGTGACCTAACTCTCTTCACGTTTTTTGTGGTTACCTGTTCCATGATTTCTATCAAATAAACATATATATATATATATATATATATATATATATATATATATATATATATATACACATATACATATATATATGTGCTCTTACCACAATTACAGTTTTGTGACGTGCCAAATTAGATTTTTGATTGATAGTTTGGTGAGAGACTTGACTGGTGTAGGTTCACGGAGATGCGTGATCATGGCCTGCCTTCTCTCTCTCTCTCTCTCTCTCTCTCTCTCTCTCTCTCTCTCTCTCTCTCTCTCTCTCTCTCTCTCTCTCTCTCTCTCTCTCTCTCTCTCTCTCTCGCTCTCGCTCTCGCTCTCGTTCTCGTTCTACTCGTCACAGATTGTTATAATATATTTATTTCCCCCCTCACAGAGTTAAGACGAGCTAGCTTGTGGATCGTCTTCCTGTGATGATAATTATAAGAACATCTCAGTTGTATATTGTGTGGTCACTAATACAGTGAACGATGATATTAGTACTTCTTGCATCATCATCATTTATTGCACACACTTGTGCATGTGAAATCAACCCTGCCTACCTTGCGAGTGACGGCCATAATTGGTGGCCATGATCCGTGGCCGTGAGCCTACACCTGCGTTTAGCACCCTCCCTCCCCTCCACTACCATACCCTCTGCCAGCACCCGCCCCAGGCGAAATGGAGCCCGGGGAACAGCGGCACGATTTGCCTTCTGTATGCTTAATGTTTTCTGTGTTGCAGGCTTTCCCTGGAATGGGCGTGCCCTACAAGCGCCCCGCCGGAGACAAGTCGGGCGTGCCGGTGTACCAACCGACGGGGAACGCAGCGTACCAGCAAGCCCTGATGCAGCAGCTGGGAGGGCAGAGCTTTGTGCCAGTGTCATGTGAGTATGGCGGGAGTGTCACCCTGGCGGGGGTGGGGGGCCAGGCCGACACCCAAGACACCACCGCCGCTAACAACCACGCTGCCGCTTCCTCCGCGCAACCCACTCCCTCATCCTCTTCCTCATCCACTTCCACCACTACCACCATTAACTCCCAAACCACTGGCAAAGCCATCTTCTCTAGCCCTCCTTCCGGTACCACCACCACCTCGACCACTTCCTCCACCTCCTCCTCGTCCTCCGTGGCAGGAGAGACAGCAGGTGCCTCGCCAGCGCCCCTGCCGCCGCAACAGCCAGTCAATGTGTTCTCATACACAGGCTATGCGCTCAGCAAGGGCCTACGCCCTCAGTTCAAGCCGCCCACCTCAGCCCCAACCATCATGGGGCCCACAGCTCTCGCCACCCACGGCATGGTTCCCCCAGGGCTGACTGCGGGGCACCTGCCCGGCCTTAGTTACGGCGGTGTCGCGGCAGCACCCTTAGCCAGCATGGGCGTGTCACCCTATGTGAGCACAGCCCAGCAGTTGATGGTCCCGGGCATGACGCACACCATGGCGGGCATGGGGCTGCCGACGATGGGCCATGGCCTCGGCGGCATGGCTGCGGGAATGGCCCCTGCTTTGGGGGGTGTGGCGACGGCGAGTCTGGGAGGCCTGGGTGGTGGTATGCCGCTCATGAGCCCCTCACTCATGATGCCCCAGTACCCCGCCTCCTCCATCCTTCCCCAGTACACCGCTTTGTCCAGTAACACCAACTACTCGCTGGCTCAGGGGGGCGAGCAGCCGTACAAGAAGCTGAAAACTTCATAAAAGTGTGTGCATGTGCGTACCGGCTGACGAGCAAGTCTCCCGCCTCTGTAGGTCTACTTCCTTGCGCTCTCCTCGCTCAGCGCCAGTGAGCGAGCAAGACAACAACGACCAGCATCTAGTGGACTCTAGTCACGCCACTACTAACATCTACCAGTGTCCTCTAGGGCACAGCGTAACTTACTAACTGGCCTATAATTTTGATTTTAGATAATTGACGTAGCACATGTATCTGTCACTGTAGTTTTCTTGTTATTGTACCTGTTTTAGAAGTTTTAGAATTAATGATTTTACCTTTTACGAAATATATGAGACATAATGTTGTCAATTTTAACAAGACTCCAAGTCTTTTTTGCTTTTAAACGACACTGCAGAGCAGACTTGCTGCATGTCCGCTGGTAACCGGGGTATGACGCCTGCATGGTGCTCAGCTCAACACGGTGTTTGTGATATGTGATGCACGGAGACCACACCGCGCCCCGACCCCCTCCCTGCCTCACCCTCCCTAACACCACCCCAGAACCCCCCTCCCTCCCCCTTACCACCCTGCGTCCCCTACACACACACTACTCCTGCTGCTGCCGGAGTCCTGAGGGAGACGGTGGTGGTGACGCAAAGAGCGACCGGCAGCAGCAGCAGGAGTGGCAGCGGCAGGTCGGGGGAGGGGGGGGGCGTCCTAGAGGGTGAGAGGGGCCAGGCAGGGCTTGTGCAACAGAGGATTGTCTGAGGTGTGTCAAGAGTAATCATTATAAAGTCCCCTCCCCCTCCCCCCCCGAAAACCCACGTCGCGCTCTCACCACGCCCACGGTACGCCCAAGCCACGCCCACCACCACACATTTCTGTGATAGTCTCGCTTTGCAAATGGTCATTGCAAATAAATATGCATGTGCAAAAGACATGGTAGGCGTAGCGGGCGGGCTTAGCTTCCTTTTGCGAGGGCGTAGGTGGGGTCGGGTGGTGAAAGCCGGTGAGTGCCATAGAGTGGTGGCGTCTCCGTGTACTCCCTCAGCATTCCCAGTACTATTGTAGCACTACTGTACCATGCTCACGTCCAACTTGATGTGATGGTAACTAGGTATGGGTTATGTTGATGTACCTCTGTAATGCTTCCTTTCTGTAGCCAGGGTCACTAAGGCCCTGCCCGGGCTTATTCAGTACACATTGCTCTGTCAGGCATCAGTTTTTGTTGGACTGCTCTCATCTTTTTGTCTGTTATGTAATCCTATGATTCTGTTCAACATTATTATATTTGCTAGCTTTTAGTGCTTTTCAACATTGGTCTGGGTATCAAGTATATGTACAATTTGCCTGTGTATTTCAGTCCTTTTACTGATACAAAATATTGGCCTATGTATAAGAATATTTTTAAAATAATAAGTCTGTAGAATGCATGATATTGTGTTTGATTTCTGCTTGACTCTCTTACTGTCACTGCTCCTTTACCCGGCATGACACTAAAGTCTTGGTCAGGTTAGCGCGTAGCACACGCCCGACTGCTAACAACCGCCTCAGAGTCTCTCGCTTCCAGCCACTGCCCGGTGATTGGTTCACACGGGAGCAGCTTGGTCACCCAGTGGCTGCTCCAACCACTGTAAGCACAGCCTGTGTTATGTGTGTCCTTCCTTAAACCCTCCCACCCTCCCTCCACGCCCCCCCACCTGCACCATAAGGTCCCCCCTCCACCCTCCCACCCCCTGTCCCTCCATCATCTACCTGCCTGCCTGCCCATAGAGAACAGCTGGTGTCGCTTGCGATCCCCCGCCCGTCTCTCGCGGCTCAGCCCACGGGCGAATCAGCTCTCTGTGTGTTGCCTCTTTAAATTCTTTTCTAGCGGATGAGATAAATAATCTGCTCATATAGTCTTTTTTTCTTATATATATATATATATATATATATATATATATATATATATATATATATATATATATATACATATATATATATATATATATATATATATATATATATATATATATATATATATACATATATATATATATATATATATATATGTATGTATGTATGTATGTATGTATATGCATGTACATATATATATATATATATATATATATATATATATATATATATATATATATATATATATATTTATATTTATATTTATATATGTATATGTATATGTATATGTATATATATATATATATATATATATATATATATGTATGTATGTATGTGTATGTATGCATGTACGTATGTGTGTATGTACAAACGTACATATTTACACAAAAGTGTGTATATTTGTGTACGTATATATATGCATACATACATACATATACATATATATTATATATATATATTATATATATTATATATATATATATTATATATATATATTTATATACATATATATATTTATATATATGATATTATCCTTGAGGGGACAACGGTATGGAAGAAAACTCCGTGCCGGGGTTATTTTTTGCTTTGACTTTCCCCCAAAGAGCGGTTTCTCACCCCCTCCCCCCCGTGAGAACGAACTTTGGAAGAATTTAGAGAGCGACAAAGTAGGTAGACCGAACGGCAGTGTAGGTGTGGGCGTATGGAGTAAGGCACCACAGGCTGGGCTGCACTAGTGGGTGGAGAAGGCAGGACTTGGTAGGTTCACGGTCAACTTAGGGAGGAATTTGAGAAACCGGAGACAACATTTGGCTCTCTTCCTTTTTTTTCTTCTCTTTTTTTTCTTCTTCTTGTAGACAGTGAAATTTTCTTTCAGATTATCTTTATACACACCGAAAATCTCTATCGAAACTTTTTTTTATTAATGATTTTACTAACTTTTGGTTATGCCAACTTTTGATATAATGTTGATGTATTTTTTAGCAACTCTGTCTATTAACCTTCTGATTTCTACATAACAGAGAATGATTACACCTTTCTTACATTCTGTAGTTTCCGATCTTTTGCCCGAGAGGTAATGAGGTGGGTAGGTGACTCCCTAAGTTGTCGTGAATTCCTTCCTGGGCATGGGCGTGAGCTTAGCAGCTGACCTGATGTGACCCAAGTTTAGACACTACCATCAAGCCTCTGAGCAGTGACTGAGCGAAGCAGTTTTTGCAACCTGCTAGACGGGGCTCTGGGTTGCCTGGTGATGGTTAGCCCCATGGGAGATTCTCACCTCATCTCTTTTGTTTTTTTAATGGCATCATAACTTCCAGTATTTTAAGTTGCAAGGATTAAAAAGACTAATAATGTTGTTGACGAAGCCGCGTGATTCTGCAGTGGCTGCAGCGATCGCCGCCCGAGCACCACCGCCGCCATCCCCACAGTGCCTCCAGCGACCCTTGGCTTCTCTCTCCTTTAACCCTTTCCACGACCATTCCTCTTTTCTCAGCTGATGAAATATCTGTGATGTATCCCTCAAGCCCAACCCATTCACTGTGTTGAGCCAATCACTGTCTGGAGGAGGTGGAGCTCGGGCTCGGGCGGAGGCAGTGTGTGGTGAGACTCCTCCCGGGGGCGGAGCACCTCGGGGCCCTGGGTATGCAGTGTTGGGCAGGGCACAATCCTATCACCACACCGCGTCAGGAACAAACCCTATATATATATTTACACATATAAAGACATGCTAGTACTGATATTTTTGACTTAGGCAGAAGTATTTTTGATCATATCTTCATGGCGTAGATTGGCTAATGTTTCCTCTCCCCCAAGTCGTATGATAGCTGTGCAAGATCCCAGTGATGATGAAATGGTTAACAAAATATACCCTGCATGACATATATCTATATCTATAATACATGAATGAAATCAGCTAATTTGTTGAGAAAAGTATGCGAGTGAGACGCCTCACTGAGAACGCTGCACGGAAGTTCATGATGCATTATGTAGATGAATGACATGTAGAATTTATCTTGCATGAGACTCACTTTGGAATCTATATAATATCTCATACTTACCAGAGCTCTATGGTATCATCCCTGACGATCAGTTTTACACGTGAACTTCGGCCTAAGAATAATCGTAAAGTGCGAGGAATGAAGGTTCTTGGAACTAACACTTATCTTAAGGTTGACTACCACAGTGGATGCAAAATATGGCTGGCATGATAAGAGTCATTCTTCTTCTCTCTTTATTGCTGAGGGGAACTGACTGGTTTGCACGTTAAGAAGCGGGGTGTTGATTGCAACATGCCAAGCAACTTAGGCGAACACAGACCCTAGGCGAAGGGGAGGGCGAGGGCGAGGAAAAAAAAGAGAAGGAAAACTTTCAAAGCAGACTGGTTGTTCCTGACAGCGTGTGTGACCTTAGTTAGCCGGACGCGGCGCTAGCGTGGCTCTGATCCTGTGAAGACTGTGACCTTAACTGTCCGCACGCGCGCCACACTCCTAACGCTATGTGTCGCCATTCTACGACTCTGCCATGATGAGCAACGGGCGGGAGGAGTAGTCTAGATACCAGCGTAGCTCAGCCGCCTCGCTCCGCCCCCTCGGCCTCGCCCGCCCACGTCCTGGGCGGGCGGGCGGGGGGCGGAGGAGGTGGTCATGCGGTGCCCAGAGACACACTTTCAGGGGAGACTATACTGCTTTTATTACTACAATTTGACCAGCATAACACTTAACGTCTCACTTGTGTAACTTTATTTATCACTGCTGTACAAAATAATTGCCTTCCACATAACCAAACAGTTATCACCTCCAGTATATTTACCCCAAAGATGTTTTTTTTATGTTGCAGTAACGCTTACCTAGTAGTTAACAAACATTTAAAATAAAGCTATGCTTGGGTTACAACAACTAAAGCCTGGCTAAGGTTTTTCTGGCATTTTTTTTTCTTCAAATATCTGGTTGTTTTTTGAAGCATTAAACAGACCCTGGTTAAGGCTTATGAATCAGACAGCTTGATGTAAATATGACACCTGGTTATGCTTGTGTAGCAGTTACGCAGAATGGGCGTGATAAAGCTAAAGACAGACAGATAATGGATAAAGACCATGATTCACGAGAGAAAGAGCGAGAGAGAGAGAGAGAGCTCGGGAGTGGGCGTAGATGGCTGGCAGCATCAGCTTGTGTGGCGTCCTGTGATTTCCCTCCTACACAGTCGCCACCGCTCACTAAAACTCAATTCACTTTTTTGTTGTAAATTTCACGCATTCCGTTTTTGATGCTAAATTTTCTTTGGCTTGGTTGCCGTGTATGTGGTTAGTTCAGGTTTGTAGTGCGAACCTGACCGTTTTTGTTTTTTTTTCATCTTAAATACTATTACTGTCTTTGTGGTAGATTTGTTTGAGATGATGCTTAATTTTTTCTTTACTTTCAAATTGGATAATAGAAGCCTCAGTCCGGTCAAACTAAAGACAGTAATTCAGTCCAATGCAAAAATGCTAGCAGCGCGTACCGACGTCTATCAGTTGGTATGAAGTATAATGTGACCCTGCTCTGTGTGATTGTCTCACTAAGTCATGTGCCCAAATGCAGTACTTGCTCAGAGGTAACAGAAAAAAAATAAGTACAAATAGAAAGAACAATATATACTACACATACAGTATTAAATTCTCAAAAGAGGGTAGGATTAAAACAGTTCCAGAGGTTTAGGAAGATGATTATAAAGATGATACACATGGTACCCTCGGAAAATGAGGGGAAAAGAGTGGAGAAAAGCTGGATACGTGGACACAGAGATCTATATCGGGTATGTAAAATCAGCCAAATATTCACCACACCCATGACACGCGAATCGCCACATGTTAAATAAGAAACAGTGTGAGCAAAAAAATGACAGGGAAAAATTGCTTCGTTGAATAGAAAAGAAAGAGTTTTTTTTTAAGTAGAAAAATGTGAGGGGAGAATTGTTTTTCTTTACTTGTAAACAAGCTTACCGGTGTTCAGCACAAGCTTTGAGGTTTTAAAAGCAACATGTTAAACAAAGGATGCAGAACTAAATCTCGGGGAGCAGCTCGCCCGTCGACCTCACTCTGAAGCGGATCCTGCCGTCGCCGCCAAGCGTGAGTACCCAGACACCCACCTGTACCTAGATCTAGCCACTGTCACACTCACATTCCGATTTTACACGCAGTACAGCTCGAGCGCGCCATCTGCGTGAGGGTCTTAGCTGGAAATCTATGTATTGTCCGTGAATGGTTATCAGATGAAATGTGATGAGAGAGCTTTTTGTTTAAGCGGTTGAACTATGCATTTATTTGTTTGGAAGGTTTTGTAAGTTACTATGTTTTTAGATTTTTTTAAAGAAAATTGGTAATTTGCAAAGAGATAATTGGGGGAATATGTACCAGAGTGTTGTAGAAGCTAAATTGTCAGTGTTCGCTTTAAACTTTTTCGGGGTGATTATTTAGGCATACAAGTGTGCTTTGTTATACAAATCAGTATTGTTTAATGCAAAAAAATGTAACAATCGAGCTTTAACTATCATATCATTAATTAAGGCAAGCAAATTTTTAAACGTTTTTTTGTGACATAATATATATATTTATTACCAATGTTCTTTCTCCCATTAACATTGCAACATCGTACATGCCTGTTATGTCGACAACATTATCCGCCGAGTAATTGTATTGAAATGTGGGTTGCAGTCCCGTAGACTTTCTGTCCGTATATCCCCAGGAAGTGTTGTGTGGTAGGAACAACAGGATTTGTTGGCGTTTCATTGTGCTTTGGAGTTAAATACATTTAACTGACCTTTAGAATAATGAGTGATTTTACAAAATGCGCGAAAACATACGTATTTTTGTTATGGAACACGATACAACAAATACTTGCCGTTCACAATACCAACGAAGTGAATAGTCGAAACATTAAACTGGCCTATTAATGACTGATTCCTGAATGTGCAGTTGCTGCAAATTCCCTGCGAAGAAGTGTAATTCTGAACAACGTATCGGATTCGATTCATCACACTACAGATAGACTAATTAATACCCGTTTTAAATATTGACTCGTTCTGACAGCTGCCCCCCGCGAAACACTCTGGCATCGAGTTCTAATAGGAAAAAGTTTTAATGCGTCCGTGCCAAGGGTGTAGAGATTATGGAATAGGGGGTGATAATTGGTTATTGACTCCTGGCCCACAATAACCAATCAGCTACCCCCCTCTTCCCCCTACCCCCCTACCCCCATCTGTGCGCCAATGCTAATTAAATAATCTTGATATGATTGGCAATTGATACAGAGCGTTCGAGTAATGTGCTGGGATGTGTGTGTGTGTGTGTGTGTGTGTGTGTGTGTGTGTGTGTGTGTGTGTGTGTGTGTGGACATGCCTTCATGTGTGTATACATGTGTACGTGTGTATACATGATGTGAACGTAAACGAGTTCAGCACGAGAGAGGCTGTTGCGGGGGCCTCATTATGATAATGCTGGCAGCATCTATCAAGGGGGGGGGGGGGGGGCACAGACGACACCGGATACTGTTACGCGTTGCCTGTCACACGCCTCCCGCTTCTCTCCTCCTCTACATATGTTGAAATGTTTATTCACCTGTCTATCAATCTTCTTCATTTCTCTCTCTCTCTCTCTCTCTCTCTCTCTCTCTCTCTCTCTCTCTCTCTCTCTCTCTCTCTCTCTCTCTCTCTCTCTCTCTCTTTCTTTCTCTCTCTCTCTCTCTCTCTCTCTCTCTCTCTCTCTCTCTCTCTCTCTCTCTCTCTCTCTCTCTCTCTCTCTCTCTCTCTCTCTCTCTCTCTCTCTCTCTCTCTTTCTCTCTCTTTCTTTTCTTTCTTTCTTTCTTTCTCTCTCTCTCTCTCTCTCTCTCTCTCTCTCTCTCTCTCTCTCTCTCTCTCTCTCTCTCTCTCTCTTCTCTCTCTTTCTCTCTCTTTCTTTCTTTCTTTCTTTCTTTCTTTCTTTCTTTCTTTCTCTCTCTCTCTCTCTCTCTCTCTCTCTCTCTCTCTCTCTCTCTCTCTCTCTCTCTCTCTCTCTCTCTCTCTCTCTTATTTTGTTATAAGTCCTCTTTGTCAAAGCATATATTTTCCTATTTTCTAAACGCATTTCCATGTCTCTCCCCTTTTCTTCCTCATTAATTTCCTTTTTACCATCTCTTTCTGAATTTTCTTCCCTCTAGTGACTATCTGCGTTTTTCTTTCTTTTCTTTATAAAATCTTGTTCTTTGTTAATTTGTATTCTTAGTTCAGTTCTTATCCGTGTAGAGATGACTATCCACGCCCTCGTGTCGAAGAACCGAAGAAGCCCTACATTACCTTCGCTCTGTTATCACGTGATCAAAGTTATAACCCTTTCCCACCGCCGGGAGACTGAGACACACACAACCCAACGGCCAGCCACACCCTTATACTGCTGGTGATTAAGATACCGAGGA
>NC_061828.1:37001007-37026007 GCF_019202785.1 Penaeus chinensis | reverse complement strand
TTACGAAGAGTTCATAATGTATAATTTTAATATTACTGTGTTACGCTGAATATCAATTCTTTGGTAGTTGGTTTACTAAGAATTCATAATACTTATTTTTCTTTTTACTGTTTAACTGCTGATATATAAAAAAAATCATTATAAGTTTTCCGTTTTTTGGTGGCACTGTGTTCCGGTACACATCTATTTTTGAACAGTTATTATACAAAAAAATGCGGCATACTTCTAACACATTCCTGCTGCCATGACATACTGCAGATCCATTTTTCACTGTTAATTTATTAGAAATTGGTCGTGCTTCAAACACGTTTTCCTGTTATAGTGTTCTGTATGTACTAATTCATAATAATGTATTTCTTTTTTTTTTTTTTTTTTTTTTTTTTTAAGAGGTAGTATCATGATAAATGAAGTGCTGAATTAAATTAATAAGTTGTATATAAAAGACGTGATATTTATGGTGAATAAATGAGTGGACGTTCGATGTGATATGTGGAATAGTATGCGGTCGTTGGATACAAGTCAGTGGATAAATGAGTATGTATTTAGTGGAATAAATGCGGAAGGGATACTGTTTTTAAAAGAGTGATTTCCTTGCTTTAAAAAACATGAATATTTTGTTTATATATATATTCTGTTATTCTATACTATTGAAACGGAGTGTGGCTGTGCAGTGGTATTTTCTTACAGATGTATATTGTATAATATGTATTGCATAATGAGAAGTTGAATACAAAAACGAAACATAATTACAATACACGGAATATTTGGCTGATGATGATACCCTGATATGGATACTCAGACAAAGAATTAAGAAAGAATGTTTGGATTTCATGAAAAAAATATGTACACAAACTATGTGGATATTGAGGTCAATGATAGTGTTGACCTGGTACAGATGATACATAAAAAAAAAAAAATTCAGTTGATTTTCATTTTTGTTTTTTTTATATTTGAATTATCATTCTAAGAATACCTATGCTTAAGAGTAACACAAGAACAAAACAAAACAAAAAAAAGAGATGTACATATAAACACACCTTTACGATACCAAGCAAGAGGGTGCTCTGAAGATTAGCGAAAGAGACACAGCCAAGAACACCTAGGAACGACCACGCAGTCGAACGCAAAATCAGACACGGGACCAACACCAGGCGCGCCCACCCGCCCACCTGACCTGGAGGGCTGACCTGCGGAGTCCAGCTCGACTCCCTTCCCACTCCTCCTCCTCCCCGCCCGCGAAGGATCCAGCTGCCGTCGCCGCCGCCGTCGCCGCCGCCGCCGCCACACCCACAGGAGCGTCCACATTACACCACCTTACACCGAAGCTCACACTCACTCCAGAACAGGGCGAGGGCACGCGCGTGGGCTGCGATCCCTCGGGGCGGGGAGAGTGGCTGTTCAGGGACGAGGGACAGGTGGAACACACAGCTAGATGGGGGGAGGGAGAGGGGGGGTGTATGTGTGTGCAGGTGTGTGGAGAGGAGAACACACTCGAGGACGGAGCCCGGCCTCGGGAGGACCTCATGATAAGGTTGAGAGGGCAGACCTGGCGCCGGCCTCGCACCACCACCTCCAGGGAGGACAGGCTTGATAGTTGCTTCTGAGCCAGAAGGTAACACAGCCGACAAACAAGTGTGTATCATTTTATTATTATCATTATTATTATGTACGAGTGTGGATCAAGGTATATCATTTGGGCTCATATAATGTCTACATACGAGGCATTCCCATTGGCAGCCGGTGTAAGTTTTAGGGATTTAAGTGAAATGGAAGAAGTCCGTTATCTCTAAGTCATGTTCAAATTCCTTAGACAAGTCAATGAGACAGAGTGAGAATTTCAATAGCAGCACATAAGAGGGTTAAACAAATCTTGATAGTATTAAAAGAATCACCAGCCTTATACGGTCTCGTAAAAGTTGATCACGGGAAAACCAGCCAAGTAGAGGGAAACTCTATTGCTGTTTCGCATGATACCCCTGAGGCACGGGATTTTAGTGCTTAGTAAGAGGTGCATGAGAGACTATTTTACCTGTGGCGCAGCCTTGGATTGCATGTGCCTCACCCAAAGCTTAGGGAATCACAGCCTTCGGGTCGGCGCTTGACGGGTGACTTTTCCATGTAAAGCCTTGGATTGCATGTATTTCGTCGCCTGCACGTAAGTACAAAGCTGTTTTTATTTTTTTGTTTCGTTCCGTTTTGTTTCCTGTTGGTGCACACGTTTCTTATGAGTTTGCTTTACTGTCATGTTATTTCTTCTCTTCTTGACATGCACTCGATGGATCCCTCACCATATGTTGTGGACTGCACGCCTATTGGTTACTGCACCGAAACCCTCCTGTCTTGCGATTGGCTGTCCGGCTTATGCACTTCACCATCTCTACTCTGATTTGTTAATACCAACACTGACTTCGCACCTCGCACGCTGATTGGTCAACCACCCGACTAACCATACTGTTTGGATGCTTCATATTTGAATTAATCTGCCACGCTGCACCTCGCGTCACGCCATGGCCGACCATAATTTGGGGGTCTTGCTCACAAAATGAACGCACACACCACGGTCAATCCGCGCACGAAATTTTGCTGTAATACGATTGCTTTTATTCGATTGCACCCAAATGTTGCCATGGCATGATGTGTTTGGCTATGCAGCAGGCTTGCTTCCCAATAATGCCACATCTGTAGTCTACACCGATGAAAACGGTCAGGTACTTGGCACTTGTTCGTGTGTGTACCCGCTACCCAATCCCCGTCGAAGCTGTCCTAGTCTGCTTATGCACCACACCTTTCCAATCTTTTCCCCTGCCTCGCTGAAGTGTAAATTGTAAATTTTGTAAGATATAAAAGAAATGTACTTTCCCTTGCTTCTTGCTTTTTGCCTTTACTGTGCGATATATATTTAAATCCCAGGTAAAAGTGGCAGCCGGTAAGTAATTGGTGAACACCCGAGTCACTGTTTCTTAAGTGAAATGTGGTGTGGCTTCTCCCAAGACTTTTTCATGGCTTTACTATTATCCATTCCCCCATGTACTATTTTTGTCCCTACATTGTCTACACATAAACACAAACGCACTCCTTTCCTCACGTGCGCGTTCGGATGTCGAGAGGTTTGAAGTCGAAGCCGAGTCTTCTACACTCGGAAAAATCTTTGGCTGTGTAATCCCGCTGTGAGGTTTCAAAGTTTAGCTTGGCTGGGCGAAGGGGCGGGGTCGCCTCGGGGCTCTCCACGTAATTCCTAAAAAGATTTTTTCGTTCTTTTCTTTGGCTAATGCTGCATGACGTGTTCAGACCGCTCGTGCGTAGACAAATGCGGCGCGGTTTTTTAAAGTTCGTTTGTGCTCTGATTTACATACGTTGTAAAAAAAAAAAAAAAAAAAAAAAAAAAAAACACGTTCATTTTCTCAATCACTATTTCTTGTCTTATCAAGCAGCGAATCGTCCTTGCTCTATTAAGAGAAAGATGTACGCTTATCAACCTGTATGTATTATGGAGGAACAAGATTGGTTTGAAATTTAATCTTTCTTCAATATCCTACAGCCTCGTAGAGTCTTTGATGTTCATTATTAAAGCGAGAAACGGAATTCTGTGCGACGGAAATTCATTTCCTTGGCGGCTCATTTTCGAAAATATTAACGTTTGCAACCCCAGTGTTCCCCTGAGGGCGGTCCCGGTCTTTCTCATCCCCCCCTGCCTCCTATCCTCCCCCTTACCCCCTGTTCCCTCCCTCCATTTTCATTTTACCTCTTGCCTGCGTCTTCTCGGTCTTGTCTCCCCACTTTCTTTTCTCTTCCCCCTTCTCTCTCTCTCTCTCTCTCTCTCTCTCTCTCTCTCTCTCTCTCTCTCTCTCTCTCTCTCTCTCTCTCTCTCTCTCTCTCTCTCTCTCTCTCTGAGACCCATCCTTCGTGTATTTTTGTCCTGTTTGGTCTCCTCGGTCTCTTTCTTTCTTTCATTCTTTTCCTCTGCACCCTTCCACTTTCCTCAATGTCTTCTTGTTTGTCACCCACACCCCTCGTTCCTTCCCCTCCCCCCACTCCTTTCTTTTTCTCCGTAAGACCACTGGAATCACTAAAATCTCACCTTTGACCTTACCTACCTTTGGCGCGCCACTTTCGTCGGATTCCCCCCCACCCCCCCCCCTCCCCTCCTTCCTTCCTACCTACATCCTATTCACCTGTCACACCTCTCACCTGTCATAACTCTCGTTTGTCTATACCATACTCCAAACTGTCATACATTTCGCCAAGTCCCTGCTTTATCTCGATTCTTCTTGTTTACATTTTTTCTTGTTTTGTGGTCTACGTTTTACTCACCATTGGTTCACTATACTCGTTTACTCACTATACTTTCATCATACCATTGACTCACTATACTACTTTACTTTTTCTCACTATACTTCCATCGTACCATTGACTCACTATACTACTCTACTCACTATACTTTCATCATACATCTGACTCACTATACTATGCTCACAATACTTTCACTGTACTTGATAGGAAATGAGAGGAACTAATCATCCGATAAATATTTGCTGGACGACGAAGGGAAGCTGTATCAGCGGGTTCCACAAACATGATTAAGGGCCTCTCTGTCTCTCTCTCTCTCGCTCTCTCTCTCTATCTCTCTCTCTCTCTCTCTCTCTCTCTCTCTCTCTCTCTCTCTCTCTCTCTCTCTCTCTCTCGCTCTCTCTCTCTCTCTCTCTCGCTCTCTCTCTCTCTCTCTCTCTCTCTCTCTCTCTCTCTCTCTCTCTCTCTCTTCTCTCTCTCTCTCTCTCTCTCTCTCTCTCTCTCTCTCTCTCTCTCTCTCTCTCTCTCTCTCTCTCTCTCTCTCTCTCTCTCTCTCTCTCTCTCTCTCTCTCTCTCAGGCACTCCCTCCCTCTTGATCTTACCTCCCTTCCCTGTCTCCCTCCCCCCCCCCCCCGCTCTTCCCTTCCCCTCTCAGCCGCCAACTCGTAACCTACGCCTTAATTTCTCCTCGTCTACCTCACCAAGTTGTCCAAACTCTCCTCTCTCGCTCGTTCGCTGGCTTCAGTTGTCCTCCTTCCTTCCATCAGCGTCAGCCGGGCCCATTCCGCCCCTCGCTCTTTCAGGGGAGCCCGCCTTCAATATCTCCGAGAGGCGTGCGTGCGTTCTCTCTCTCTCTCTCTCTCTCTTTCTCTCTTTCTCTTTCTCTTTCTGTCTCTCTCTCTTTCTCTCTCTCTCTCTCTCTCTCTCTCTCTCTCTCTCTCTCTCTCTCTCTCTCTCTCTCTCTCTCTCTCTCTCTCTCTCTCTCTCTCTCTCTCTCTCTCTCTATCTTTCTCTCTTTCTCTCTCTCTCTCTCCCTCCCTCTCTCCGTTCCTCTCTCCCTCTTCCTCTCCCACTTTCGATCTTTATCATTCTCCCCTCTCCTTCTCTTTTATCCTCTCTTTCTTTCTTCCCCTCCCTCCATTTTTCCCTCTTTCTCTTCCTCTCATTGCTACATTGCTGCTGATCATACGTCCGACATTTCCACATTCACATGTATTTTCCTTTGATAATACCTGTTCACTTTACCATTGCCTCCCCCCCTTCTTCCCGTTTTCTTTTTAAAAAGGAAAACGGGATTTTTTTTTTTTTTCATGCTTGCAAGGAAAAAAATATTCCCACGTACACACACACACCTAAAAACAATTTTTCTTTCTTGTTTCCATTTTCTCTTTCCTGTTTTCTGTTTCTGTCTTGGCACTTCTGTTTTTTAACCCTCCTCCTCTATTCCTCCTTCTTCACCCATTCCCCTATCCCCTTTATTTTCTCGTCTGCATTATCCCCTTTTCTATATCCCCTATTTCATGTGTTATTTTTCTTATCCATTCTTCTCCCTTTCCTCACCCTCCTTCCCTTTCCTCTTTTGCCTTTCCCCTTTCCCTCTCCCTTGTTCCTTCTACCCCCCCTTCTATCTCTCCTCTGTCCTCTCTTTCCTTTCCCCTCTTCTCTTTTGTCCCTTCCCTCTCCCCTCTTGATTTCCCCTTCTTCCCTCTCCTCTTCACTCAAAATTCAGGCTCACTGTAAATCTACTTTCCTACCTATAGAAATTGACAGATAGATAGATAGATAGATTCAATAACGTGTAAATATGAGAACTAGTTGATAGATAGAAATTCGATAACCTACATTTTTAAGTGATTTTCTCCTCTTTCTTTCCTCTTGCTTTTTTGTCTGTCTTTCTCCTCATCTTCGTTTTTCTTTCCTGTCTCCCCTTCCTTCCGTCTTTCTTTCACAGTGGTCCTGTCCCTTTTTTTTCTTATTATTATATCTTTTCTCCTCTCAGTCGTTTCTCTTCTTCCATTTCCTCCTCTCCCCCACTTTCTTACTTACTTTCCTTTCCTCCTTTTTCTATTCCTTTCCCTTCCTTTCTCCTCCTTGTTCCTTTTCTTTCCCTTCCTTACTCCTCCCCCCCCCCCTTTCTCCTCTCGCCTCATCTTCCTCTTCCTTCCCTTCCTGTCTCCCCTCTCTCCCCCTCCTCCCCTTCCTCCTCCTCCTCCTCCTCCTCCTCCTATTTCGCCTCCTACTCCTCCTCCTCCTCCTCCTCCTCCTCCTTCGCCTCCTCCTCCTCCTCCTCCTCCTCCTCCTCCTCCTCCTCCTCCTCCTCCTTCTCCTTCTACTCTTGCTTAGTTTACTCTGGAAATTTCTCTTCATCGTCTGGTTTTCATTCCTCCTCGTTCATTTTCTCTTGCCTCTGCTTCTCATTTTACATCTCTTTATTATCCCCCTCCTTCCTCGCCTTTTTTCTTTCTCATTATCCCCTTCCCATTCTCTTCTCTTTTTTCTTCTATTCGTTATCCTCCTTTTTCTTACTCCTTCTCTCTTCCACTCATTACCCCTCATCTTTCTTCTTCTCATCTTCCTTCACCTTATTATCTCCCTCCTTTCTCGCCCCTTTTTCTTCTCATCCTTCGCCCCTTACTTCCTCTCTTCCTTTTTTCTTACTAAATTTTTCACCCCTTCCCACCTTCCTCCTCCTTCCCTCCTCCTTCCGATCTCCTTCCCTCTTCCTTCCCCCTCCTTCCCTCCTCCTTCCCTACTCCTTCTCCCTCCTTCCCTCCTCCTTCCAGTCTCCTTCCCTCCTCCTTCCGCCTTCTTCTCTCCTCCTTCCCTCCTCTTCCCTCCTCCTTCCCTCCTCTTCCCAATCTCCTTCCCTCCTCCTTCCAGTCTCCTTCCCTCCTCCTTCCAGTCTCCTTCCCTCCTCCTTCCAGTCTCCTTCCCTCCTCTTCCAGTCTCCTTCCCTCCTCCTTCCGCCTTCTTTTCTCCTCCTTCCCTCCTCTTCCCTCCTCCTTCCCTCCTCCTTCCCTCCTCTTCCCAATCTCCTTCCAGTCTCCTTCCCTCTTCCTTTCGCCTTCTTCCCTCCTCCTTCTCCCTCCTTCCCTCCTCCTTCCTCCAGCCCCAGCATGTTACCAATACTCCCCTCGACCAAGTCCCTTCATAGCGGTAGAATAACTGCATTAATAGCCACAACAACGTGTAATATTCTGCTTAAGCGTCTCTCATAAGCCAATATGGTATTCAGAAGCTCGGCTATCCTCTCCTCGCTGTTTATTTCTTCTTTTTTTCTCTCTCATTATCTCTCTTTCTTTGTTTTTACTTTCGATCTCTCTATCTGTTTGTTATCGCTTTCTTTCTCTATCTATCTATCTATCTATCTATCTATCTATCTACCTCTCTCTCTCTCTCTCTCTCTCTCTCTCTCTCTCTCTCTCTCTCTCTCTCTCTCTCTCTCTCTCTCTCTCTCTCTCTCTCTCTCTCTCTCTCTCTCTCTCTCTTTCTCTCTCCCTCTCTCCCTCTTCCTCTCTTTCTCTCTCAATCTCTCCCTCTTCCTCGCCGTGCCTCCCATCTATCTATCCATCCAATAACCTATCTATCCTATCTATCGACCCATCCTACCTACTTATATGCCCATCTATCCACCCATATATCCATCCATCTATCTATTTACCCATCTATCTATCTTTCATCGCATCCTTGCTTCCAGCGGTTATTCTCGAAGACCTTTTCTCTTCAATAACCTCACGAGGAGAAAAAAAAAAAAAGGAATTTGTAGGAAGCGAAGCAAAGAACACAATTCACTCTCGATTATGTCACTGCGGAGCTCAGCGAATTCTTAATAGAATTCCTATTTCGTTGTGGGTTGGCATGGGTGATCGGGTGGGCTGGGATGGGTGGAAGGTGGGTTGGTGGGTTGGCATGGGTGATCGGGTGGGCTGGGATGGGTGGAAGGTGGGTTGGTGGGTTGACATGGGTGATCGGGTGGGCTGGGATGGGTGGAAGGTGGGTTGGTGGGTTGACATGGGTGATCGGGTGGGATGGGATGGGTGGAAGGTGGGTTGGAGGGTTGACATGGGTGATCGGGTGGGATGGGGTGGGGGGAGGGTGGGTTGGAGGGTTGACATGGGTGATCGGGTGGGATGGGATGGGTGGAAGGTGGGTTGGAGGGTTGACATGGGTGATCGGGTGGGCTGGGATGGGTGGAAGGTGGGTTGGTGGGTTGACATGGGTGATCGGGTGGGATGGGATGGGTGGAAGGTGGGTTGGAGGGTTGACATGGGTGATCGGTGGTTTGGCATGGGTGATGGGTGGGTTAGGATGGGTGAAAGGTGGGTTAGGATGGGTGAAAGGTGGGTTGGTGGGTTGGTATGGGTGATTGGGTGGGTTAAGATGGGTGAAAGGTGGGTTTGGATGGGTGATGAGTGGGTTGGGTGAGAGGTGGGTTGGATCGGGACAGATGATAAGTGAATCGGCCAGGTGAGAAGTGGGTGTCATGGCGTGGGTGATAGGTGGGTGGGCTGGGATAAGTATGACAAGTGGGTAGGTTGGTTGGCCTGGTAGGTAGGTGGGTGGACTGAAGCCTCGGAAAAGAAGGGGAAGGACAGATGGATAGATAGATAGATAGATAAATAGATAGATAAATAGATAGATAGATAGACAGCTGGTGAGAAGCGAAGTGAATAGGTCAAAGGAAAAGATGTGAAATGCGAAGGTCATGCAAGGTTCCAGGCACGTCCATTATCAGCTGCCGTCTTTAATGCATGGCCAACTACGCGTCATTTCACGGATGGGTCAAGGATAGGGCAAGTTTGATGGACTTCGGGAATTGGTAAGGGAGGAAGGAAAGAGAAGGGGGGGGGGGGGAGGAAAGGATGGGGATAGGTAAGGGAGGAAGGAAAAGGGAAGAAGGTGAACAGATAAGGGAGGAAGGAAAATGGAAGAAGGTGAACAGATAAGGGAGGAAGGAAAGGGGAGGAGGGGAACAGGGAAGGGAAGAGGGCCAGGAAAGGGAAGGAGGGAAATAGGTAAGGGACAAAGAAAAGGGAAGGAAAGGGAAATAAGGGAGGCACTTCCTCTCGTAGTGGAATTTTCTCTCTCCCTTACCCTAGAGGAAGGTAAATAAGGGAGGAAATATGGTGTTATCCCTCCAATTATCTCTTCATTAGGTAACATCGAAGTGACCTCAAGTTCCCCTCAAGTGCGATGATCTTTCCCCTCTTTACCCCGTTCGTGCCGAGGCCATCTTCCCCATCTCTCCTTTTCCCCTCACTCTTCCATCACTAATCTCCCAAAATATGTCTTTATCGGGCGGCATATCGAGCCCTTTGGCCTCCCCTGAGTAATCTCCTCGCCTAACCCAGCTGACTTGTCTGTAATGCGTTCATTTCTTCACGCGGGCCCCTTTTTTTTTATTTTCGGGGATCCCCTGACATTACTTTACTGTCTCTCTTTCTTTCTCTCTGTCTGTTTCTCTCTTTCTCTTCTCTTGTCTTGTCTTTCTTCCTTTTTATTTCTCTCTCTCTTTCTCTCTCTCTCTCTCTCTCTCTCTCTCTCTCTCTCTCTCTCTCTCTCTCTCTCTCTCTCTCTCTCTCTCTCTCTCTCTCTCTCTCTCTCTTTCCTTCCCTCCCTCTCCCCTCTTTCCTCTCCCCTCTCTCCTCTCCCCATTTCCTTTCCACCTCCATCTGGTCCTTCTTCCCTCGCCCCTTCTCCCCTCTCCCCTCTCCCCTCTCCCCTCCCCCCTCCCCCCTCCCCCCATTCTCTCATTTGGAGGAAGTTCTCCAAATCTGCTTAAATAATGACGATAATTACATTCCGTGGGTAATTATTCGTTTCTTTGGCCTGGACGTTTTTTTAATCTGATTTTATAGTATGATGAAAGACGGGAGCTGACGCCCGCAGCCTCTCTCTCTCTTTCTCTCTCTCTCTTCTCTTCTCTTCTCTTCTCTTCTCTTCTCTCTCTCTTCTCTCTCTTCTCTCTCTTCTCTCTCCCTCTGTCCCTCCCTCCCTCCCTCCCTCCCTCCCTCTTTCTATTTAATTATATATCTTTTTATTGTCTCTCCCTATCCCCCATTCCACCGTTCTTCCTCCCTCTTTCTCTCTTTCTTTTCTTTCTCCATTTATTTAGTTTCTCCTTTCCTTTACCTATTTTCTTTAGATCTGACGTTCATCCACTTTTCTCTATCTACTTTTCTGAGAAGAGGCTGTATGGGATAGAGGAGAGGATGAGAGAATAAGTGTAGAGGAGGAGAAGATAAGGGGAAAAGAGGATAAGAGAGGATAATAAAAAAGGGAGAGGAGATAACAGGAGATGATAAGGGACAAAGGGGAAAGAATGAGAAAGGGTGAAATGGGAAGTGAGGGGAAACAGAAAGGGGAAAGAAAAGCTGAGGATAACGGGAGAGAAGGGTAAGTTGAGAGAGTGAATGAGTGAGGAGGAGGGAGGGAAAGAGCGAGTAGGAAGGAGAAAGAAAAAAAGGAAAGAGAGAGAGAGTAGGAGGGAGGAAGAGAGAAAGAGAGAGAGGGAGAGAAAGAGGGAAAGAGAGAGAGAGAGAGTAGGAGGGAGGAAGAGAGAAAGAGAGAGAGGGAGAGGGAGAGAGGGAGAGGGAGAGGGAGAGGGAGAGAGAGAAAGAGAAATAAAAATAAAAAGGAAAAAAGAGAGAGGAGGAAGGGGGAGAGGGGAAGGTGAAAAAAGAGAGAGTACACGAGATAAAAGGAAGAATGTGTGTAGTGTAGAGAAGAGTGTAGTAGTCCGGGCCTTGCGCACGATAATGGCGCTCGTAAGACAGGGGGGGGGGAGTGAGAAGAGTGTGGCGGGGAGGGGGAGTAAGGGAGTCAGGTAGGGGGGGGGAGGGGAGAAGGGGAGTGTGCTGTGGGGGTTGAGGTGGGGTGGGGGGAGAGGAGGGGGAGGGGTGGGGGCCACACACCGGCTATTGATTGGCAAATGTTACCGACAAGTGATCCCCTGTTTAATCTAACTGCAGGTGTACCGAATTACAAGACTTTTCGTCGTGTTTATCGTGAATTCTCGTCGGAATTAACGAGGTTTAGATATTTTTTCACTCTACTTTCCTACCCCCCCTCCCCCCCCCTAGCCCTCCTCTCTCAATCTCTCTCGCTCTCTTTAGTTCTCTCTTTCTCTCTCTCCCTCACTATCTCCGTCTTCCTCTTGTCCAATTACTCTCTCATTTACTTGTCCTACTTGAATCGCCATGCAGGATCTACTACTGTGGGTGTACACTGAGCTACACTGACTTTGCGCTGCCCTTCCCTCCAATCCTCCCCTTCCCTCCTCCCTCCTCCCTCCCATTCTCTCTCTTTCCTTCTACTCTCTGTTATCTCCCTTGTTTTCCCTCCCTTCTTGCCCCTTTGCCTCCAGCTAGTTTTCTTCCTTCCTTTCCCTTAGTTTTCCGTGTGTTTTCTCTTCCATTTCTACCCCGCTTTACTCCTTCTCCTTTGACCCCCCTCTTCCTCCTTTCACTCAAATCCTCTTAGGCTCTCCGCCCTTTTCTTCATCTCTTCTCATTCCCTCTTTCATTGCCCTTCCTCTCTTTTCTTTTCCCTTTCCTCTCCCTCGCGTTTCCCTCTTCCATATCTTACCCCATCTTCCCCAACACAACCCCACCCCCTCCTCACCATCTTCCCCAACCTCTCATCCCCATCCACCTTCCCCCACACCTTCTCTCATCTTCACCCTTCCCTCTTCCCCGCTTTCCTCCATCTTCTTCCCCCATACATCCCCTCCCACCCATTCCCCTTTATTCTTCCAACCCTTCTTCTCTCTCCCCAGTCCTCCGCCTCTCCCCCTACTTCTCGCCACCTATCCCTGTCCCTCTCGTCCCAATCCCCCCCCTTCCCCCATATTCTTCCCCCTCACTACTTGTCTTCCCACCCCATTCTACGTTCACCCCAACATCTTACCCAATTCCTCCTGTCCTCAGTCACCCCTTTCTATTCCACCCATCTACCCCCCTTCTAAACCTTCCCCACTTTCTCCTACATCCCCATTCCCTTCTACCCCTCCCATCCCCTCCCACCTTCTTCCCCACCCTCTCCTACCTCCCCATCCCAATCTACCTCCTTCCCCACCCTCGCCCACCTCCTTCCCCACCTTCTCCTACCTCCTTCCCCACCCTCTCCCACCTCCTTCCCCACCTTCTCCCACCTCCTTCCCCACCCTCTTCCACCTCCTTCCCCACCCGCTCCTACCCCCGCTCCTCATCTTCCCCCTCCCATCCCCCCCTCCCCGCCTGACTCCGGTGGGCCCTGTTGCTTGCTCGTTCCTCCTCCGCGTGGTCGCCGGGCTGAAGGGAAAGAGAGCTCCGCCTCGTCTGTGACACTTAGCCACATCTGCTGAGCAAACACTTGCCGCTTCTTTGCAGATTGTTTGCCTTGACTCTTTCATAAATAGCGTACTCGTGAAAACGCCCAGAAAACCACGTGTCTGGAAATGTTTTAGACAAACGCGATGCTCTTTGATATCGCTGAGCGCCCTTTTTCTTCTTCTTCTTCTTTTTCTTCTTTTTTTCGTGTCTTTTACTGCCTGGATATCTGGCTTATTCGTTTTCTTTCTGTATATCTGTATGTCTGTCTATCTTTCTCTCTTTATCTCTCTCTCTGTCTATCTCTCTTCTTCTTCTTCTTCTTCTTCTTCTTCTTCTTCACCCCTCCCTCGCCCCTCCCCTCCCTCCCTCCCTCCCTCCCTCCCTCCCTCCCTCCCTCCCTCCCTCCCTCCTCTCTCTCTCTCTCTCTCTCTCTCTCTCTCTCTCTCTCTCTCTCTCTCTCTCTCTCTCTCTCTCTCTCTCTCTCTAACCTCCCCCTCCGCCCCCTCTTCTATCCTCTCCCCACTTCCAGTGCTGTGTCCCCCTCATGTGTTCGACAACATCATTACTCTTACCCTCTGCGAGTGAACTCTCCACCCCCCTCCTCTCCCTACCCCTCCCCTCCCTCCCCTCCTCCTCTCCCACCGCCAGCAACCCCCCTCCCCTCGTTTGTATCCCCCCCCCCACTCCCTGTGCCCTCCGGGAGAAAAATCCCCTGCCCTCCATCTCCCCTTCCGTTCCCCTCCCACCTCTTATTCCCTCCACGAATATGCTTCCCCAGCTCCCTCCCCTTCCCTCCTTTCCCTTGCTTGTTATATTCCCCACTCCCATCCCTCCCCTCCCCTCGTATTCCGCCCTCCCGATACCCTCCACAAGCGCCCTCCCTTTCCCCAATTCCCCCTCAGTCTCGTCCCCGTCGCTCACGCCATCTACGAGTTAAATCTCTAACCCGCCCCTTCCCCTCCCCTCCCCCCCTCCCCACCCGTTCTCTCCCCACCCGTTCTCCCCCCTCCCTGCTCCTCCCGTCCCCTCCCCTCCCCCCATCCGTTATCTCCCCTCCCCCCCATCTCCCCACCCGTTCTCTCCCCTCCCACCTTCCCCACCCGTTCTCTCCCCTCCCCTCTCTTCCCGTCCCGTCCCCTCCCCTCCTCTCCTCTCCTCTCCTCTCTTCACCTCACTTCATTTTGTACTCTATAAAGTATCTCCATAAAAAGAGATGTCAACATGATGATGGAACGCCGGTCTCCAGGGGCCCTCCCATCGGCCTGTACTGCCCCGCGCCCTGCTACTCACGCACTTAGGGATGAGTGTCATTTCATTAACATTTTAAGCGCTCTCTATCTGCCCGTCTGCTTGAATGCCTGTCTATCTGCCTGGCTGTCTGTCAGATTCTCTTTTTCTCTCTTCTTTTTAATTTATATTTATCTATCTATCTCTTCCTCGTGTTTTCTCTCTCTCTCTCTCTCTCTCTCTCTCTCTCTCTCTCTCTCTCTCTCTCTCTCTCTCTCTCTCTCTCTCTCTCTCTCTCTCTCTCTCTCTACTTACTATAACTTGTTTGTACGTGTGCCATTATGTGTAATTACTCGTGTATTTAAAATGTGTACAAAGATGTTTATTTGCGTCAAAACTTTCATCGTTTTAAATGATAAGAACATTTTTAAAACATTTTTTTTCGTGAACTGATTCCCTCCACCGAACCAGCACATCTACATATACACTCTACATCAACTATTAATGACACTTACATCATAGTGGCTTTATAGTGGTACTTGGCACCTACAGGGCCTGCCAGGTGCTAGAGCTGTGACATTATGATAACAAAGATAATCTTGTGTAACCTCCCTTTTGGTCCTAAACTTTGCTTTATACAGTCATCGCCAATTCAGATGAAATACGAAACACCCTTCATAATTTTATCTTTTGCTTATTATTAATTCACCTCAAGATAACCCTTTTAAGATTAATGTTATACCGGGATGATATGCTAATAGTAAAACATGATCCTTTAGGAGAAGCCACCCTCATCTCTGCCCCCCCACCCCCCTTTCCCCCAGCATCTGCCCGCTCCCGCTCTTGTGTCCGCTATTTCATCTTGATACCCCGCCCCCCCCCCCCCATCATTTCGTCTAACCCCAACGCCCTCCACCTTTTCGATTAACACCCCCCCCCCCCCCGCCCGAATTTCGTCTAACCCTCCCACGGCCTCCCCCCCCCCCATTTCGTCTAACCTCTAAGCCTCGCTTCCCCCATTATGTCTAACCCCCCCCATACCACCCCCATATCGTCCAACCCCCATACCCTTATTTCATCAAACCCCCCCTTTCCATTATCCGTTAATACTATTTCAAATACCATCCACCCATTCCACTACCCTCCTCCTCCTGCCCCCCCCCCCCCCACTGCCACACGACTATACCCACCCGCCTGTACGACTCACCCATTTAAACGGCTTTACTATACAATTTGGACTTCCTTGTATCAGAATGACTATTATTATTAGACTTTGAGACGGCAGTATGTACGTACTCATTATTAATCCAGTAATTCTATTGTCCCATCAGCAGTAGCGTAGCCAAGCAGCAGTGAGCAGCAGCAGAAGCAGATGGAAAGCAGTCTGCCGCATAACCTTTATACAGTGAACCTTTGATTAATTAGTAGAAGCCTTAGATGATATCGCTATTATGTACCCCCGACTGTATCTTTTATCTGTAGATGTATAGATATATATCGAGAGAAAATTAATTATATCGTTAATAGTTATAAATACACATTGTTATTTTTTCAAAAGTCATAGATATTTGCCTTTTGCTTTGTTTTCTCATATAATTTTAGGAAGGGTTGTGTAATACTGATGATCATAGCAGAACAGTGTTAAAACAGTGATGGTGATGGTTATATGGCCTAATACAATATGGACAAAAGTGAGAACGCTAACATGGCCTTTTTATGAACATTTATTTCATAAAAAGAATAATCTTAATGGTGTCATCTTTTCAGTATTATTTCATTAATGAACTTGTATCATTACTAACACCAGCTATTAGATTTTAAAAATAAGAATTGTACATATAGTCTTCATCCATCAGTCGTTTGTCGTTGTTTTCTGTGTTAATACTGTGCTGCTGATCATCAAACCTTTCAGTAGGGTTATAAAGTCAAAGCTTGTTTCCTTTGTGTTCAAAATCTACGTTCACTTACCGAGTTAATCACCAGGCAATCTATTTTCCTCTTCCATTAGGATTTAGAATCAAACCAGATACCGAAACGTGAGGCGGCGGAGCTGTGCGAGTGAGGGTTTGGGATGTCTCATGAGGAGAGTAGGGATTCATGTGGTTTTCATGAGGTATTTGCGTGCGAGGAAGGTATTCCTGAGTGTGCCTTTGTGGTATGTCTGTGTGCGTGTGCGCGGTATCATGTGGCACTGTAATATCTATCGTAAATTCAGTTTTCAATTGAATTCAGTGTAGTCACTCTACAGTTTAAAATTTGGTGTTAAGGGTTTTTTAAGGGTAATGAGTGCATGACATGTCACCTGAATTTCCTTAAAATGAGATGATAATGATAACGATCCGTTCCGGTCACTACTCCGAGCGTGAGAGAGATCCCTCGCCCTCCTCGAAGCTGCCGTCGCCGCCGCAACACTTCAACCTCCACTGACACTGCACACTAAGCACACCCTCATTAGGGTCGGGGGAATTCATCTCTCACTCTTATTACAGTTGCTGGACACCCTGCAAGTGTGCCGCGATTTTAAGTACGGCCAGTGTGTGAGACCAGCCTGCAAGTTTGTCCATCTCCTTGAAGGTATGGAGGTGATCTCGAGACATTTCTCTCTGGTCGTCTAATTTTTGGTTATCACTTTTTCCAGTTTATTGGGGAACACAGCAGTGACCTTTGAGGCGCACACCCCTCGTAAGACCGTGTTCAATGACCGTACTGCTTCTTGGCTACATACGCTTCTTAGTGATCATGAGATAAACAAGACGTATAGTTGGCTTACCCTTTTTTTCAAGCAGATAAAACTACCTCAAGACATCTGGGCGCAGTGTTGTTGATCTCTGTGAACTCGAACTTGAGGATAGTCGTAGAGAATGTTCTAGATTCCGTCTTTCAATTAGTTTCAGCTGTGATTTTTCTTTTTTTTTTCTCTCTTTTTTTTTTTTTTTTGAAAATTAGAGGTGATCATGAAATTCCCCCCTATCCCCAATCATTTTTTTTTAAAATGAAATGAGAGATCAGGTAAAATTATTATTTTTTGGATAAGTGATAGCTGTAGTCATTGTTTTTTTTTTTTTGTTTGTTTATTTAAATCATGCTAGTAAAGTACGCACCACGCGTGATGATAAAACAGCGAAAAAATCACTCACTGCAACCACCTCAAATCACGTATAGGCTGTGCAAAACAAAATCACGGTAGTTTTACGTCAGTCACCCCATAACCAGGAGGAGGAACAGCCGGCCTCCGTTTCCCTGCGTCTTGTTCCAGGAAAACCCTCACTGCGAAGACCAGTGAGGAAATCCCAAGACGGAAAATGCCTGTCTGGCTGTTCCCCTTCTGTCTGTGGCGTGGCTGTTAAACCATCAGTGTTCCTAGACTGTCAGTGTTTGTCTGTTCGTGTCAGTGCCCGTTCATAGCAGTGTCACGGTAGTTTTCTCTGCAGTTGTAGTATTGTCTTTCTAGCAGAAGAGCGTTGTGATATATACATTGCTTGGTGATATATATACATATCTATGTACCGCTTTCACCCGTGACCTGCTTAGTGCAGCACAGTGTTGTATTTTGAATATTGGGCATATCTTCCATGTAATATACCCTAGATATAGAAGCTAGACCAGCCCGTAGTGAGATGCTAAGGCAGGGTCGAGCGGCAGTCAGTAACGAATCTCCTGTGCCGGCAGATCACGTAGAGGTGACAGACATGAAGGTGAGTGTCTGCCGGGACGCGGTGAAGGGCAAGTGCGGGCGTGGGCTGTGCAAGTACTACCACCTGCCAGTCGTCCTGCCGCCCGCACCCCTCGACCCGCACTCCGCCCGTGCCCCGCAGTCTGGTCCGCGCCACCACGGTCTCCACAACCCGCCCAACAACCCGCTCATGCTAGACAACGCCCACTACATGGACAACACCACCAAGCCGGCACCAACACCCAGCAACAACAACAGCAGCAGCAACAACAACAACAACAACAACAGCGATCCGGCGACCAACCCTGCCAACGCCTCCAGTATCCAAGTCATCGCCAACTTAAGCAGTTCCAATAATATCATTTGTAACTAGTGATGAAAAAGCGGTGAAGTAATAATAATGTACAGAGAAGCAAAATTTATTCTAGTTCGAAAAAAGATGCATGAAGGAGGCACTGAAACAAAACCTCACATTAGATAACAAGAGAGAGTAAGTGAAGAAGTGTGTCGTGTTGTTGGCTGAGGTGTGGGGGGTTGTGGGGCGTGGGCAGCGCACGAGGCCCGGGACCCCCGGAGCGTCTGGTGCTAGCACAGCCATGCTCACATTATGTGATTTGTCAAGTGTGTCCTTACAGTCCCCTCCCATGGGGATGGGTCAACTCCAGCACTCGTGGATATTTTTTCAAAAAACATAACAAAAAATAAATTTTCACTTTGTTTTTATCTCTTTTATATAAGGATAAGGTAGGAAGAAGATGCCCTTATAAAGGGCTGAGATTAATTATTTTCTATTATGTACCAATGAAACAGACTCTTGGACTGTTGTGCGTACATGACAAAGTCACGTGCCAGTGAAGCCCCCGACAAGCGACCGGCACTGCAGGGAAGTGCCCTCCTACCCCGACACCCGCCAGGCCGAGCCCGGGCACCCGCCGTGCCCTGGCCCACCCGCCCGCATGCTCTACTTCTCCTTCATCAGGATAGTTACGTCTGTACCAGGCAGCTTCCCGGCATAAGTCCAACTACGGCAGTATTCCTTCCCAAGGCCCCCACTCCTCTCCCTTTAACGTAGAGTAAAGTTAAAAGAGTAAATATTTCCTGTACTATGAATCCACAGAGGTGGGCTAAGGACCCCGGGGTATATACCTAACTAGATAAGTAATAGTTTGGGCACCTGTTAGGTCTCATGACAAACCTTAAGTCCGTGTGTGTGTTGGCTGAGCGTGGCGGGTGTCTGCGCGGAGGGCAGTTCCCTCGTAACTGCCAGTGCGCGCTGGTCCATTATCTAGGAGAAGAAACAGCGAGAAGCTCGACTGAACATAGAGGACTCAGAAATGAGGAAGGCGAAAGAGAGAGAGAAGGAAGAAGGAAGTATAGCCTGAGGAAGGAGCAGAGGAAGCGAGGTCACTTATTGATGAAGACCGAAGCAAGAAGGAATCTCTTACTGCAAATATTTTATCAAGTTTTTGGCCTGTTTTACACGAATTGGTTTCTAGTCATTTACCCTTTGTTTTATTTCCTTTTATGCCATGACTAGCTCGGTGAATTTTTAGGGGCTGTGAGAACTTACTACAGTATGTCTGGTTTTATATGAAACTGTATTATGCAAAGCCGTATATGTATGTTGTAGTACTTGTAATGGATAAATTTTTCATAGTTCCTTGTGTTATTTTTACATATAAGAAACTTCAGTGTTTTATTACATGTAAAGTGCCACGATTTTAATGTTCCTGTAATTCAAGCATTTAGGAATCAAAGAGAGGGTATAAGGAGGGTCGAAGGCACTGCTTGCAGAAGTCCCGGCTTTAGAAGTCACCGTTTGGCATTAGTCTGTCCGGGTGGCCTGTTTGTATTTTTATACAAGGATAAATCAGTTGCATGGATTGCATGGCCTATTTGAGAAGAAAACTAAACAACAACAGTACATCGTTTATGCTTAAATATTATATTCATTAAAGTATTCCAAAAGCTCAGCTAACAAAAAGCACAATGCATGAGATATCAAACATATCAATTTTTTCTACTTTAAAGTAAGATATGTAAATCGTGAGGGAAAAAAAAGATATAGGTTATTGCTTATCGTGAAATAACATTGCTTCCCATGTTATTACAGATAAATTCTAATCGAGTGATCAGTCTACTTTGGAGCTGCACCAGTCTCGTCTGCTCAAATGTAAATCTTATCAGTACTTGTCTTGATTATTACTAATATTTTCAATATTGTTTATCATAATTTCCCTTGGCGGTATTATAGTTGCTTATTCGATCACGGTTGAAGAAAAATGAAAGTAAAGTATAACAGAAAGATAAAAACATACGATTGTGAGTGGAAATTTCTCTCTCTTTTTTGTGATATATTTAAAAATAATAAAGCACAATCCAAGACGTTATGTCCAGTAAATGAATACTTAACGACGTGAAGTGTCCATGACATAGGCCCCCCGGACACGCCTGCTCTCTCGCTAGGTCACTTGTTCCGTCAGGCTCAGCCAGGTGGCAGGGCTGTCTCCCATCCACCTCCCCCTTCTCCCCCTACCACTTATCCTTTCTCCATCCCCCCCACCATCCCCTTCATCTCTCCCCCTTCCTTCCTCTCCTTGTCGGTATACTGACACTACAACTACCATTACCATACCCCCCCCCCCCTCCAGTTTACACTAAATCCCACTGCTTGGTCTTGTACATAGAAGCACTAATACTTGGTCATGTACAAACGACTAATAGTACCTGATCATGTGCGCACGACATGTTACTGACTGATCCTGCACATGTGATGATAGTACCTGGTTATGGACACTAATCGAGTTACTATAAAGCCATGTACTCCATGCATAGTAGTACTTGGTCGGCACACATGGCTTGCTACTATCTGCTCACGTTTACATGATCAGTGCTACATGTTCGAGTGCACATGACTTGAGGTACACATTCTTGTACACACAAACAACATTTTTTGGTCATTTATACACAGTATATTTGTTCATGTAAGCATGGCCACTCTGTCCTGGACGTGCATACATGATCTGTAGTACCTGCTCATGTACACACAGACAGTATTACCTGATCATGTATACAAGGTCGGTAGTATCAGGCCATGTAGATGTGATCAGCAGTACTAGGTCGTCTGTACAGTCAGTGGTGCTAAGACATGTGCCAATAGTCAGCCATACTTGTTTTACGCACGAATATTGCTGACTAGGTGTATGGTTAGTACACTGGCAATGTGCAAAAAGTAAAAAGTCCTCAGTCCAGTCCACAAACACAGCAGGCCCCTCGCAACACCCACGTCCCCTCAGAGTCGCCCATCCAAGCACAGTCATAGTCTACAAGATCACTCCCAACCTCACCTGAGCCACCGGCTGAAGCCTACCACACAGTTAATGTCGGTCTCCACCAGCACGCTTGCTGTATTTTAGGATCTAACTTCAGCCATGTGATAAGAGGAGCTGTAGGTGGTGCCGCGCCGGGTGCCCTTGCCCATGCGTGCGGGGGCACTGCAGGCGTCGGGGCACGCCTCAAGTCACGCTCACAATCCGGCCATGCAGGGTACAACTTGGACCCTAGAGTTGCGCTTGCTTCACAGTCAAATGTAGGGGCTTTTTCTTCAGAGTGCATCATCCAAACTGCAGGCTTCATGATGTCACTGCTTCCCAATCCCTAGCGGCTCCTGGCTAGAACTGGAAAAAGATTTGTGATCTCGGCATTGTCTGTGCCGCACAGAACACCAGTAGCTGGTTAACATGGGTGAGCCACGGCAGCCGGCTAGGGTTGTTCCTGGCAGGACCTCGCACAGCAGGAGTTTGACTGGGTGTCGACAGTAGAGCTGTGTTGGGTCCTGCCTTGCCACTTCCTGCCCTTCCCTCGCCCCCTTGCACCAGTAAGTCGAACAAGCAACCCTTGTGTGGCATTACTGGCAAGGGTGACCACTAAGGGCAAGGGGTGGCATCTGCATGTAACCAGTTATCTAGTGGGTAGTCCACGTAGGTCCCCTAGCACCCTAGCTTCTATTGTAGTGTGTAGGCTTGGGGCACAAGTCCCCGCACACTTGCATGTTAGCACCTTGCTTACCAGGTTTAACTGTATCAATGTGAATAGATCTCCTGTAACCTATAAATGATGCTCCTATATTCTGTATGTTAGAGCCGCGCCCTCCTGATGGCGAAGGGTTGCCTGCTGCCGCCCCAGCCGCCCGCCCGCGCGTCCGCACTGCCTGGCGCCCCCGACCCATCCTCGGGGCTGGTCATCGGGCCAGCATACTCACTGTGGCAGGACATCTTACTCCAGTATCTTACACTCATTTATAATCACGTCTTAGCCAGCCAAGCAAATTTATATATGTACATATAAACTTTGCCAAATCTAACCAAAGTCATAGTGAGGACCGGGTATGGAGGGCAGTAGAATTTTACGAGGAAGTCCTCACGAAGCCAAATCAAAACTGAGCGCCATATATATATATATATACATATAAATATTATCTGTGTAAGTCCTTCACAGTCGTATTGCCCTTCGTGAGGGCCGTCCACGTAAGATCTGTTCCTTGTGATCCTGTTGGCCTTCCCAAGCCACAGCGATGTCTTGACACTTGGGCATGAGTCGCATGACCCTCGGTTATTGTAAGGTCCATTATAATATGAAGTAATAGTAACATTAATCATAATTATAATCACGATAATCATATAGCCAGTCTGATGACAACTCATGTGGCAGTAGCCCGTACTCCGCTGGGGCACCTGGGTGAGGGGGTTGAGAACACCCTCGCCACGCCCCAGGGGAGTGCGGGCGGCCGCCGCCCACTCTCCTGCCGGTGATAGAGGACAGTCTTCCCACGTCACTGGCCAGGCAATGCATGCTCCTAGTGTCTATTTTATTTTTACTTGAGAATATTTGTACACTGTAATGAACTAAGCCAGTTTTTGAGAAATTATCGTGTTTCCAATCGTCCCCACCTTTGTCAGGGTTGAAATCTCAATGTAGAGAAACACATTTCCATTGTTATTTTTATATTTTATCGATGCTTACTGTTCATTGCTCGTTTAGCAATTAATTTACGCTGGCTTGGTTTTAAAAGTCACAAATTAAGTGAGTTTTATACTTATACATGTTTGTTTTTAATTTAATTTCTATGAATGCTACTCCAAACGTTTAAATAAATGATTTTGATATTTTACTAATGGTATGCTAGCCAGTGTTCAGGCATCTGCCAGAACTGTGTAGTAGAGTGTGGGATTGAAAGTCCCAAACATTTTGTGATATTTTCTTATTGTTATTTAAGTCGATTTCTCTGTTTTCCTGTGACTACTGACGTTGTTATGTTAACTGTTAGGTTAAGGTCGCCGCGTGAAGGGAGTGCTCTCTGGTGGTCGCTGCTGCACGGTGGCTTGCCAACCGCCCGACCACATTACGAGAGGGCCAGTGGCACACACTTTCCAATACCCCAACTGCGCTCACCAAGTCCAATCACCAGTCACCAAGTGGTTTCTCTCTCGAATCTCTTCCTCTCCCCAAGTGTGGCGCACGAGAAAGCGAGACTGTGCCTGCGTCGCTTCATCGAATTAATCTTAAAATAAGAATAGATATTATTAAGAGAGAGAATAATTGTTTAAAAAAAAAGAAGTCTCTTGAGGCATAAAATGGAGAGGACAGTGATAGCAGATTCTTTTTCTTAAATGTTACTGACGTCGTGAGGGACGATAGAATGACGATCCATCCATGTGCTTGTTCTAATAATCTCGTTTAGGTTTGGGTATTGGAAACTCATGCGAACTAGCTCTCACCTCGCCAACAAGCTCCAGCCAAACGCGGTCACGCTCACAACGCCTCTACCTGTACACAGTCCTGGTTTCAATTGCAGGCTGAGGGAGAGGTAACTTAAGGGAATCTTTTTTATTCAGTAATTTGTTGATCTCTCTCGCCTTTTTTTCTATCGTTTCTTTTCCATTTTTAGGGGGAATTATTAAAAGAATAATAATAATGATAAATAATGTTATTATAGAAGGGTGTTCACCAATGCTCAGAGTGTGGTCTCGCGTTTGTGTGTCAGAACGTTCAAAGATGAAGAGCCACGTTTTCTCATCCTCAAGATGAGAACGTGGGCGTGAGGCGTGGGTGGCGTCACCTGGGGGCCCGTGCAACACCCCAAAGACACAGGGGAGAAGAGGGAGGGCGCCGGCTCAAAAACACCGCGGGGGGACGTCCTAAGGCCTGGTTCAGAACCACTGCTATTGTAAAGTTGCCGTAGATTTCACAGAACCTTGGAAGAAAAATCCGATTCCAGTCAAGTGTTTCGTTTTGATTTGTCTTAAATTTTATATTGTATGTATGCTACCCGGGAGCTCATACTTTTAATTTGACTGTTTCTCATATTTTATATATCTAATAGCTACAGAATACTCACTCAAAACCTGGGGAAATCTTTTTAGTCCGAGTAATGTACCTTTCATATAACTTTGAATTAGGAAATTTTATACGTGAGTTCTTTTTAAAGATATACGAAATAGTCCCTCCCTAACCCCGCCTCACACCCGCCCAGACCGCCCGACACTCACCCATGTTGAGCAAACGTTCAACTTCCAGCCTTGACCAGTATTGCTTGCAACGAGGGCAACGTGAGTAGCAGTGCGTGCGCGCGCCAGGCCCGGGCTCACCTTTGCAGCCACCCCTGTAGTGCGGCCGCGGACCCAGAGCGTGTGTCCCAAGTTAGCATCCCCTTTTATACGAAGATGAAGCCCATGGAGGAATAAAAAAAACATAAAAAAATGTATAAAAAAAACAAGGCGGATCTGTGACCTCTTTCAAGATATTGGTAGACAACAGCCAGTAGCCTCTTCTATTGGGCACCCTTGTATCAAATTGTAACGTTTTATCCAATTGTACTAACACTTTACAGGAACAGTGCATTGATACAATCATGCCTCAATTATAGACTACTCATTATAGTTAAGAAATTTTATCCAGCCAATTGTATATCACTAATATGTTAAATGCCAGTTAAGTGAACTGTTGTGCATATCCAAGTTGTATGTTATTTGTACTATTGTGTATGCGTGAAGTCTGAATTATTACTACTTTTAAGTGATAATATCTTGGAAGGTGGCGGGGGCGGGGAGCGGGGCGTCTTAAGGCTGCTTTATACTGTGGCTCTCAGACGTCCAAAGTGCCACAGTGCCAACATCTCACGCCAGGACAAAGCGGAGACCTCCGCACACATACGCGCCGATCCTAACACCAACCACTCAAACTGCAGAGAGCTAAATACAGAGAAAAATATATTACTATATTTGCTTATATATTAAATATATATATATATACATATACATATAATTTTTCATGCTCTTCTATTTTAATCACATTTAATACATTCTAGGACAATATAAAAGGAAATATATATATATATTATAGGATGCGCTTCTCCTGCAAGAGGGTGTTTGTGTCGGAGGCGGCCATGTGGGCTGCCGTCCACCCACCCTATCACACCACCACCACCTGGGCGAACCTGCCT